>NC_059142.1:5902666-6203750 GCF_020740605.2 Lemur catta
TAGATATCAAGGGACTTGTTGTAAAAGGTTCTTATCCTTTGACACAATAATCTTTTCACAATAACTCTTAGCAGAAAGAAATACGTCAAAGAAAAAAGCCACATACAACTCTGCAATCCCATTCCTAGGTATATACCCAAGAGAAATTAAAACATGTGCCCACATAGAAACTTGCTTACAAATGCTCACAGCAGTATCATTCACAATAGTCAAAAAAAAAAAAAAAAGGAAAACAACACAAATGTCCATCAAGTGATGAATAAACAAAATGCAGCATATCTATACCGTGGAATATTATCTGGCAATAAAAAGGAATGAAATTCTGACACATGCTACAACATGAATGAACCTTGAGGAAACTAGGTTAAAAGAAATAAACTAGTCACAAAAGGACAAGTACTGTATGATTCCACCTACATGAGGTAGCCGGAGTAGTCAAGTTCATAGCGACAGAAAGTAGAATGGTGGTTGCCTGGGACTAGCGGGAGGGAGAAGTGGGGAGTTGGTGTTTACTGGGTGCAGAGTTTCAGTTTGGGAAGAGGAAAGGGTTCTGGAGATGGAGGGTGGCAATAGTTACATAATACATGAATGTACTTAATGACACTGAACTGTGTATTTGAAAATGGTTAAAACAGTAAATTTTGTGTTATATACATCTGACTACAATTTTTAAAATGGGAAAAAAAGACCACATATTGTATGATTCCATTTATATGAAATGTCCAGAATAGGCAAATCTATTATATAGAGATAGAAAGTAGATTAGTGATTGCCTACAGCTGGGAGGGTTGGGGGACTGGGAAGTGATTGCTAATGGCTTTGGAATGATGAAAATGTTCTAAAACTGATTGTGGTAATGGTTGAAAAACTCTGTGAATATACCACAAGCCATTGAATTGTACATTTTAAATGGGTGAATTGCATGGTATGTGAATTATATCTCAATAAAGCTGTGAAAAAACTGGAACAAGTTACCAGGAACATGTTCAATGTAGTATTATTTAAAATTCCTAAAACTTCTCAAATAGGAAATAGAAAAGTCATGGTTAAATAAATTACGGTACCTTGGCTCAACTGAGTATTATGTATCCATTATAAGTAATAATTATTAAAATCATATAGAAATATTCTGTAATGGTATAAAGAAAACAAAATACAAAATTGCTTTAAAAAAAAAAAAAAAAAGGATGCCTGTGGATAGTGCCTGGAAGAGAAATAGGATAAAAATAGGATAAAGTGAAAATGTGTTGAAGTATTTGGCTTAGAGGCAAATCTTTAAAAATTTTTTCTGTTGTTGTTATAAAAAGAAGAAAAGGGAATATTATACTGCAAAAGACAAAGGGATAAAATAGCAAACTAACAACCAAAACTAAAAGCCAATTATTTAATTCTTCCATCAAAAACAGCAAGGTACGAGGCATAAGGCTGGCCTGAACACAAGGAAGCCTTTCTGAATATATAGATTATTTTCTTTAGGGATAAAAGAGAATATCTCTCAAAGCCCGATATCTCTCAAAAGGCATTTTATTCAGACCAGGCCTCCCTATTAACTCTCCCTTGTCCCAGACCGGGTTACCAGGGTACCCAGCTAGTCAAGGAGAACCAAACTGAGAGCCGGTCTGGGCTGGCACAGGGGAAATGCAGACATTATACGCACATGTGATTTACATTCCAAAGCCAAACACAACAGGGTTCTGAATCATCTGGGAAATTGCTCCTATCCATCAACACAGAAAACTCAGGAATATCAACAGTGAGAACAAACAGGGGGGATTACATTTAAATGTAACCATATTTAAATATGAAGAAAAGCCCAAACACAAGCGTGTATTCCTGCTTGTACAATATTCAGGGCTAATAGACTTATCGCACACAGGTTGTGTAACTTATTAACAACAATGTGACTTTAAACAGTAGTTCTAACTGGGTCACCTTGAATAATAGAAAACAAGCTTGCCAAGGGAAACATGCAAATAAGATGATCAAAATCCAGCAGGGAATGGGCATTTTCCTAGCTTTTTGGCATTTTTATTGTAGAAAAAGAAACATAGTATCTATTTATCGTCCTTAGCACTGAAAAAACCAGCAGCACGATATTGCATTCTTCAACGGGGTGGAGTCCAAAGGGAAGGGCCTGACATTGTTTGCCACACACTGCAACTGAGTCAAGCTGGTATATAAATAAAGTGGCCTAGCCAGGTTTATCACGTGAGTCATGGGCACAGAGTACCCACCACCCGTGCAGTGCAAACCACAAGGGCAAACAGCAGAGGCCTTGGGAGGAAGCCTCTCTTCCTCCCTCCCCCGTGCCCCCATCTCTCTCTGAGGCCAGGACCTGCAGGCAGAGCCCTTCTCGATAAAGAATTCCCATCCTCCACATGCTGTGTCAAGTGAAACTTTCCTAGAGAACATGCCGGAGCAAACAACCACTGGGCTTCTGAGAGAACAGCCGCAGAACACACTGAAAAATCTTAAACTTTCAGTTGTATGACTAGATATTTTATGACATTAATAATTATGATTAATTTATTTTAGATGTGATAATAAGCTGTTGGTTATATTAAAAAGAGTCCTTATCTTTTAGAAATACAGACTTAGGTATTATTTATACATGAAACTATATGATGTCTGGGATTTACTGCAAAATCACCCAGGACAGGAGAAGTGTGTGGGGCTATAGATGAACTAAAATTGTCTTGAGTTGACCATTGTTGAAGCTCGATGATGAGTACATGGGGGTTCATTATATTAGTCTTTTTCCTTTTCTGTGTATTTGAAATTTTCCATAATAAAAAGAAAAAAATTCAGTAGGAAGAGGCATAAAACCATTCATAACGTCGACCCAGCAATATACCCCTAAGGAAAGAAGTGAGGGGGAAGGGGAAGCTGATTCTGCAAAGATGCATAATTGAGAAAAACTCTGCTGTTCCCAACAAATGAGAGGATGGCTGAGCAACAAGGGTACATCAGTAAGGCAAAAATGCTCCGTGGCTTTTAAAAATGATAAATACTTCAGCCTAGTCCCTAAGTAGAAATCGGTATAGGAATGCTAAGTGGAAAACAGGCAGCATAAAATATTATGTGCATACTAATCACCACAAGGTAAAAATGCGTGCTCAATAATGGAAAGGGTCAAAAGAGAATGCAGAAGGGGACATCCTCCCTTTAACACTCAGCTCGTAGCCACCTCTCAGTGAGGGTCCAGGCCGCCCCACGTGCATGTGCACAGCACGCACACTCCAGATGAATCAGCCGTGCTCTTCCGGGTTCCCATAGCCCTCCCCGCTGACTCTCACAGTCCCTACTGCTTGTGTAATGGCTCCTCCTGGACCTGCCTTCCCTGACAGACCGGAATCCTGGCACCACACAGTAGGTATTGAATAATGTTTGCCAAACTGAATGGAACACAAATAGCTGCTGTCTGTGTCTTGGGTTTTTTTTTTTAATTTAGATCTATTCCCGCCCACAGTAACCATTCAGGAGAGGCATTCCTCAGTGATTATCAGAGAACAATGCTTCCATTTCTGATTCACAAAGTGCTTCTGCTACTCTGGGCCTGTGAAGTCAACAAGGCAAAACAAAATCAAGCAGACTTCCTGTCCAGATCCTTGCTGGACCACAGAGAAAAATCTCATTTTGTTTTGCAAGCTTGTAACAAGTCTCATTGCTATGGTTTCTGATACCAAGTCTGAAGATATTCCGCAAGCTTCGCTGGGAGAATGGGCCTTTCCTTGGCCGCTTGGTAGGGGACGGCTGTATGGCTGCTGTCTGTGGCTGGTGAAAGTGGTGAAGGGTGTAAGAACCAGAGCACAGCCAGGACTGTGGCTGCTCAGCAGCTCTGGACTGGGAAGACCAAGAACTGCCCATCCAGACTCCAGACTGCACTTAAAAGGGCTTCTGCAGGCAGCCGCACGGCCAGCACCACGGTCCTTAACCACCCAGTCTGGATGTTTCTCCATCCCTTCTGCTTTAGGGCTGCTCTGAGCAGCACGCATTTGGGGCGGGAGGCCGGGGAGGGTGGATATGGATATTTAAGAATGTTGGGAAGGAAATCTGTAGACTGTCGTTTTTCAGCGCTGTAGCTCTTAACTTTTTTTGAATAAGATGGGGTTTTTTGTTTGATTTGTTTTTTGTTTGTGTTTTAGAGACAGGGGCTCACTCTGTTGCCCAGGCTGGAGTGCAATGTCAACAATCACAGCTCACTGCAGCTTCCAACTCTTGGGCTCAAGTGATCCTCCTTCAGCTCCCAAGTAGATGGGACTATAGGCATGCACCACCATGCATGGCTAATTTTTTTTTTTTTTTTTTTTTTTTTGTAGAGACAGGGTCTCACTATGTTGCCCAGGCTGTTCTCAAACTCCTGTCCTCCAGCAATTCTCCTGCCTTGGCCTGCCAAAGTGCTAGAATTAGAGGCATGAGCCACCATGCCCAGCCAAGAATTGGATAAGATGTTAAAGGAAAAATATATTCCCTGTGATAATCTGGCAAGACCTTTCCAGAAAAGCACACATACATATATAATACTACACATACTTTCAACAGGTTCTTCACCAATCCCTGCCCCAGTCAGGTACCACTTGCACCCTAGAGCACCACAGGAGCTGTAGCTATAGCTTTGTTAACACGAACACTTAGAAAAGCTCAACACGACATGAATTTCCACAACAGCAAGGCAGCTGCGATGTGAGAGGCACCTACAGAAAGTGATGTGCGGCAGCACTCTGGGGAGGGGCTCTGTGTCTGTGTCTTCGTGAAGACCACCAGCAGCGGGACACACAGAGCCCATGCCTGGACACACAGAGGAAAGCAAGAGCACTGCAGTTAAGACATTCCATTCCAGATCTTCAGAAAGGCCGCTGCCAGCCCCGATGTCCCCAAGGCCCTCAGACCATGAGACAGCCTCTTTTTGTTAGACTAGGATGCCGACACTCTACTTATTATGCAGAGTCATTTTACTGAGGTTTTCCTTAAATGCTTCAGAAAGTAGGGTATAGAGAATTGCCAACACACAAGCTTTAGTACATTCTCTTAACAAAAACAATAACAATAAGAACAAGAAAATTCGTCCGGGTAGCTTAAGGGAATGACCAAATCCAATATTCTTATAAAAGTGGGTAGGAAAGGGGGTCTGGGAATGTGTGGAACATAACTTCGAACGTGGCAGGTACAAGGAGGACCACAGTGAGCCCCAACAGTAGGCACACACCTGGCAGGCCCCTCCCAATACTCCGAGAGTCCTGGGTTCCCCAGGTCTGACTAAGTCCATCCCTTGTCCAAGAGATGAAACACTTTCCTATCAGCCTTTTGCAAGCAGCTCATCAATATGCTATGAAAACGTTCTGAAACACGCTTTGATCACATCACTGCCCTGTTGTAGCCCTTTATTGTCTCCCCTTGTGATGGTGCAAGAAGGGTATGTCCTATCTTCCAAAAGGAATTTAAGGTAGTTTTTAAACAATAATTTATACCCAAGGCAAATAAAGTAAAATAAAAGCAAGACTGAAAGCTATATGGAATAAAAAGAAGAAATTTTTTACCAAGAACCAGAGAGAAGACAGTTAATGCAATTAGACACTAATCAGGCCTGGGCTTCCTGGTAGCCTGGGCAAAAAAGGAAAGACAATGAGTTTCACAGTCCTCACTTTCTGATTAAGGGCAGAACAAAATGCATTTCGTTAGGAGAGGGAAAATTTTTTTCCTGACACAAAGTTTTGAGATTAATTTATTACAGTCATTCTTCTATTATGGAATAATGAACAGCATAATATAGAATGTCTTTAACAACAGTTTCACATAAAATACAAAATGTTCTTCCTATAACTTAGGCTGGCATTCACTGCCCTTCACAATTTGTCCCAGTTACTTTTGTAGCCTCATTTCCTACTTTCTGCTCTACACCATTTCCACAGGGAAACTACACATTCAATCAAACCAGACTCCTCTTTCCCAGAACACATCATCACCTTCTCATTACTTATTTTTACTTGCCCTACACTCTTTAAATCCTGCCTCTTCTACAAAGATTTCTCCAATTCTCCAGTCAAAAGAGGTCTTGTCCCACCACACTTCCCGTGCCCCTATACTGCCAAGCAGGGCAGAGTACCACCAAAGCAAAGCCACTCAGAGGAGGCAGCAGGATCTTTGGAGTCAGACAGACTGAGCTCAAATCTGATTCTGCTGCTTATTGGCTGTGAGACCCTGAGCAAGTAACTAAATCTCTCTGAGCCTCAGTTTCCACATCTGTAGAGCAGCAACAATAATACACCTTGCAAGCTTTTGTAAGAATTAAATGAATGAAATAAGGGCCTAGCACAGGGCCTGGCACATAGGAGCCCTTAGGAGAAACAGTGGTGGCAATAACTGCCATGATAGAAACTTGGGTATCTATCTTCTCTCCCCCACCAGAAAAGGAGCTCCTCGAAAGGCAATATAATGAAGTACCTCGCAGAAGACCTTACACATAGGGGGGCTTCAATAATGGAGTGTCAGAGTTGTCTGCAAGTCTGACTATTTGGAATTACATCAGAGATCCTGACACACAGTGGATTCAGGCCAGATCCGGGTCTGGAACGCGAGGCTCCGGATTCCCAGGCCACACTTCACCTGCATGTTGCTGCTGCCCCTTGAGGGTCTCAAGCACACTGACCTCCTGTTTCACACAATAAAGATCCTCTTCCCCATCAGCAAATCATTCCTATCATACAGGTCTCCAAATACCATGCAAATCACATTATTACAACCTGAGGTGGCCACCTTTCCCAAAGATCCCATTCTAGGGGAGCTGGTGTGTATTTAATTGTTATGAATGTATATCACTGACCAATGCCTTGATGAACTATGGATAAAATCTATCAGCACTTGATGGCTAATTTGGTATAACACGAATACTGTGAGTTCTAATAACTCACAGGAGACTACTCTAGTACTTACCAGCTATATGTCTTCCATACTCATAAAACAACCATAATTACCTTTCATGGGTGAGATGTTCTCGTAATTCTTAAGTGACTTAACCCTAGAAAGTCTAAGGAAAAAGCTAATTTCAAAGAATTTTTGTTTCAAAAGTAGAAGATAAGACCAAGAACCTATGAATCTGCCTTTTAACAAACATGTCAGCAAACATACACCCCTTCATTTCCTGGGGAAATGGGCATTGCAGTGATGCTGGCCCTGGATAGCAGTATAAAACTGTTTCACAAACAATTGAATCTTCTATTTTGGAAGCTCTATTTTGGAAATGTTGTGGGGGGAAAGCCAGGCCTCCTGGGGTGGGCATGGAGGGGTGGGGAGAGTGCCTTTGAACCATACAGATCTAGATGCAAATCTCACTTAAAAATATTAGGATAAGTTGTTTAACCTCCTTGGGCCTCAATGTTCTCATTTTTAAAATGGGGATATTACTATTAATGAATATGGAAGTGATTCTCCCATTTTATTGTGCATCCAAATCATCCAGAGAGTTTTTTAAAAATACAGTTACGTGAGTCCCATCCCCAAAGATTCTGTTTCAGTGCATCTGATGTGGGGCCCAGAAATCTGTGGGGATTTAAATTATTTTTCATTTTTAATTACACAATATGTAAATACATTTCCCCCTTGTAAAATATTAAAACATTACCTTATCAGTTATGATTGCATTCAGCTGCAAGCAATTAAAAAACTAACAGTCGCTTAAACAGATGGGGGCCATTTTTCTCAGGGAACAAGAAGAAATCTAGAAGCAGGCAGTACAGAGCTGGAGCTCAAGGATTCCACGAAGGACCTTGGAACTCTTTGTTTTCTTGCTCTGCCATCCTTGGCGTGAGGCTGCCATCATTTCCATCCTTCCAGCTGCAAGGCAGACGCTGCTCTCCCTGGCAGGGGCTGTGAAGCAGGCAGGAAGAACATGCAAGAGCCAAAGGACTTTGCCATCTTATTTAGTAAGAGCTGCTCTCACTAAGAGCTTCTGCCTCCAGCCTATGGACAGAACTGTGTCATAAAGCCATCCCTAGCTGCAAGGGAGACTAGATGAGAGAATGTTTTAGCTGGGCATGTAGCCACTCCAAACAAAACCAGGGTTCTGTCAGTAAAGAAGAAATGAGGAACAGGTACTGGGGACTTGGCAAGCAGTATCTACTGCAATTACACATGAGGTTCATGGTCGCTTTGCCCCTCTTTCCCCGATCCCCATCAGTCCTGGTCTCATGGGCATTTTTGCCAAGCTTCCCAGGAGGTTCTGATGCCCCTCAAGCATCACTATGGAGACCACCACCACACGCAGAAGTTCAGATCTGGCTTTAGAGTGTTCAGTCTGGTGAAGCCATAACAGGTATCCAACGAATATTTGCTCTCATCCTCTTTTCTCCCCTACAAGTCATCCAGAAAATCTCACCTCGTTTGTTATAGCCACATCTCGAGTTTGGTCCCAAATGGCCTTGCTTAGTGTCTAACACTAGGGTGTGTAAAAATTGGCTTGTTTTAAAAATCAAATCCATCCTTCAAAGGATGATGATCTGTCACCCCTGACAATATTTAAAGAATGGGACTTGGGCCCAAAATATGGCTGAAGCATGAGACCCTCACTGAGGTGATAGCATCATCCCACGAAGTGACTCACTGCCTAGAACGACTTACTCTCATTCCGTGAACACATTCAGCAGCTGCTTAGGGAAAAAAATCTGAGCATAGGCAAGTGTGCATCACACATTAAATGGGGGAAAAAATCAAGATACAAAATAGTATGTATGGTTTTATATTAAAAGTATATAATCATACAAAGGGAAAAAGCCCAGAAGGCTAACCCCTAATATGCTAACAGTGGGGGTTAACATCTTAGTGGCAAGAGTAATTACCTCTTATTCTATTTTGTTTTGTTTTGTTTGGGGGTATACTTTCTAAGGGAGTACTTTCTAAAATTTTCTACCAAAAATATGTGTTTTTTTCATAACCAGATTTATGATTTTTTAAAAAATTTATCAACCTATACAGTCATCAAGAATAACAGTATGTCATATCTAATCTTATCTGGCCTTTGTGTAAAATTAAATGGCAAATAAGGAGGACCACAGCCAAAGCAAGGGCATGTCTGTGAATGTAGGGCACCGTGACAAGGCTGCTGGCTACAATGGTAGTGTTTTAACATCCTAAAACGTTCAGATTTAACAGGGGAAAACACTCCAGAATGAAACACAGGCTCAAGGTTCTTGTGATTTCCTAATCGAGAAGCTGCAAAGAGAAACGCGGGTTCATTACTCAGCCACTGTGCTGCACTCAGCTACTCTGCACATAGCAATTAGAGTGGAACTCAGGGCTCCATGCGTACTGCATACAAAGCCAGCCACCCTCTGGGAGGAACCAAAATGTACAAGACCCCACAGCATGGCAAGCAGCCAGCTATTAAGAAAAGTTTCTGCAATCAGGGTATATTCTCAGCAAACCCCTGCCTGCAATTTCCTCAGGAAGCCTCTGTGGCTATCAAACAAGCAAACTAATAAATATATGATAAGCAAGATCTACAAGTTGGATGCTGTTAACTTAGGGGAGGCAGCCGAACCGTGAGTCGGGTCTAGGGAGGTAACTTCATACCTAAGGCTCTATTCTCTACTCACCCTTTCCACTCTAGCAAATGCTTATAATCTGCTGGCAATCAACAGCCTTGGCTGAGCTTCTAAAACAAAGCTGCCCCCAATCACTACAGACCCCCCTGATTTAAATTTGGTTTGCTGCATTCTGAGCCTCTTCCTCCAACTCTAAATGGCAGAAAAGTGATCTGCACGTCCACTCTTGCTGCCCTTTCTGGTCAGTGGACTTTGAGCTTGCTGAGCTGTGCTAAGGCCCTGGTCACGGTGCCTGCTTTAGCAGGTAGCTTAAAGGACTGGAGACAGCAGAGGATGGTGTGCCTAGAAGCCTCAGTCCTGGTCCTAGAGTCCCCTGCTCTCCCTGGATCTCCATGGGCTCTGAGGCAAGCTGAATTATGCATCTGACTACACAGTTTCTAAAATCTGTACTGATGATGCCATAATGCTCCAAGAACCTTTAGGACATAAGAAGCTAGGTCACAAGTGATAAAATACAGTTGGCAAATCAACATAAAAATATTCAACCTTGGCCGGGCGCAGTGGCTCACGCCTGTAATCCTAGCACTCTGGGAGGCCAAGGCGGGCGGATCATTTGAGTTCAGGAGTTCGAGACCAGCCTGAGCAAGAGCGAGACCCTGTCTCTACTAAAAATAGAAAGAAATTATATGGACAGCTAAAATATATATAGAAAAATTAGCCAGGCATGGTGGCACATGCCTGTAGTCCCAGCTACTCGGGAGACTGAGGCAGGAGGATCACTTGAGCCCAGGAGTTTGAGGTTGCTGTGAGCTAGGCTGACGCCATGGCACTCTACCCGGGCAACAGAGTGAGACTCTGTCTCAAAAAAAAAAAAAAAAAAAAAAAAAAAATTCAACCTTAGCAGGAATTAACAGACGTGAAAATTTAAGTGAAATGCACTTCCACCTACCAATTTAGCAAATTCCAGGGAATGACTCACTGCTGGTGGAGGCTGTCTATTGCAACAGTCCTAACCAGTCTCCCAGAAGGGAAGTCATCGCCCCTGCCCTGCCCAATCCACCCTCCACCCAGGGAATTCAGATCTTAGCCTATCACTGGCCTGCTTAAAGCCCCTTTATGGTTTCTCACTGATGTTAGGACAAAGTCTGCGTTCTGCCACCTAGCCTCGCTTGATCCTGCCCTGCCTTCCTCTCGGCCCAATTCGCTCCACCTCCCACTGTCCTCAGCTCCCCCAGGTCTCCGTCCCTTAGCAGCTCTGGGCATCCACACATTCTGCTCTCTCTGCCTGGATATCTAGGACAGTCTCTCCCCACCATCCCACATGTTTCCACCCGCGTTAATGTTTAACACCTTCAGAATGTGACCTAAAACCCTTCTTCAAGGAAGCCTTCCACAACACTGCTCCACAGGCTGGTGCCCCTGCCCAACCCAGGCCAGGTTAGTTTGGGCCCCCATAAAGGCAAAGCAAATGTAAAGCAGTAGAAATTTTTTGGAGAATAAGAACCTTAAAAACGAATATACCCTTTGATGTAGTAATTCTATTTAAAGGAATTTATTAGAAGTAAATAATCTAAAATGCAGACAAAGATGTAGGCCCTAAGATGTTTATTGCTCATTAATTTTAACAGCAAGGAAAAAAAAGAAAAGGAACCATCTAAATGTCCAACATTAAGGGAATGGTAAATTGCAATGTAGTCATCCACATAATGGAATATTATGTAGTCATTTAATAATGATATTTATAAGCTCTTTTTTAATTAAAAATGCTTATTCCATATTAAGTGGGGGGAGGAAGGCACAAAATTATATCTATAGCCTCATCTCTGTAAAGAAAAATGCTTTAATAATACAGGCAGAAAATATGCCAAAATGTTTATAGTAGTGACCTTTGTGTAGTACGATAATGAATATTTTTCTCTACTTCTCTACATTTCTTTATGCTTTCAAATTTTCAACGGGGAAAAAAAGCTCCTTAAGGGCCTAAGTTCAACCTCCTCAGTTCTTCCGCCTTGCTCTGAAGATGCCTCAGACGGCAAGGGCTCAGAGTTGAACCGGCCTCTCGTGCCCCGGCAGCACTGATCTCCCACGATCCTTCTACTGAGGGTCTCCTGACCCAGAGCATGCTGTGACAAATGCCAGGGGAGCAGAAAGGAGGGCTGAGTTCATCTGTCCTTGCAGCACCAAAGGAAAAAGCAGAGCAATGCCCGGCAAATTGTCCTTCCTCCAGTGGTCCATATACCCAGTGTTGTCTGGCTGCCCTAAAGCAGGCTGTTCAATATGAGCCCTTCCTCCCACAGAAGTAATGATCACAGAAGCCTAACGAATTCACTCACCTGGTTTTGTAAGACATTCTACGATAATCCCATTCGAGGTACGCCTACATTTTTACTTTTATCTTTGGTAGGAGTCAACCAGTAAGGAAATGTCAGCCTGTATGTCAATATTCACCCCTGATGAATAACCAGCCACAATCAACGCCTCACACCTGGTCCCATCAGGCTTGGATTAGGGGAATTTCAGAGGTAAGGACGGTGAGGGCCAAAGATCTGTAGCAAATGGGGGCTGGTACACATCCACCAGATGAAACAAAGGTTCTTTCCTGCTTTTCTGTGCCACCACAGGGGGAGGGCCTTTCCCAGTGATTGAGGACCCCATGTCACGCAGGCTCTGCATCACCCACTGGTATCATGGGCTCTCAGCTCACTAGCAGCTTTCTAAGGCTGACAAACTGCCCAGCATTGACACACAGCCCACATGCTACAGTCTCTTTTCCTGTGGGCTGTAGGAACGAGAAAGTGCAAGGATAAATGGCACTAAATAATGCAGAGGTGAACACCACTCACGCAGGAGCATAACAAAGGACATTTGAGAGAGCTGCACAGTGGAGGGGGGCATGTGGAAAGGTTAGCACTCCACACCAGGCTCCAAATCATAGCTCTTAAGCTTAAAGGCAGCTCCCGCATTGGTCTCCTTCATGTCTCACCAGTCCACCTGCATCTGACACTGCTTAATAGAGAATTACACTCCATTCCTGCCACTCACAGAAAGGTCTCCACTGATGTCCACACAAAGGCAGTGCCACATGCTTGGCTGGGATCCTGCCACACGGCAGCTCTGCTTGGGAGGGCTCTCCCCAGAACACACTGCCGCGGAGAGCAGAGATCCCCTCTGTGTTATCCCTCACACCCACCGTGGTGCAATGGAAAGAGCACCCAGGAGTGGCAGGTGGAAGTGAGAGGGGGGCAGGTTTCAGATAAAATTAAGAAAAGCCTTTCTGTTTAACTGGAGAAGAGGCCAACAGTGGGATGTGCTGCTTGCGAGAGGGTGAGCTTCCCATCACTGGAGGTATACAAGTCTGAGCGGGCAGCCACCTGGCAGGACACTGTAGAAGGGATGACTGCTGTGCCAGAGATGTTGCCCTCAGCAACCCACAGGGCTTCTTCCAACTCTGAGACCCTGGGTGCCTTTGATTTCAGTGGAGCTGCCTGAGGCTGCCTTCTTCATTGTTAACATAAGGCTGCCGGCAGTCCTGCTCTGACTAGGCTGCTGTACACAATAAATGACTGCCAGGAGAGGCACTGGGGGAGAGTAAGGGAGCAATTCAATCCTTTACTGGAGAACAAAGTGATGGGGTGCTCTGGAGAAGCCAATGAGACTCAAGATAGCCATGAGATTTCAAATCCCTCCAGACTCCACTTCTACCCACATACACATGAATGCATTCCAGCAGACAGACCGTCAGAAACCAACACCACCTAACCTTTACTGACTTCTTGTAATACTCGAGATGCCTCACCTCGTTACTTTATTTAATCCTCACCATAAGGCTAAGGTAGAAACTTTTAATCTTCACTTTCTATGTACGGGGCAGGGGAGACTCAAAGAAGCTAAATGAATTGCCAAAACTCAACAAAGCAAGCAATGGGACCTGGAATATTAATCTACTCTTCTGACTTCTGAACCTAAGCACTTCACCAATAAGTTATAATGTAGCCACTCCGTAAGGGGATGAAAATGATAAAATGAAGAACTGTGATATGCAGACAGCCTCTGAATGATTCGTTTCCACCCAATAGTGAAGTATCTTGCATCTGAACTAAACCTTTCCGAAGGTGTGCAAAGGGAGGTCAGCCCTCTCTGGTGGGACCTTTCCCTCCCTATCATTGCCTACCTTTTGGCATTGAGACTAATACTGGGCAAAAAGTTGGCAGCTGACTTTTAGAGCTGAAGAAAATCTTAACTTTCATCAGCTTGGAGGCCTCTCAGACAGGCTGTGCCCAGCCACTGCCCAAAGGCACCTCACTGTACTTGTGCAGACTTTAGCAGATCCTATTCAAAAAGCATGCTTCAGGCCGGGCGCGGTAGCTCACGCCTGTAATCCTAGCACCCTGGGAGGCCGAGGCGGGTGGATCGCTCGAGGTCAGGAGTTCGAGACCAGCCTGAGCAAGAGCGAGACCCCGTCTCTACTAAAAATAGAAAGAAATTATATGGCTAACTAAAAATCTATATAGAAAAAATTAGCCGGGCATAGTGGCGCATGCCTGTAGTCCCAGCTACTAGGGAGGCTGAGGCAGGAGGATCGCTTAAGCCCAGGAGTTTGAGGTTGCTGTGAGCTAGGCTCACGCCACGGCACTCATTCTAGCCTGGGCAACAAAGCGAGACTCTGTCTCAAAACAAACAAACACCAAAAAAAAAACATGCTTCAAAAACAGATGACATTATGAGATAACTAGAAATTTTGAACACTAACTGGATACATGATAGTGAATTACTGTTAATTGTTAAAGTACAATCATGGTATTATGATTGTTTTTAAAAAGAGTCATTTTCTTTTAGAGATATATACTGAAACATATTCTGAAATAATATGATTTGGGGGGCTTACTTCAAAATAATATGGGCAGGGAGAGGGAGTAGGTAGGCACATCGAAAATATATAATAGACCATGAGTTGATTAATTATTGAAGTTATATGAAGGGTATGTAGACGTTTGTTATACTGTTCTATTTTTGCATATGTTTAAAATTTTCCATAACACAGAGTTTAAAAAGTAAATCTAAATTTGAAGATAAGACTGATACATTCAATATTCTCAAAGAAAATTTAAACTATAGAGCATAGATTAAACGTAACAGAAGTATAGGTAAGGGAGAGATTCAGACTCAATAAACACATTTATTGGGTGCTTGTTATATACTAAGCTCTGCAGTAGGCTTTGCACCTCAATTTCCTCATCTATAAAATGGGAACGTTAAGATTCCACTTCATGCTCTTTTTCTACCATGTGAGGGTACAACGAGAAGTCTGCAACCCAGAGGAGAGCCTTCACTGGAACTCCACCATACTGGCATCCTGATCTCAGACTTCTAGCCTCTAGAACTGTGAGAAATAAATTTTTGTTCTTTATAAACCAAAAAAAGAAAAAAAAGTTGTCACTCAGATGAGATGAGCTTATACATGCCCGGTACTTAGAAGAGTGGCTGGCACTTAGCAAAAGTACCCAATAAACAGTAGCTTTATGCAACCCTATGCAGTAAATATTATTAGAACCACTTTATAGATGAGGAAGCTGAGGCTCAGAAAAGTAAGGTAACTTGTCCAAAAAGTAATGCTGCCAATAAGAAGCAGAGCCTGGGTCCTAGAACCAGTCTCCCCCATGCTCAGGGCGGGGCTCTGCTCAGCGCATCCCAGCCAGGAGAGGTCCTGTGACCGGACAGCGTGGGGAAGGCAGGCTTGAAGGGAACAAATGAGCTGTGACCGTCTAAACAAAGAGCAGGAATAAAGTAAGCCTAAAAGAACTAAGGAGGAAAAGCATGCAAGACCCTCGGCAATGCCATTCTGATGAAGTTCTAGGCAAATTCTTCTCCTAATTAAAGACTGGTCTCCACAGCTGTCATTGGGGTGACCTCACTAATTCAAATAAATAGCCACGAGGTTTCAGAGGGAACAATTTTAACTCTGCTTTCCATAATAAGGATTCTGATTATAGCCCAAAGCTTTAGCTAGTTAAGTGTGTGGGTCAGTCTCATAAATTGTTTTCTTGGCTGGATCCCAAGAAAGTCAGGCTGTCATTCCAGCCACGGGGTGATTGGTTTTGCATTCCTACCCAAAACGGAGGCTTCTCCATGACGCTTGCAAATCATACTTGTAAGATATATACCACTGGGATTCTCAATCTTCTGCTAAAATCTGTTCTAATGTTTTCTTTGGGCAAAACTATACCATTTAAGATGGCTGTCTAGAGATGGTACCCCAGAATGCACCCACAGAGAAGATCATTTCTCCAGTGGACAGGTAGCCAGAGGCCATCTCAGTAGCAAAGCCTTCTATGTGAGCTAACTGCTACTTCTCCGAGCACCTGGGAACGGGATCCTGGCCCTTATAGCTCCTGCTCCAACTCGCAATTCTGCTCTTCACATGATGAATGCGGCACCACTGATAAGCAAGTACCAGAGGCCTTTGTAGGGTGCAGGAAGAAGACTGGTCGCAGTCTAAAAATGCCATTCATGTCCTGGCTCTTCCCTCAGATGACCATGGGTGATTCTCTTATCTGCTTGGCTTCCCTGTTTAAAAAGTTGGATAACAAAGAACCTCACTGCACTATGAAAATGAAACATGTAAATAAGCTAGACAAAAAATTGAGTATTGGTGTGATTGTGCTCACTTTCATTAAGCCAGAACTAGATCGGATCTTTCAGAATAGGGATTCCAAGCCAGGAGGTCACACCCGGGGCAGCTCTCCAAGCCTTCCTTGTGGGTCTCTGACCTGCACGTCCCCAGAGGTAGTGTGGAACAATGGAACCAGCCCAGGCAGTGAGTTGCTCAGGCCTAGGTTTGATGTCCGGCTCTGCCACATTATCTTTGAATTTTCCATTCCTGGCAATTTTACAGTTGAAATGGATTAAAAAAATAATAATAAGCCCTGTCTACTCGTCACTGTCTAAGTTGACTGGAAAACAAAAATCCACAGATAACCTATGAACCTCATTTTGCCTTAAGCGTTTCAGCCTCTTTTCCATAAAAACATAGCACAAAAGGGCTGATGTGAACTTTTTTCATTTGAAGGTTCTGCCTTGCCCTGTTCTTTACTTCCCTCCATTACAGGTGCTCATGAGCACTAACAGCTCCTAAAATGAGAGGCAGGAAGAAGGCAGGAGACGTGGACCCAGGAATCTAAGGAAAAGCTATAATCCCATTCACCAACTTCTGAAAAACCAGCACTGGCTGAAAACAGCAGACAAAGGTAAGGACTAGATGACCCTGGTCTGCCTGACCCAAAATCAGCTTGTTCTTTGTCACAAGGCTGCATAGCAAGACTCAAGAAATAATAGCAGTAATAATAGTGGGGCCTTGGGCTCTGGCAGACCAGGGCTCAAACTCTTGGCTCTGCAATTTATTAGCACCAAGATCTCAGGCAAGTTCATTAATTTTGGCTTTAACTCTCAAGTTGTTTCATATGTAAAATGCGGTTAGCACCTACATACTTTGCAGGATTGCTACAAGAATCAGAAATAATATATATTTAAAGGACATTTATAATAATAGCTACCATGTGTTAAGAGCTTATTATGTGCTGATACATACATTGTCCCATTTAAACCTTAAAACAACCCTGTGAGGGAGCTATTACATCCCCCATTTTTAAAGGTGAGTCTATCTCGGTTCAGACTAAGTAATCTGCCTCAAAACACAGTGTTGGTAAGTGTTGAGCTGAGACGGGGACTTGGGTTTGTCGGCCCCAAAGGTTGTGTTCTTAGTGCTGTATCAGTGCTCAATGCACAGCAGATAGTAAAGGAAAGGAAGCTGTTAGAATTCCAGCCAAGGCTTTTGCTACCTTTACTCACAGCAGCCCTTTGATGGGGCACCATCATTCCCATTTTACAGGTGAGAACCTGGGGCTCTGATAGATTAAGTCTCCTAGAGTTAAACAAAAAAGCCCTTATCTTTTAGAGACATATATTTAAACATTTACCTATACAATTATAGATGTCTGGAATCTGCTTCAAAATAACATAGAGTGGGAGGGGAGGATGATTAGATGACACAAGACTGGATTGGCCGGACGTTGAGAATTGTTGAAGCTGAGTCATGGGCACATAGAGGCTCACTATACTGTTCTCCCTATTCATGTTTATGTTTGAAATTTTCCATAATAAAAAGATAAAAATCGCTTGGCAAGGTGGCTCATGCCTGTAATCCTAACATTCTGGGAGGCAGAGGTGGGAGGATTGCTTGAGCTCAAGGAGTTCAAGATTCAAGCCTGAGCAAAAGCGAGACCCCCATCTCTACAAAAAATAGAAAAATTAGCCGGGCATGGTGGTGCACACCTGTAGTTCCAGCTACTTGGGAGGCTGAGGTAGGAGATGGCTTGAGCCCAAGAATTTGAGATTGCAGTGAGCTATGATGATGCCACTGCACTCTAGCCAGGACGACAGGGCAAGACTCCATCTCCAAATAATAATAATAATAAACAATAAAAACATTTAAAAAAACAAAAAATCACCTCATCTCCTGATGAATGTGTAAGGCTGAAGTGGGTCTCAAACTGGGACTGGTGTCTGTCCCCAAATTCTGAGTTCCCCCAAATCCATTGTAATAATCACTTTAAGACACCCTTTCTTCTTTCCATCCTTGCTATATGGGTCTAATCTGAGCTGTGAAGTTAGGAAAGCAAGTCAGTCTCCATTAAGGGTCAAACAGTGGCAGACCAGCGTGCTATAGGGCATTGCTGAGCCCTGCTGCCTGGAGAGTCCAGGACAGGCCTCAGCAGGGTAGCAGCGCTCGGCTGTGTTGAGGATTTGGGTGATAGGAAGGAGAACGTAGGAACGTGAAAGCAAAGGAGGGAGTGCAAATGCACAGAGACCGCAGCATCACTTCCTCCAGTCTTTCTTCCCATAGCCTACCCTCCAAACAGAAATCTGATCACATCTTCCTCCTGCTTATTAAAAACTTCCCACCGGCCGGGCACGGTGGCTCACACCTGTAATCCTAGCACTCTGGGAGGCCAAGGAGAGAGGATCGCTTGAAGTCAGGAGTTCGATACCAGCCTGAGCAAGAGTGAGACCCCGTCTCTACTAAAAATAGAAAAATTAGCCAGGCACAGTGGTGCGCACCTGTAGTCCCAGCTATTCGGGAGGCTGAGGTAAGAGGATTGCTTGAGCCGAGGAATTTGAGGTTGCTGTGAGCTAGGCTGACCCCATAGCACTTTAGCCTGGGTGACAGAGCAAGACTTTGTCCCCACCCCCCCGCAAAAAAAAGATAAAAACTTCCCAAAGCTCTCCAACTTAACTCCAGCTAAAGTCTATTCTTCACAACCTGAAAGTGACTATCAAAGTGACTAGCTCTAACCAACCCTCACTTCCACCTCCCACCCCTCACCAGGTCGCTACATGAACACTCACAAACCCATAAGCCCTTTTTCTCCCATGTCCTCTCTTCCTAGCACATCTCTCCCCCTCCTGAAAACTCCTGCAGGAGACCAGCTCAGATGTCACCTCCCTTGTAAAGGCAGTCCTCACTCTGCCCAGCTCAGGGCACACCCTTCTACTGTCAGAACACCCCCACACTGCACTTGGGGGTCTGCCTCCCAATGAAAAGGTGGGCTCTAGGGCAGGGAGAGGCAGCAGATAAGATGATCAATACAAGGTTGGCTATTATCACTACTAGTGACATAAATAATGCAGCCCCTGGGCGGCAGGCAGGAGCTGTGCCAGCCGTCACAGTGCCTGGCACAAAGCAGCTGTTGGGAGAGGCTGCCGGCTGAGTGGACAGGTGAGGACGGCAGGACGCTGAGCAGAGGGCTCCCTCCCGACCTTGGCTGAGGCAGCCTTGCTGTGGTGCCCTTCATGCGTCTGTAAAGCTCACGGCTGCAAGAGGCTAATTTAGTGCCTAAAAATGCTGTAACAGTTTCCTTCAAAGGTTCCAGACAAATGGAAAATGACACTGACAGCTTGATGTTCCCCTCACTTCCATGGCTGCAAACCTAAGGAATATTTATGATCCATGGGATCAGAGATTTGGTGTCTTAGAAGCAAAGAAAGGTCACAAGATGAACTAACACAGGCCATCTGCTCCGGGGTGGGGAAAGAGATTCCCATATTCAGAGTTATTCTCCCCAATGCACCAGGCACCTGCTTCTCTTGCAAAAATGTACAAGCCAACACAATGATTTTTATTTAACTTAGAATAAAACCAGCGTCTCCTACAAGGAGGGGTGAAAAGCTGAACACAAACATGCCAACTAACAGGGAGCTACGGAAGCCTTCTGGCGGTGAAACAGGAGGCCCTGCACTTGTGCTCCCCATATTAAATGCTTAGTGACAAGGCCTAACGGAGGAGAACAAATGCTCCTGGAGAGGTTTGCATGACGGCACAGAGAAAAACTAGTCAGGGGGCCAGCTCCCCCCCTCGTCCATTTCTCACAGGCTGGCTGCTCCTGCAATTCCCAGCACCACACTCCTGACATTCCAGCAGATGCTGCCACCGCGCTGCCACCACCGCAGCCGCCACACTAATCCTTCATCCTCGGGGGCCAATGGAAATGTAGGATTTCCCATTAATCAGGGCCATGGACACCAAAATAGCTCATATGACCTTTGCAAATACCAAAGGGTGGATTTAAAGCACAAACTGGCAAAAGGTAATGCAAAAGTCTTTAGCTTTCCTTTCAGAGATGATTTTATGCAGTCATTAGCCAAGAAACACACTGCCGATAGGACCAACAAGGTTAAAAATTAGGTAGAAACAGCCAAATTGGAAGTGAGGCAGCCACCAACATTTCAACACACACACACACACACACACACACACACACACACACACACACACAGTTTCTTGATGAATTATTTAACTTACATTAAAAATATATATGGCTCCAAAATCTCCTAGGATTGGATTGAAAACGTCATCTGGGAACTAGCAGTTCTCAGAGAATAGTTATCTATTGAAACAAACATGGATTTCATTGCGTGATACCAGTTGGACTCCGTCAGACAATAAAAAGCTAATACCAGGCAGGTGAAGTGGTGCTTGCCTATAATCCCAGCTACTCAGGAGGCTGAGGCAGGAGGATCACTTGAGCCCAGAAGTTCAAGGCTGCAGTGAGCTACAGTTATGCCACTGCACTCCAGCCTGGGTGATAGAGTGAGACCCCATCTCCAAAAACAATATAAAAACATCATTCAAAATTAAATAAAAAGAGCTAGTACTGCCACAGACCCTCTCTAAGGGAGACCCACATTACATGGGATTCAACTCATTATTAAGCTTCATTACATACATACCCATTTTCCCTCCATTTATAACCTCTAAATCTTAAAAAGTCAATCATTGATATTTTAGGAGCAAAACTGACCCCTTAATATTTCATGGAGATTTTCTCTTCATGGCTATAATTCAGCACCACACAAAACTGGATCCTAAGTGATCTTAATAAAATACAGGACTCTGGTTTTTTCATTTGAAAAAAGTAATTACAGAAAAACTTGAAGAAAAGAGAAAAGAAGAAAAGCCATTCACATAAGCCTGCTACCACCCTAATTCAATTTTTATAACAGCTTTATTGATATATAATTCACATACCAAAAAATTCACCCTTTTGAAATATACAATTCAGTGGGTTTTAGTACATGTACTCAGAGTTGTGCAACCATCACCACTATCTAACTCAAGAATATTTTCCTCATCCCAAAAAAGACTATACCTATTAGTAGTCACTTCCCATTCCCCCCTCCTTTCAGCCTCCTACAACCACCAATCTGCTTTCTCTCTATATAGATGCACCTATTCTGGACATTTCATATAAATGCAATCACACAATATGTAGCCTTTTGCATCTGGCTTCCTTTGCTGAGCATAATGTGTTCACCTAATTCAGTATCTATTAGCACTTCATTAGATTTCCTCCCCATCTTGATTCTTATACATTTAAAACTTAATCCTTTGTTAACATTACAAAGTCAAGCCTGGTTTTTGCTGAAAAAATGAGTTACAGATCCTAAGCTAGGATTGTGGGTCCAGAGGCTGAAGGAGGCCTGTTTTGTTCTCTAAATGCCAACCCATCATGTTGGTCTAATTTTAACAGGACAACCCCACACACGAAATACAATCTTCAGCAAGGAGCAGAAGACTCCTGAACCCTGCTTTAAATAGGAACAGCTACCGACCATCTATTGAGTTCTGTTTGCAAACGTCACGAGCTAAATTGTGCTCCCCGCAAATTCATACGTGGAAGCCCTGACCACTAGTACCTCACAATCTGACCGTATTTGGAGACAGGTTCTTTAAAGGGGTGATTAAGTTAAAAATGGGGCCCTGATCCAATCATGCATGAACAGAAGAATGACCACATGAGGACACAGCAAGAAAATGTCCATCTGCGAGCCAAGGACAGAGGCCCTAGGAGAAGCCAAACTTGCCAGCAGCCTGATCTTGGACTTCTAGCCTCCAGAACTGTGAGAAAAATTTTGTTAAACCATCCAGTCTGTGGTATCTTGTAACAGTAGCCCTCGCACACATCTCATTTAATGCCCCAACACACACTTTTAAAAGTAGAGTTTTTATCCCCATTTTACAGATGAAGAAACTCAGGCTCAAAGAGGTTAGTGGAGCTGGGACTCAAAGTGAAGTCTATGTGATTGCGAAGCTTTCATTCTTTCCAGAAAGTACAACATGCTGTAATTTATTTTTTATTTTTTTGTAACATAAGCAGTCATACTGTTAAACATAAAAATCTCTGTTCTGTTTTTCAAAGATCAATATATACTGTTTCTGAATATATCTGGTTACAGTCCAAATTCAGAATTCATTCACTTCAGAAACATTTTTGAGGGAAGAAAAAAAATTTAATGAATCCAGTGTTTTACATGCATTATCCAATTCTAAGAGATATGTATTAGTCATAATTGAGGAAACTGAGGCTCAGAGACATTAAGTGACTATATAATAACAATGTATTTGTCTTTCATTAAGTTTCCCAGTCTAACAGTTGCATTTTGAAAGACCAGCTGAACTAGATTCTATTCATCAACCTTTCACTGAGACCTGTAGTGTTGGGTGGTCCAGATACCAAGGTGAATGCACGCTAGTCCCTACCTTGGAGGGAGTGTGAAGCCCAGCCAGGGAGGACTATAGTTCTCCAGGGCCACTGCCAGCCCATACACAGCTTCTGTGCAAATCAGAAAAAGGTACCCCTTTCTCAGTGTGAAAGCAGCCCCAGAGCAAAGCCTCTTGCTAAGAGTGAGATCAGCAGAGTACACAAAGAGAGGCAGCCTCCCTCCCACACCCCTAGGGACCACAGCCACCCACGATCTGCAGGCAGGCCCTCCCTGTGGGAAGGGAGCTGGAATACAGAGCCAGGCCTGCTCAAATGAGTAGTGGGCAAAGCCAAAAAGTAAGAGTGCCAACCAAGCAGAGGTCAAAACACCAGAAGAGGCCATATAAAGAGTAAATGTCCCATAAACCAGGTGAATGGGGAGCTGGGGCCAGGAAGCCAAAGCAGGTCAGGGACACCTCGTTTTATGCTCTTGGGGATCCTCCATAGGGATTTCATGCCATGCATTTCCCACACAGGTGCCTTCTAGCCTAGACAGCTGCTCTTGCCACCTGCCACTAAGGGTCCCCACCATCCCCTCTTCCCAGTGCTAGGTGATGCTCTGGAGTGGGAAGCAGCAGTTATGGCACTCCTACCAGGAAAACCCAGCTCGCCAGCAACCCTTTAGGCCTGACAGCATCAGAGACATTACTGAGCATCCAGCATGGCAGAGCACAGGGCCCACTACAGGAAATGCCACATCACGAGGCTTCGTCTCTGACAACAGCCTGTCCCAGGCCCCAAGAGGGTCCAAACTGAGTCAGGAGAATAAATGCTACAAATTGCCCCTTCAAGCAGCTCAGAGTCTTACAGGATAAATACACCTTCCTTCTACTCTATAATCTGCTCTGTGCCAGGATGGGTACATGACAAAAATTCACAGGGAGTAATCGGGGTACCTGAAGTGAGGACAATGGCTCTGTGGTCAGAGGTCTCAGTAAGTGTGACATCTGAGCCTCACTTTGCAGGAGGAGCAGAATCTTCCACTTGAGCAAGAGGAAGAGGAGAGAGCCATCCTGAGGAGGGAAATGCAGAAGCAAAGGGGAGGCTGGTGGTGTGCCCCAAAAAGGTGCAAAGTTCAGAGTGGCCAGAAGCTAGAATAGCACTCCCCAAAGAGTGGGTCGCAGACCACCAGTGGGTGAGTTGAGGTGGGCCAGGGCAGTCGTGTTACATAACATTGAACTCAGTCTTTGTTTTTCTCTTTTTTGGAGACTAGGTCTTACTATATTGCCCAGGCTGCCAGGCTGGCCTCAAACTTCTAAGCTCAAGCGACCCTCCTGCCTCAGGCTCCCTAGTAGCTGGGAGTACAGGTGTGCAACACCACATCCAGATGAATCCGTTCTCTTGAGATTTCCTGCCCCAGCTTGGTGCTAGAGCTGGTGGCCACCACTGTTCCAACACTTTGTTGCTCCCTTTTCTAATGAGAGTGGGGCTCAGCTGGGACCCTTAGTAGGCAACAGGATCCAGCTAGAATAACCTTGCTTTGATTTTATTGTATTTTTAAATTTTTATTTTTATTATTATGTTACTTTGGATTAATGCCAAGTGTAACTGATTCTCAACTTACAGAAGTCCCTTAAGAGTAGATTTGCCCAAGTGAAAAATTGAGTCAATATAAAGAAAATAATCTATAAATGATAGTACTAGGAGTGAACAGAAACTTTGGTATCTGGGAAACCCAAGGCCAGAGTCTCCTTGTACAGGGATGAGAAGGAGCAAAAACTGCAGTTTCCTCTTTTGAGTGGCCAGTGGGCTGGGAGGACCCACCAGGAAGGAGGTGCTGTTTCAGCTTTGCTTTTAGGGGAAGGATTTCTGGGATGGTGTCTCTACAGATCTACCTGGAGCCAGCCTAGTAAGCCAGGTCATGGCTTTCGTGTGGGGCAGACTTGGATTCAAGTCTTGGCTCTGCCATTTACTCCCATGTGACTCAGCCTTGTCCATAATCCGAGAAAGTAATACCGACTACCTTGGGGTGCTACAAGGAAAATGACCAGCACCCCTCAATGGATGGCAGTTCCCTCACCCACCCAGCCCTTCCTAACTTTCTGGAAGGTAACCAAACAGAGACCCAGTCTCTGAGAATGTTCATCAGATTTGGGGGAAATAGAGTCCTACTCCTCTGTTCCGACCCTAATTAAAGGATATATCAATACAAAATGCCTGATCCCACTTTATCTTACTGGTTTAGAGACAAAAAGGAGTAACATTTAGTACTTGGGAAGAACCTGTGGATTCTCAAGGATCATATGTCACGTGCAGGAAATTTGAGTTTGGGCATAGAAATATTTGGTTTACTCATGACTGGCAGGCACATAGGGCAAAGAAATTAGTTGATATACACTTGATATACTTCATATGAAAACCAACTGGAAAATTGTGACCAAAAGCGTTCTTAGAAAAAAACCTTTCAAGAAGAGTAAAGGTCCTGGCTGGCCTTTTACAGGGCGGGGAGGCCAAGGATGCGGGAGGAACAGGGAGCCCCCGCAGCTCCACCGGCACGCACTTCCACCTCTGCATCTCCATGGGGACGAGGTGCTTAGGAAGGAAGTTAGCCACAGGCAGTGAGCTTTAATCCACACGTCTGGGAGATGGATTTCCGTTAGACAGCTTGTTCCAACAACAACTGAATGCCTTTTCTCCTCCCAGGATATGTAGAAATGTAAAGGATATCCAGCACTGAGGAGGGTACGGGGAAACCAGGTGCTCCTGCATTCTGTGGGTGAGAGGCTAATTTAAAGCACCTTTTTGGAGGGCAATTTGGCAGTCTCCATCAAAATTTCAAATACTCCTATAGTCTGACACAGGCATTTTATGTCGAAGAATCTAAACCATAGAAACGTAGAAGTGTAAAAAAGATATATTGCTATTAGGAAAAAAAGCCACTGCCACCAGTAGGAAAATGGCTACATAAATTATATATTTGCTCTGCGGAATGCTATGCACAATGAGGTAGATCTAAATATGCTGCCATGGAAAGGTCTCCAAAATATACAATGACATGACAAAAGCAAGCTGTAAAATGAAGCCTATAGTAGGATCCCATGTACACAAAAGAACTTCATGGAACAAGGACCACACACTAAGCAGCTGCCAAACATTATCCCTGGGGAGCCTAGGGGGGCTGGGAAAGTCGGGCTTGCTCTTCATACATTAAATACTTGTATATTTTCTAATTTTTTTAAACAAGAATGGGTACTTTTGTCAATACCCATCCACTGAAAGGCAAACAAAGAGACAACAGCTTTAGGATGCCCAGTTAGCATAAAGGGCCAAAGAGAAGGCAACCTCTGGGCGACAGCTGGAGTGAACAGAGGGTGGGAACGCTGGCCCTGCCACAGGAGGCCCTGGGGCCACCCTGAGGCTCACTTTCTCCTCTGCCCACCCCAGTGACAGGAAAGCTGGAAGGGTGTGGGCACATTCTCAAAAGCAGCCTTTCCACCACCAGACAGGGCAGCAATGGGGCCGCTGGGAGGCCATACCCACAGACTGTCCCCACCCCTTCATCAGCCTCCGTCCTGTCCCTTGGTGGAGCTCTGGGACAGGTACTATCTCACACCCTTCTTTCTAAGACTACCAAGTTTTGAAACTGAAGACCCCTTAGAACATTCTCTCAAACAAGAGCACCTAGGTTATAAAGTTCAATGACAAGCTGAAGGGCATCTTGTCCCTTCTCCAACTCCTTTCTTTCTCTGGTCTACTCCTATTCATCCTTCAAAACCAGGTGTAGGCAGTGCCTCTTAGGAAACTTCCTTCTCCCACCACACCCTGGGTGGACTAAGCACCTCCCCTCTGAGCCTCAGGGCCTTGTCCCCACTTCTACCACAGCTTTCACCTTGGGCAGCAAAACAGTGTACTCACGCGTTGGTCTTTCTCTCAGCACAGGCTCCCATAGCAGTGATTGTGACACACATCCCCAGCACCACATAGGAGGGCACTCAGGGGCCCAGGGCCACCTGCCTGACTGTAGAACCAGCGAAGTGAGCTGTGCCAACAAGAGGCATCCCCTCCTGGGGGACATCTATTCACAAAGGGCCAAGATAATGCCACCAGCCCAACTGAGGGCCATAATTTCTGCTGTCACTTAGCCACAAATGATTCCTCAAGTCCCTCTGTTCTACCACTAACTCTAAACCCGTGAGGCTAGGTGGCCACCATCCCTCCCAACAAAGCAATTTTGGGTGACAACAACCATACAGCACCACCTAGCAAATACGAAATGCTGAAGAACAAAACATACTCCCCAGGAAGCGGATGCTCTACCCTCCTCCAGATATGCATCCTTCACTTAGGCTCTACATGGGTGCTTCATAATATACCCCAAAAAAGTATACAACCAGCTCACACCCATTAGGATGGCTACTATAAAAAAATTGAAAATAACAAGTGTTGGCAAAAGCATGGTGAAACTGGAACCCTTGCACACTGCTGGTGGAAAACAGCATGGGAGTTCCTCAAAAAGTTAAAAATTGAACTACCATAAAATACCGCAATTCTACTTCTAAGTATGTACCCAAAGAATCAAAAGCAGGGATTTGAACAAATATTTGCACACCCATGTTCATAGTAGTGATATTCACAATAGCCAAAATGTGGGAACAACACCAGTGACCACCACTGGATCACTGGATAAACAAAATGTGGTGTAAGCGTACAATGGAGGTACACAGCTTTATATCAGCTTTAGAAAGGAAGGGATTCTGACACACGCTCCAACGTGGATGAAACTTGAAGACATTACACCAAGTGAAATAAGCCAGTCACAAAAAGACAAATATTGCATGACTCCACTTATAGGAGGTATTCAAAATCATAGCGACAGAAAGCAGAACGGTGGTTGCCAGGGGCTAGCAGGAGGGAGAAGTGGGGAGTTAGTGTTTACTGGGTGCAGAGTTTCAGTTGGGAAGATAAAGTCCTGGCGATGGATGGTGGTGATGGTTGCACAGCAGTGCAAATGTACTTAATGCTACTGAACTGGACACTTAAAAATGGTTAAGATGGTAAATTTTATGTTATGTGTATTTTACCACAATAAAAACAAAGTCTGCAGGGAGTCATTCTTGCCCTTGAGTGTGAATTAATCAGGAAGCAGCAGTTTGGTTGTAGCAGTCTTCCTGGAAGGTGCTAGAGACAAGCAGGAGTGCCCAGGCCACTTTCCCCACCCAAACAGGACAGAGAACCACAGTCCCCCCAAAGGCACTCACCATCTATTTGAGGGGCAGAGCCTTAAGTGTTACCTGGCCCCTAACCCAGGAAGAAACCTGTGCCCACCAGCATGCACACGGATGCAGCATGGAGACAGTCCACACCTGACCTCACTGACCTGCCCCACCCCCCAGCCCAACACCCAACACCAGAGGAAGCCAGGTGGGGTGGGGGAAGCAGGCGTCTGTGTCGTGGGCCTCACTGGGCTTCAATCCTGTTGCTTGTGTGATTCTGAAAAAGTCGCGACAGAGGTAAAGACACTCAGCTCACATGGTGGAGAGGGTTAAATGAGATAAAACAGTAAACAGACACAGCACAGCTCCCGGCACGAGCTCTTTAACTGTTTGTTTCCCTCCCCTTTCTTCCACCCTACACAAGCATGCCTCCCCTCGTGTGCATGGTTAGCTGCTCTCAGGGCAGGCACAGGACATTATTCATCTTTGAATTCAAAAGCCCACCCCACCCTACACGGTGCATTTAAATAAACAGTCAGATAATTACTAAATACACATAAAATATAAAGCCACTGCAGCTCAAGGGCTTCTGGGCCAGCTTTGTGGCAGTAGGAGGATTTAAATTAGGTCTTGAAGGGTATATGAGTCTAAACATGAGCAAGGGAGATGCAAGACTGCCTTGCAGGGGCAAAGACCACGCTGGGCACAGGCAAGGAGGGGCAGGAACACAGAGCATGTCCTGTCCACAAGAGAAGAGACAGGAAGAAGTCCGGTCAGTGAGTGAGGGCCTCGAACCCCAGGCTACATTTATAAATCATTCTAAAGGAGATGGGGAGTTCCAGGAATTTTCTGGTAGTTTGTCCAAAGTTTTGAGTGGCCCCAGAGAATAGAAAAGGAGGGAGAATGGAAAGGAGACCAGCTGGGTGGTTCCTGCAATGGCCCAGGCCTGACCAGGGCGGGACCAAGTTAGAGGAGGTGAAAACAAAGACAGGGAAACAAATGCGAAAGACATCATAAAGAAAAACAAACAAAACCCCTCACACCAATACTAAGCTCTACAGCCAAGAGGGGCCCCAGAACTGCCATGGCACAGCACGGCTCCTCCATCCATCTGCCCAGCCCCTTCCTGACCTCCCTTCCTTTCGTTGTTGCTCACCCTAGAGCAGTGTGTCTTTATGTTTAAAAAGTATTTATGAAATTGAAATGAGTGCATTTCATGGGCACCTTGTCAGAATGTGCCATTACAAGTGACATTTTTGGGTGTCAGAGTTTTGGGTGTCTCATCTGCTGGTAGATCTGATTTGCCCAGTTGACAAGTGAGAAGACTATGACACCAGCAATTATAGAAACAAACTCAACCTAGAATCTGGAAATCAAGCTGTTCTCTCCGTCTCTGCCATCACACACAGCAGACAATGTGGTGGCCCACTGGCAGAGGGCCCTCACTTCTCAAACCACAGCAGCTCAGGGGGACTTGCAGGACCCCACACTACATGACCTTCCAGGATGGTAGAAAGAGACAATAATGTACACGGTTTCTCAGGACTAGAGGAAGAAAGCAGAAAACCTCTTCAAAATATCACTAGGATTCAACACAAAAGAGCACACACTGTACGACTCCACTCATATGAACTTCTAGAACAGGCAAAACTAACCTATGGCAATAGAGGTAAGATCAGTGGTGGTCTCTGCAGGTGTGCTGGAGGGGAAGATTGACTAGAAAGAGATGAGGGGACTTTCTGGGGTGACACTGACCATCTGTATCTGGACGAGATATGGGTTACAACATGTATGCATCTGTCAAAACTATAACAATTAAGATTTGTGTATTTCACTATAAGTAAACTATACCTCAATGAAAAATATTAGAAGGCAAATGGCAAATATATATATATAAAAAATACACACACAGAGGTAAATACATATATAGAATACATACACATACATAAATACATATATACATATATATGTGCATATGTATGAGAAATAAAAATAAAATCCTAAGCCCCCTACCAGCTGAATGGACCCCTCTTGGCCAATGGTACCCCAGAGAAATCTAAAAAATGAGTTCCCAGCCATGATGGGATGGGAGGTCGGGCACACCTTGTTATACACCCTCCCTCCTAACCACCACTGGGCTTTCTTTCCCAAAGGTTAAACAGAAACCAGACCTCTGGAAAAGACTTGCTTCACCACTGATTTCAACCTACCTTGTGACCGCCTCTCTGTTTTGCAGTTTTGACACAAATGACCAGCATTCTATAAGGACGGCCTTGCTGAAATCACAGGAACACATCTAATCCCGTAATTTTCTAATAACAGCTAAAGATCAATCCTTTGAGCTCTCTCGTGAGAAATTTTTCTCCAGCTGCGCTATGAGCACCTACTAGGCTTTTCCACCCTAACACATTCCTCCCTGATAAAAGACCACTGGCCGCGGAATGGTTCGTGTCCTCTGCTTCACCTTTTGATGTTAGAGGGCTGAAAACTCCACCCTCAGATCATGCTAACGCCACCATTTTTTGAACATGGGACCCATGAGGAAACACGAAGCTCAATTGCTCATGCGCATGTTTCTCCTTTCATAAATGTTCATGATTCCTCCTACAGCTTATTAAATATGTATATTCAGCCACCCTGCTCAGCATAAATTTCTGTTCCCTTTACCCCTCCCTCAGAGTGCTTGCTCTTGGCTTCTGCCTGAGGCTATGCTTCCCAGCCTGTTAGACTGGCCAACACGCAGGCTACAGCCCTGTATGAGAAGCAAAGCTCTCCTCTCCAAATTTATGAACCTTACGATTCCTCAGTTGACATTTGTGTGTTTGTGTATGTGTGTGTGTGTGTATATATATAAACTGGATTCATAAGAAAGTAGAATCTCCTACGGAGAGCTAAAAGTCTTAAGAAAAGCTAAAAGCCACTTGGATTTGGGCCTTAAACTTTAGGCCTGAAAAATGAGCTCAGAGAGCCTGTTCTTCAAACCGCATTCTTCAAATGAGTAAACAGACCAGACATGACCTACCCAAAGTCACACAGCAATTCAGCAGCAGAGTGGTGACCAATCCCAGACTTCTCAAGACCTAGCCGCCAATTAGTTTCTCTGTTCTGGACCAGTGCCAGAAAAAGCAGATGAAACAGAAGACCAAAAGGTGATTTTATGAACTAATTTCATTTAAACCATCAAACCTAGAGCTAAATAGTCCCGCCCCTGCCCCCCCCACCACCACCAAGCCCGGTCTAAACCAGGAAATTAACTTTCAAACAGTAAAAAGTATTGACCTTCATGAGGCTGAGTCAAGAACTGCCCCTCCATCAAATGGTAGACACTCCTGCCTGGCTTACCCTCTTTGCCCATGTACAAATATCCAGATGACTGGCAAGAGGCTCTGAGCTAAGTAGGAGTGTAGGGGTCATAAAACTGAGTCACTGTGTGACTTTGGCAATTGGCTTTTGTCCTCAGTTCCTGGTTCCTAGCATCCAGCACCTGAAACCCTTGGAATCTCAGGAGTGACAAGTGTCTTTTTGTATGCTAATGAGATGACTAGTGGCTAGGGGTCCCTAAATAGCTTCAGGATGGGGCTGGTTCCCAGAAAGACCAAGGCTAGTTTAGAAGGTTGGAACTTTCAGCCCAATCCCCATCCCACCCCACCTCCAGGGAGGGGAGAGGGGCTGGAGGTGAGTTAATCATCAATGGCCAATGTTTTGATTAATCAGTTCATCTAATGAAACCTCCATGAAACCCCCTAAATGATGGGGTTCAGAGAGATTCCAGGCTGGTGAACACACAGAAGTGTTGGGAGGGTGGCACGCCCAGAGGGTATGGAAAAGCTCCTTGCCCCTTCCCCACACCTTGCCCATCACTTCCATTTGGCTGTTCCTGAGTTGCATCCTTTATAATGCAAGTGTAAGTGAAGTGTTTTCCTGAATTTTGTGAGCTGTTCTAGCATTTCTCTAACATGAAGAAGGCAACATGGGAATTCCCAGTTTATGGCTGGCCGTCAGAAGTACAGGTGATAACCAGGAACTTACAACTGGCACGTGAAGTGGGGGCAGTCTTGTGGGACTGAGCCCTTAACCTCTGGGGTCTGCATCAACTCCAGGTAGTTGGCATCAGAATTGAATTCAATTGTAGGATACTCAGTTGGTGTCAGAAAACACACACACACACACACACACACACACACACACACACACACTGGGTGTCAGAAGTGTTGTCAAGGTAAAAACAGCACAGACCTACCCTCTCTGGGCCTGTTTCCCCACCTGTAAAAATGAGAGGTTGGACCAAATGCCACTAAGGCCCTTCCAGCTAGACTCCTACAGTTCCTTGAACTGCTGGTTTAAGAACTTCCGGAGTTAACATGAGGGATTCTCACTCTTTGGAAGGCACTGGCAAATTCAGCTTTTGAACCCCAAGCAACATCATGTCTCCGGCCTCAGTTCCTGTTTTGACTAATGACATGCCAGAACTCTGTGTGACTTCTCCTTTGAGGAGCAACAAAAAACCTCAACAGTGTCCTCTTATAGGGCCCTGTCCTTGTCCCCAGCTCTCAAAGACTTACACCAATTCTCTGAGAGGAAAGAATCAGTCTCTATTACACTCAATTTTAAACCAAAACCCGAAACAGAATTTTTTGACGTGCCTCCCAGACTACAAGGCTTGTGCTTCATTAATGATTAAAACAGCAGCTGGTAATGTCTTAAAAGCAAGTTGGTCAGTTAGTCAACTTAGCATCTGCTTAAATTCCCTCTCTTCCTCCATACAACACTGTAATTCTAAAGCAAATCCAGAGAGAGAGAGTAAAAGACACAGTCTTCTATTATTAAGAAGAGACTCAATGAGGTTGTAAGAAAACACATCCTTTGACCAAACTCTCAGAAAAGTTTCTGGGATGAGGAGAACATTTGTAAACTGAATTATGCTAGGAAGACTGAAACTGGGTGAATAATTTCTAACACTAAGGCAGGTCTGGATTTAAAACAACTATTAGATTTTCAGCCACCAAGTTCATTCAGGTATTCATTCACTGAATTCCACAAACAATTACTAAGCTCTCTAGGTTAGTGGTTAAGAGCACCAGCTCTGGAGGCCCCAGGCCTGGGTTCCAGTCCCTGCTCTGCCACCTATAATCCACAGACCTTGAGGGAGGTACTTCACTTCTAAGCCTCAGTTTCCTAGTCTTATACAATATCAATGATAGTACCTGCCTTACAGAGCTGATGTGGGAGGGAATTAAAGGAAATGATGAATGTAAGGTACTTAACCCAGTACCTGGTGAGGAAAGTCATACTGACTAGTGCTAATAGCATTATCCTTCTTATCTTTAAGGCATTTTGTTAGACTCTACTGAAAAATAAGGGCATGACACCAAAGGCAATAAAAGAAAAAATAGAGAAATTGGACTTAAAACTAAAACTTTTGTGCATCAAAGGACAACAACAGAGTAAAAAGGCAATCCCAGAATGGGAAAAAATATTTGCAAATCACATATCTGATAAGGGATTAATATCCAGAACATATAAAGAACACCTAAAACTGAACAACAAAAAACAAACAACTGATTAAAAATTGGGCAAAGGATTTGAACAGACAGTTCTCCAAAGAAGATATACAAATGGCTAATAAGCATATGAAAAGATGCTCAACATCACTAATCATGAGGCAAATGCAAATCAAAACTACAGTGAGATACCACTTCATAACCATTAGGATGGCTACTACGAGGAAAAAACAACACAAAACAAAATACAAGTATTGGCAAGGATGTGGAGAAACTGGAAAGCTTGTGCACTGCCGGTGGGGATAAAAAGTGGTACAGTAGCTTGAAAAATAGTATGATGGTTCCTCAAAAAATTAAAAACAGAATACCATATGATCTAGCAATTCCACTTTTGGGTATATACCCAAAAGAATTGAAAACAGTGACACGAACAGAAATTTATACATCCATGTTCATAGCAGCATTATTAACAATAGCCAAAAAGTAGAAGCAACCCAAGTGACCATCAGTGGATGAATGGGTAAACAAAATGTGGTATATACCTGTAATGGAATATTATACAGCCTTAACAAGGAAGGAAATTTTGACATGTTCCAATATAGAGGAAACCTGAAGACATTATGCTACATAAAATTAGTCAGTCACAAAAGAATAAATACTATGTGATTCCACTTATATGAGGTTCCTAGAGTAGTCAAATTCACAGAGATAGAAAGAACGGTGGTTGCCAGGGGTTGGGGGGGAAGAGGAAACAGGGACAAGCTCTGGAGACAGACGGTGGTGATAACTGCACAAAAATGTGAGTGTACTTAATGCTATTGAACTATAAACTTAAAAATGCTTGTATATATTTTACCACAATTTCTTTTTTTTTACATTAAAAAAATTTTATTTTTTATTTTTTTATTTCAACATATTATGGGGGTACAAATGTTTACATTATGTATATTGCCTTTGCCCCACCCGAGTCAGGGCTTCAAGTGTGTCCATCCCCCAGACGGTGCACACTGCACCCATTAGGTGTGAATATACCCATCCCCCCCTTTCCCCTCCCGTCTGCCCGACACCCAGTGAATGTTATTACTACATGTGCATTTAAGTATCACAATTTCTTAAAAAGAAAGAACAAATAGAAACAGGTGCCCTTATGGAACATTGAGTCTAAATGATGCTTGGGAAAAAGTATAACATAATAACACATTTTGGTTTTACATACTCACTTGATCCTCTTAACAACCCAGTAAGCTGTGACAGCACAAGTATTCTTGCATGCTCCTCACCACCACCATTTACAGATTGGGAAACTGAGAGTTAGAACAGCTACTGGATTGACACAAGGGCAGTTACATAGAGAGGCAAAGATGGGACTGACTCCAATCCAAAACAAAAAGTGCTAAATGCTGGCAGAGAAAAAAAAAAGGGCAACAGAAGTCCACATTCCCATTGAAGGAACTGTGCTATCTTTCTGGAATTCCCATTTGGAATCAGTTATGGCCCCTTCTTGTCCAAATGGAACCAGACCATGTTCACTGTCTAAAAGGCAACACAAATAAAAGCTCTAGAGCTAGACTCCCGGGGTGTAGAAGACGGCTTGGCCTACATGAGCCAGGAAACCTTGGGCAAGTTTCTAAGTCTCCATTTCTTCATCTGTAAAGCAGAGATAATACCACTGACTTAGTGGTGTTTTCAGAGAAAAAACATTTAAATGAGATAATGTGTACACAGCACTTAACAAGGGGCCTGGAACATGGTGAGGGTCCAGTGAATGATGGCTAATAATTTTAGCATTAAAAGATGCTAAAAAGGTTGGTTCAGTGGCTCACACCCGTAATCCTAGCACTTTGGGAAGCTGAGGTGGGAGGATCACTTGAGCCTGGGAGTTTGAGACCAACCTACAAGACCTCGTCTCTACATAAAATAAAGAAAAAAAAAATTAGCCGGGCATGAGCATAGTGGTGTGCACCTGTGGTCCCAGCTACTCGGGAGGCTGAGGCAGGAGGATCGCTTGATCCCAGGAATTTAAGGTTGCAGTGAGCTTTGATGATGCCACTGCGCTCTACCCAGGGTGAGAGAGCAAGACTTTGTCTTAAAAAAAAAAAAAAAAAAAAAAGATGCTAAAAAACTAAGGGCGACAGAAAGGAACCTGTGGAGTGAATAATTGTGCAGAGTTTACTATACCACAAGGTCACAAGGAAACAGAAAGTATATACCCTGCCCTTGAGGAGTCTCCAGTCTTACTCTGAAGACAAAGCAATAAGACAAAGACAGGATAAGATAAATAATAACAGGAAACAGAACCAGGCAGGAGGGAAGGAATCAACAAATTTGTATACATTAGTTGACTGCAGGACACTGTGCTAGGGACTTTACACATATTATCTCATTTAATCTTCACAAAAACCTGGAGGGCAAGTAATATTCTTCTCTATTTTATAGGTGAGGGAAGAGCCAAATGAATGATATGTACACTAAGCACTGTGAGTTCAGAGGAGATTCATCACCATAAACAGGGTGGTCTAGGAAGACTGCCTGGAAGAAGAGGCAAGGGCTGATGATTGGAAGGAGAAAATCAAAGAGAATCTTCTAGATCAGAAGGACTAGAGGGAGCACTAAAATAGGTACCAAGTCTGAGAATGGTTTTTAAAAGGCCTCTCTTCTAACCACAACAAGCTGGGTCAGCAGGAAAATCCTGAAGGATATTTTTTATCTTTTCAGACTACTGGGTTAGCCCAAGTTTCTAGGTGATTTATCTGCTAGGTCAAGAGCAACAACCCTTAACTGACACTCCTCTGGGCACTGTATTTATACCCTCTTCCTCACCTAATAGCCAAAGTCAAAAATAAATAAATAAATAAATAAATAAAGGCAGATTATACAGAAATATGCTAAAATGGTTATACAATGTTGCATCTCCAAGGCATGAGAAAATGGAGAGTGAAATACAGAAGTATTCTGTCATGTGAAATCAAAAGGATCTTAACGAATTTGTTAGGAAGTAATTATGGGGATTTTTTTCTTTGTAATTTTATTTTTTCAAAAGCATAATTATATGAGAATTTTAGATATCCCAAACAGCTCCCCTCTAAGCAGTTCCTTCAGAAAAGCCCTGGGAGTATCTCAGCTCCTGTCCTAGTCATGATAAACAGAGCAGGATGAGGAGCAGGCTGACTCCTCCACATGATTTTTGATGTCAGGGGTTTTATAACCTGTCCAGGCAATGAAGGACAAATGCTCTCAGAACCCCATATTTCTTCCTGGTGCTCCATCAACCTGCCTTGGCACCCTTCTGTCTCTGATGGGGGCTCATAAGGAGTGTCCCTACCCCTGCCCTCGGAGGAAGTGGCACTAACTGCTACTGACTTCCTTGTAGGATCCCCCCTTCCATTCTGCACAGATGGGGGCTTTGATGGTAAAAGAGAAAAATGATCTTTTGGTGACTGCCAAGGAGAAATCTCCATGCCTCTGTAATGATATCCATGTTACTGTCCTCCCTAGAAATCTTTCATGGCTCTCCAGTGCCTCTAAAAAAAAAAAAAAAAAGAGTCCAAAGTACTTGGCTGACACGTGCAGTGACCCTCCACAGTCAGGCCTCATCCTACCTTATGATCTCACCCCCCACCACTCCCCTTTGCCAGGCAAATAGAACCAATCCCATCACTCTCACCCATCCCTTAACATTCAGCACTGGCTCAGGTTGTCATCTCTGCCAAAGAGCCCTCTAAGCCTGCTTTCCCCTTTCTACATGAACCGAATCCCACCCATTCACCAAGGCCCTGCTCAGCAGCCACAGTCCGCAGGAGTCCTTCGCTCCTACAGTGCTCCTCCTCACCTCCCTCTTGCTGAGGGCAGCACAGTGTAATAGGACACCAGCTCTGGAAACCGGAATGCTGGGTTCAAACTCTAGCTCCCTTACTGCTAGTTGTGTGACCTTAGGCAGGTTCCATACCTTCTGACAGCCTCAGTGTGCCCAGCTGCAAAACGGAGATAACAACAGTACCTTATTCACAGCATTGTTGTCAGTACTAAATGACTGCAAGATACGTAAAGTGCCCACTTCTGTCTCTGGCACATAGTAATGCAATACTAAACTTTCAAAAACAAAGAAACCTTTAACTATTATTATTACTACTGGAGGTGACCCCTCCCCTCCTCCATTCCCTTACTGCATTTATCCATCCAATCTTGCAACCACTTTCTATCTTATCTGATTTAGATACTGCTCTTTGCTCCCTTACTAGGCTGAACACACTAGTAAATGCTTAGCTTGGTACCTACAGATAATCAATACAGGGCCACTGAATGAAGGAACGAATGAATGCATGAATTTTAAATAGTCACACTTTTAGTCTTTCTACAAGAAAACCCACATTTAATTTTGAAGAAAGATAAAGAAGAGATTAAAGTAGAACTTTTAATCTAGAGCAATAGTTCTCAAAGTGAAGCAGCAGCATCAATACCATCAGGGAACTTGTTAGGAATGTAGAATGCTGGTTCCCATCCCAGACCTACGGAGTCAGAAACCCTGGGGGCAGGGCCAGTACTAACAAAGCGTTTAACAAGCCCTCCAGGTGATTCTGATGATGCTGAACCATGAGCTCTGAGGGCATGAAGTAACACACATGGCAGCACAGAACGGGCACTGGATCAGGAGTGCATTCTTGGCTTAATTCTGGCATTGTCCTTGCACAGGTCTCTTAACTTCTCATAGCCTTATTCCTTATAAGTGATACAGGAACATTAACACCCAAATAACTAAATGTTGTAAAGATTAGATGAGACTCCATGTACAGAGTTTGCATATAGTAGGTGCATAATAATTATAAGTTCCACCAGGTACAGTGGCTTGCACCTGTGGTACCAACTACTCAGGAGGATGAGGTGGGAAGATTGTGTGACCCCCAGGAGTTTAAGGTTACAGTGAGCTGTGATCCCACCACGGCACTCCAGCTTGGGCAACAGAGTGAGACCTAGCCTCTAAAAATAATAATAATCTTTAAATTTTTAAAATAATTTAAAAAATAATTATAAGTTCTTTCCAGTTCTCTTCTTGTGTATCTCATAAGGCTGTAAAGATTACACAAAATGACTGAAGCAAAAGGGCTTTGCAAATTGCCAAGTGCTGTAGCAATCTGAGGGACAACTAATGATCCTTGGTACAAACTGCCAGCCTAGAGTTAAACACTTGCATTCACAAGTGTTTAAAGTAGTTTATGTCCAACACCACTCAATCTACAAACAAAAACTGTGCAACAGAGTATCTGCCTCTTACCTGTTTATTAAAGCAAAACTATGAAGACAACAGTTGCCCTCACCCCCAATATGCGCCTCGGAATTAACTAACTACTCACTGATCTTTGAATCTAAATGGATCTAAACTTTACCCCTCTTGGAAAAGGATTTTCTGAAAACTTCTTGCAGCCAACACAAGGATAACTGAAAACATGTGAATAGCACCATGGACCTGACTTGGGGAGCTCCCCATGTATCACATCCAGCTTCAAGATGGTAACATTTTGAAACTTGTTACAGAAGAATAAAAATCAAGAAATAATAGTAAGTGCTTTTTCTTCCTCCACATTTCTTAGCCTCTCACACCTCAGATGGCTTGCTCTCTCTCTGAACCAAGCTTTCTACTTAGGAATCATCTTCCAGAATGAAGGGCAGGATGGATGCAGGAAATGCACAAATAACTACATCAGACTGTGGTCTTAGCTGCTAGCTTGAGATGGGTGGACCAAGTGTTCAACCAAATAGCACCAGGTGAGACCATCCTCATGAGGCCGAGGCATGAAACAGAGTAATAATTACTCCACCAACCACTCAGACCCGGCACACCTTTTGTGAGTGTGTCGCCTCCACTGATGGATCCCTAAGAACGGGTCATTAATAGGTGTATCCCCAGAGCCTGACACAGACCTGACACCCAACAGGTACTTATAAATGCCTACTGAAGTGGACAGACTTATTAAGTGTAATTATTTAGGTAGAGGCCCCATACAGCTGTGGAAAGGTGTTCTTTTATGAGTGGGGAAAGTGAGGTCCAGAAGTACTAAAAGTTGAAGTTACTTAAAGAATGAGGTCTTTGATGCTGCCCACCCAGAGCAAGGCTGCACCCTGTGACCCAAACCCTACTTGCCACTGCTCCCCACAGCCACCTTTGCTCCACTCAGACTGGTGCTCACAGATGTGCCTATGCCACTCTATCTAACTGTCCCCAGGCCCAGGAATTCTCTTCTCTGCCTGTGGAGTTCCCACCCATCCTTCATGAACAGCCCTCAGACTCAAAGGAGTCCCTGTCACCCTAGCCTCTTCTGAATGCTTTCAAACTCCTTCAGCACTTAAAACCTGCACTATTCATCATTGTTTCATGCATCTCTGTTTTCTCTCCTGAAACTATAAATCCCTCGAGGACAGGAACAGGCTCTCCCTTTTACCAGCTGAGCAGTTATTTCACTGCTCTGAGCCTCAGTTTCCCCATCTCTAAAGTGGGAAAGACAATAAAATTTATTCACAGAAAAGCTATAAGAAGCAAATGATGGCTGTAGAACTGCTTTGTGCAAGCTCTAGCTACTGTTTTTAATCATTAGCCTTGTTGTCCACCTACCAATACTAACAACCCTAAATGTCATGAAAATCACTTTTATGCCTTGTCACAACAGTACAGCACATACATTGAACCTCACTCTGTCTACTTAATCATTTACCTGAACTGGACTGAACTTACTGAGACCTTGCCCATTGGCTACCCGGCAATGGGGAACCTGCACCACCTTTATGGTCAAGTGTCTTTTATAAGCAATAGTGGACAGTAGGGCCTGAAAGCGTATTTTCCTTCACAGGTCACAGATGGGCCAGGTGTCTCACATACCCTCCCTAGATAGAAAATCCAACCCTAACTTAATTATTCTGTTATTATCAGTGATACTATAATTTACTGAGTTTCTACTATGTTCCAGATACTATGCTAAGTGTTTTACATACATTATCTCATTTAAAACACACTACTCTGTGAATGTGAATCTCTGTCTCTCTCTCTCTCCCCCTGTCTCTCAAAAGATAGCCAAACTAAGGCTTAGAAGGGTTACACAATTTTCTGGAATCACACAGCCATGAAATGGGCAGAACCCAAATTCAACTCAGGTCTTCCTGACAGAAGTATCATGCTCTTTCCACTTGTTATATATTCCTACCTCCCTTATATGTGTATTTTAAAGTCCCCTTTAACATCTACTCCTCATCAACTACCATGTCATTTTTAAAGTGTAAAGGGGACAGAAAAGAAAAAAATCCCCCCAAATTTAATAGCTCCCTCTGTTAACTGGCTAGAATTCAATACTCAACTGAAAAATGAGTTTTGGGAATATAGCTGTAGTGAAAGAGCCCCTGAGGAAAGTAGGAAAGGAAATGAGGAAGAAAGGAGGTGAGAATCAGACAGACACTTGAGTGGGCAGCAGGGGACAAAATGTTACAAAGGTGGGAAAACACTCTTTTGGGGCCCAGTACCTATTATCCCTTATAAAAGACACGATACCAGAAAGGCAAGAAAGGCTCTTAAATGCCAGTTATCCAACAAGAGACACCTCAATAATTTTACAGGCCCCACTAGCAGCTGAAAAGTAAGCTGGAAATTTATAAGCCAAGCGGGAATAAATCACTACTGCCCAAACCAGTCAGGCCTATAAGGACACCAAAGGACCTTGCTCATAAAAGACGTTTTACCAGTCCTTCCACCAACCAGGAGGAACCTGGTTTTTAAAGAAACTAATCAGCATTCTTAACTGATCACTTGACATAAGCCACTGCCTGGGGTGAAAAGGTAAGTCATGCTCTTTGCTCTTGCTTTATATTCCTACCTCCCTCATATTTGTGTTTTAAAGTCCCCTTTAACTTCTACCCCTCATCAACTACCTTGTCATTTTTAAAGTGTGGAGCTTTACTAGCTTTACTAGCTCCCCCTATTAACTGCTATTTTAGTACGGAAATCTCATATGGTGGCCACTTTGGTGTCCTTTACCCACACTTTGGGCTTTCCCTAGCCAGGCTGCTGGTCATCTCTGGTGCCCCCAGGTGCCCAGAGCCCTCCCATAGGATTAACAGATACTGCTGAGTACCACTCTCTCCACGGCTGCCACCAAAAGATCTCAGCTTTGGCAAATTTAATATGGGGTGGGGGCGGTGGAGCAGCAGTGAATGTACAGAGCCAACCACAAAGAATATCAAAACTTTAGTATTTGGAGGGACCTACTACATCTCACCTCCAAACATCTCATTTGACAGATAGGGGAACTTTAAGCCAGAAAGGGCACAAGGTCATGGGAGAGTCACTGGCAAAGCCACTACTGGAGTCCAGGCATCCTGATTCCCAGTCCAGGGCTCTTATCATTAAAGAACACAGCCTCCCTTCTTTCCTGGGAGGCACTGCAGGCATGCCATCCCCCTGCCAAGATAATCACCCTCAAAGAGCCCCTCCCCCCATCCCAGTCCCTCCTACAGCCTAGCTGAGTTGCAGCTCAAATTAGCAAGTCCTGGAGTAGGGGGCATTTTCTGGGACGGTGCCCAGACTGAGGGCTGCTGGTACTGAAGAGGAAGGACAAGAATGGAGGGAGGAGGTGACATCCCACAAAGGGTTTGAGAGAACTGGGTCCTGGGGGCAGTGGCAGTGAGACTGCCAGGCTGGATAACGGTGCACGCAGTAGCATCTCCCAATAAGCAAGGGGTAAGCAGATCAGCAGTTGGCACCACCTCTAGGAGAGACAAGAAGGACTGGGCCCTGATGGGTAGGTAAGGTCAGAGCATCTCCGAATTCAAGTTGGGCCTCAGGGCCGCCTCCTGGCACGGTGGCATCGGCGCCCGTGAGGTGGTACCGATGCCCGGGCAGAGGCCCTATGACACGGATGCCCGGCCCACCCGTGAGATGGCACTGGCGCCCAGCAGAGGCCCGCGGTCCTCACCAGCCCTGTCAGCTGCAGCTGTCGCCCAGCCGCCCGCCCCACACGCGGCCTTACCGAGGCACTGCCCCACCGGGGTGCTGAACGGGTTCCCCAGGAGGAACTCCATCTCGGGCGGACAACTCGCAGCGGCCCGGGCCCCCTGTGTGGCGCCGCGGTCTTCGCAGTCCCCAGCCGCGCTCCAGACCGGACTGACACTTGCCCTCGCCCCACCCTTGGGAACGCAGAGCGCCGGGCCCCTGAACCCGCCCCCTTGTCGCGTCTCTATTGGGCAACAGCTGCACAGCCCTCCTTCGATTGGTCTTCACACCTCCCTTGGCAAAGCCCCACCCACCCTGCCGTGTCCGATTGGACTGAGAAGAGAGCTGGGTCACCCGAGTCCCTGTCAGGCGTAGCGGCACCTCCCCTAGCCCGCCTCCGAAAGAGAGGGTGTGCATTTTGATCTATCTGCATATTGGTTAATCTAGAGGATCCTTGCTATTATTGGACAAGAGAAGAGTCAATCATTCAAACAGGGGGGCGGAGAAGAGGTGGATCTAGGAAGGTACCCGCCCATAGAAAGTGCTGATTGGAGAAACATTTGTTTTCCCCACGGCTGGTTGGTGTTAAGACTCTTTCCCCGCCCAGATATGGGGTCACGTGACCCCTCAACTTTCACCCAGGATGTCTGCCTCCCGACTTCCCCTTAGCAACCGAGTGGCGGCGCTTGGTTCCCCAGCAACCGGGTGACGCGTCTGCTACATGGAACCAGCCCGGTAGCCGGCGTTTGAGAAGGTGAGAGCGGGGAGCTGAGGCTCCAGAGGACTCGCGGGGGCAGACAGCGCCCGACTTAACTCTTTCCCGTGACCTTTTTCTCTGAGGACTCTGGCCCGGCCCCTCTCCTTTGTAAAATGAGCACACGGGTCCTCTGCCAGCCACTTGACAGTAGCGTTGAGACCTCCAAGACTCTTTAGTCCTAGCTTTTCAGACCTTCAGATAAGAAAGAAATGCTAAAGGTGCAGTTCCTCAGGGAGGAGGGCCAGAAGGGGTTTTTGATCCACTAACTTCTTCCAGAACAGCCATCATATCCAACCTCTTATCTATTATTAAATTGTTTCATCTTGGCGCTATATAAAGTGTTTTGGTTGTGAATACATATACTCAGGTTCCGCCTCTCTCTGTCAGTAACTCATCGTATGACTTTAAACAAGCTCCTTCCCCTCCACGAGGACCTCAGGTTCCCAATTTGGGAATTAAGGGAGTTAGGACTCCCTTCTTTAATGGCTTCCAGAGCGGACATATAATTAATAATGCATGTGCACTGAGTATACAGTAAGCACTCAGTAAGAGGTTGGTTTGCTTTTTATTAATTCATGGCCGACAGGGACTATGTTTTTCAGATCCAGCTAACCCCGGGTTGTTGTTTCCCAGGAAAATTCTCAATCTGTTTCTGTGTGAGGAGGCTACTCCGTTGACAGTTGTGTGAAACGCTCTGCTGCTTCCCTCACCTCCTACCTCCAGTCTTCACTAGCAACACTATTCTCAGGCAAGTCAACAGGAACCCAGGTTGGGGGATAAATTACTTGTAAAATCCACATCAGGAGGACTGTTTGGGCCTTGGCCCTGACCCAGAAGAGCTGGAGAAACATTGTGAGCTGTGACAATGATAGTCCCTAGTAGCCTGGGTACAGTTGAGTCATGATTAGGAAAATGGGCTCTTCCTTATACTAGTTGTGTAAATTTGGGCATGTTAATTAACCTTTCTAACTAGCTTCTGTTTTCTTATCTGAAAACTAGGGATCATTAGTCTTACGCATAAATTAAGTTCCTAGAAATCTCTCAAATCCACATCTTACCACCACCCTGGGGATCTCTCACCTCACTACTCTTGCAATTGTCAGTACTGCAGCTAGAGTGATTTTGGATTTTTGTTGTTGCTGTTGTTGTTGTTTTTGTTTGTTTGTTTTTTGAGACAGAGTCTCACTCTGTCACCGCAGGTAGAGTGCAGTGGTGTCATTGTAGCTCACTGCAACCTCAAACTCCTGGGCTCAATCAATTCTCCCGCTTAGCCTCCTGAGTAGCTGGGACTACAGATGGGCACCACGACACCCAGCTAATTGTTTTTTCTATATTTAGCAGAGACGGGGTCTCGTTTTTGCTCAGGCTGGCAATCCTTCCACCTCAGCCTCCCAGAGTGCGAGGATTACAGGTGTGAGCCACCACTCCTGGCCTAGAATGAGGTCCTTAAAGTTACAATCTGATCATATCACTGCCCTTATTAAACCCTAGGAGCTTTCCAGGGATCCTGGGATAATAATAAAACTCCTGCAGACCTCTACAACCTTGCATCACTTCAGCCAAAGTGGAACATGTCTATTCTCTCCTACCACAGTGCCCTCGCCATGTAGTTCCCTCCTCCTTCTTTCCTACTCATCCTTCAGATCAGCCCTGTCTCCCCTGGCCACACCAGATACCCCTAAGTATGCTTTCATAGTTCCCTACAGACTTGTCATGGTTTGTAATAAAATATTTGTATGATTGTTTGGTTTCTGTCTGAACTGAAACAGAGGTAGGGGGATCTGTCTATTTTATTCACAGCATGTAGTAGTTCAGTATCTGTGTGGACTAAATACATGATTTTCTGCAAATGTAGAAGGTAAGAATTATCCACCTTTTGCAGATGGGAAAGCCAACACTTAGGTGAAATGAATTGCCAAAAGATGCACAGTCAGGATCCAAATCCTTCCCTGTTGTACTTAGCAAATAGTATGTCTAACAACAATCTCACATTGCACAACACAGCAATTGCCAGGCTTGACTGAAAGCAAGCTTGATCTCTCACAGGTACCAGGCCTTGATGACAGGTGGGAGGGATGAGAAGTCAGTTAAAGTTTTGAAATCAGAATTAAGAGTCATCTGTCAAAGTATAGCACCATTTTGGGGAAAAAGCCCAAATACTTTGCAGATAATATTTGCTGAATACAATGCATTAAAATTTCCCCAAAGGCAAGTTGATGGCAAGTTATGGGAAACTTTAGAGAAAACTGTTTCGGAAGAATGGGGAGCTAGCGAGAGGCTGAGGGCTGGAACCATCTCTAGGGGTTGAATCAGTCACCCTGAGGAGGTGGAGCCAGTGTGGACAGATTGGAGAGAGTGGGAAGAAAAGGGCTGAGTTCTTGGAGGATGGAAGGCCCAGGTGGAGAAAGGGCAGGGGGTTCAGGGCTGCGGAGGGTATGCCTCCTCCTGGGGCAAAAGGGAAGGACACATGAGAATTAAAGGCATTGAGACATTTGATTAGGAACAGAGGACACATTTGCACAAGTTGCACCCAAGTGGATGGTGGGGGAAGAAGGAGGGAGATCGGTGTTAGAGGGAAGTCTCTAAGACCAGGTGACAGGATTACCAGCCCAACATCAGGAGTATCTCCAGCAGAGCTTACTGTAATGCAAGGCAGGGCACAGGGGCTGCCCAGCATCAGGGCGGGGGGATGGGAGGTTCAGGGAGGCCTGGATGTTGGGGAGGCATGTGGGTAAAGGTAAAAGGTGATGCTGGGAGGGAGGTAAGGAGCAGGTGGAAAGCAGAGGGGAGGACTGCATTTCCAGAGGCCTCAGGGGGCAGAATCTCAGTAGACTGACAGGAGGGTATGGCTTCCTGAGGTTCAACCCTTCTGGATGTCCTCACCAAGAGAGCTGGTGATGATAAGAACAAGGTCCAGCCAGGAATCAGGCTCAGGGTCAGCCCAGGGCCAGCCTTGCCAGGTGACTAACCAAATCCACTGATCCCCCCTATGCCTGAGGTACCTCAGCCAAGGCCCTGTGGACCAGTAGCAATAGAAACCTACTGGAGTTAGCGTAAGTGGAAGAGGACCTAATGTGAGAAACCAGGAATCTCTCACGGGGCCTGGCCTTAGGGACATTAGGGACTGGAAAGCCAGCAAGGAGGAGGCAGCAATTGTCTGTGTCAGTCTGTTTGTACTTGGTCTTTTGGATCACTCAGGTTCCCATCTCTGGTTCTGTCTGTGCATCTGCCTCACCTGCCTCTTGCTCTCTGGGCTTGATCACATGCCTGGCCAGCCCATGCTCCCAAGCCCTTCCCCAGCGCAAGCAGCCTGCTCTGATGGGGATGCTCACCCCGGGGCCTCAGGCTCACAATTCCCAGAGGGAGGACATGAATGGGCAGCTTGGGTCAGTGCCTCCCTGCACACTGGGGGTCAGCTTGTGGGTTGTGGGGGGAGTACACACATGACTTCCAGGAAAGGAAGGGGGACTCAGGGATGGGGGCTGCCAAGGCAGCATGGTCTATGGTTGGCACTAACAAACCTGAATGGGGATGGGCAACAAATCCAGAGGCCTGACCCAGGGCCCTGGGCTTAGGGGAGCTGAGCTCCACAGGCTAAGGAGACCAGTGTGGACACCAGTCCAGTGGGTCCAGGTAGGGTCCCAGCTGTGCTTGTGGGGTCAAGGGATGAACCTCTGTGAACAGTCTCAGATGGTGACAGGGAAGCCCTGGAACAGCCTTGGTGCAAATGTATTAGCCCCAAGGTGCAGCAGGCTCAGGGCCAGGCGGGAGATAAGCCTCAGAGTATCTGTGGCTGCCATGATGTTCCATGATACCTTAAGAAGAGACCTCAGCCAGACCCTGTCCCCAAACAAAGGAACAAGTAGGCTGTGAATGAGGAATGTGGTGTTTTCTAGGGAAGCCTTTGGGGAAGATGAACCAGCCACACGACTCAATGGAACCGAGAGTGATGGATGACGACATGCTCAAGCTGGCTGTGGGGGAGCAGGGTCCCCAGGAGGAGGCCGGGCATCTGGCCAAGCAGGAGGGCATCCTCTTCAAGGATGTCCTGTCCCTGCAGCTGGACTTCCAGAGTACGTATCCTGGGTGGATAGGTGTGGCCCAGGATGAGGCCCCCAGCTTTCTCTCCTCCACCTTCAAGCCCCGGATTGCACACAAAGTCAGAGGCCGGGGCACCCACATCAGCATTAGAGCCCACCTGGGTTACAAGGCATGGGAGTGGCATAGATGTTTTAAAAGCTTCATACTTAGTGTCATCACCATTTGAATATCCATAAAACTCCTGATTCTGAATAAGAGCAGAAAAAAAGATAAAATTGTCCCCTCCAAATCTAAGTGAACCCCCAAGACCATGCTGTTTCCATCACACGACTCCACATTGGTGTCCTTGGGGTGGGGTTCCCTGGCAGGCAGAACCTAGGAGGTCCCACATAGCCAGTGGCCAAGGTGGGAAGTGTGGGGAGAAGGAGGAGCTGGCACTGGAGGAGCAGCTTCGGGGGACACGACTGAAGAAGGGCTGGACATAAGAGAGCCCTGAGGCAGGGAAGCACCTCAGGAGTGCCAGGACAGCCCCATGGGAAGATGTGGCTTGGGACCAGGCAGATCCTCACTGCCTCAGTGTCCCCATTTATGAAATGGGATAACTATAGTCCCTAACTCAAGTGCCAGTTGGGGGTCAAAGTGAGATAACATGTGCATAGTGCCTGGCTCGCTCGGGAGGGCCAATGAGCCAGGGCACAGTGAGTCGGGGCAGAGAGGGTGCGAGGGGGAGTTAGAGAGGTAGGCAGGGATCCTGAGACCCTCGTATGCTGTACAGGCCAGGCCGCTGCAGAGTGACCTAGTCTGACTCACCTTCCTGCTCTGTGTGGGGAAGGGAGGCTGGCTGGCATCCACTCAACAAGGAGGGACGCTGAAGTGGGCAAGGCAGGCAGGGCCCAGGCCCCAGCCCCACGAAGCCCACAGGCCTCCCGGAGTGTGGCCTCTAGGGCTGACCACCCAGAGCAGGGAGGGCCCTGAGCCTCAGCCCCTCAGCCCCAAAAGGAGTAAAGGGGTGCAAGATGGCTGCCACAGGAGGGGCTTTAGCGGCTGCCCACTTTCCTTTTACTTCCCCTCCCCCACCTAAGGTTCCTTCAGCCAGTATTGCCTCTTAGATGCCAGGTACTGTTCTAGGCGCTGGGATTCAACTGTGAGCAAAAAAGACAAAAAAACTTGTCCTCATGGAGCTGACATTCAAGTTGGGGAGACAAATAAGTAAAATGAAGAAGGAAAATAATACTGTATGCTAAAGATAATGTGTGCTATACAGGAGAAAAAGCAAAGGGAGGAGAAAAGGGGAGTTGGTGCGGGATGCTGTGTTTATAGGGTGGCCAGAGGCCTCACCAAGAAGGCGACAATGGAGCAAAGACTTCAAGGAGGTGATGGGGGGAGCCACACAGAGATCCATCAGGGAAAGCGTGTGAGGCAGCGGGAGCAGACAGTGCAAAGGCCCTGAGGCAGGCTGGACCTAGCCCGATGGGGGCCTGCTAAGGAGCCAGTGTGGAGGCAGGTCAGAGAGATCATGGGGTCAGCTGGTATTGGCCTTGGGGCAATGGAAAGTGTTTGAGTTTTACAGTGAGTGAGGTTGGGGCCCCCAGAGGGTCCTAAGAGGCAGCATGACAGGTTGGGACTTAGGTTTTCACAGGACCCTGCTGGCTGCAGGAGGGTAGACTGTGGGGGCCAGGGACCTAGGCAAGGATCTAGCGAGACAGCCACTGCTGTGGTCCAGGGAGTGATGACAACAGGCTGGGCAAGGTGGTGGCCACAGAAGTGGATTCAGTGTCTTCATCGAAGATTAAATTGGCTTTTCTGGCAGTCTCGTCATGCTGATGACTCATTTAGAGCTAACTGCCAAATACATCTCGGTTTGTTGTATTGTTTTGGCTTTTCCACATGAACTGCTAATACCTAGAAAAAAGCCAGCATGTAGGTGTGACAGGGCACCCTGATGCGTAGGAGCCCCCCAGGGGGAATGGTACTGCAGGGAACTGGCCAAGGGCAAAGCGGGGCTGGGGGGCTCTCAGTGTAGGATCAAGGCCAGAAAAGGCACCTGGAAAGTCCAGACCAGGGTTGGGAGGTGGCTGAGAGCCTGGAGCAGAACCCGGAACCGGAAACACAGGTGGGGATGGTGGCCAGGATGGATCTGGGAAATCTGGCCACACACAGGGAACTGGAGAAGCCAGGAGAGGCAGAGCAGCAGTCCAGCTCCAGGGGAAAGCTGGTGGCCCCTCAGGGCCTGGGCCAGAGAGCGCTGTCCCGACCCCACAGCTAGGAGCGGGGCCGTACCTCCCCACCAGCACCTCCACAACCTCAGCCTCACAGGCCTCTCTGAATGCATATTGAAACTGCCTCACCAGATGTGTGGTTGTTAATCGCATTAATTTTTAAACCCCTTTCACTTCTGTATTATTTCCGTTTCTTTTAATGAGCATATTCTAATTTTAAGTTTTAGAAATCATTACAAAAGCAAATATGGAAAAAAGGGGACATAGAAACAACAGAGCTATATGTGGCTTCTGGGAAAAGCTGGTGGACAAGTTTAGCCTCTGAAATTTTACAAATACAATATAAATTTATTTATACCTATGTGTTATTCAGAACTCTCCTGGCTGCCAGTGACAGAAGCCAAGCTTTGCCTTACCCTCTGCAAAGGGAATGAGCTGGCCGTGTGGCTGGGGAGCTGGTCTTCAGGGGCCACAGGGTCCAGGCGCTCCCACGATATCGGGAACCTGCCTCTCTGTTGTATGGGCCATTTATCCCGTCCCTACATATGGACACGTGGTGTTTCCCCCATTTTTCTGCCCCTCACGTGCCTGTACATATTATTTCCTTGGATACACACGTAAATCTTTGAAGATATATTCCAAGTAGAGAAATTGCAGGTCGAAGGGCACAAACATTAACTATTTCAGTAAATGTTGCCAAACTACCCTCCAGAAAGGCTGAACTAGTTGATTAACCCTCCCACCAACAGAGATATGCTTTGATTATATTTGTCACACTGTAAAAGGAAGGCCCCTCTGCCTGTGTCCTGTGTCCCAAGGCATACTGTCCTGCTGGGGAGCCCCCAGCCTGGCCCCAGAGACAGCCCAAGTGTCTCTTGCTGCTCCAGATCACCCTCCCCTGCTACTGACCACCCCTCACCCACAGCCCTGCCAATGCACTTATTAGGTCCTCCTGGGGCTCTGAGTGGCAGCACTGATTTCTGCCCAGCCCACACAGTGATAGGGACACGGTGCTCCTCGGTGCTCAGCCCACATCTCCAGGGCACTTGCGTATTCCAGGGCAGGGCTGAGGCGTTATGGGGTCTTTCGCATGGTTGTGTCTCAGTGCTCCACCAGGCTGGTACAAAACTCTAACCCTAGCCCACGGCTGGAATCTCCTCCAATTGTTTCAGACATCCTCCGCATAGACAACCTCTGGCAGTTTGAGAACCTGAGGAAGCTACAGCTGGACAATAACATCATTGAGAGGATCGAGGGCCTGGAGAACCTCACACAGTTGGTCTGGCTGGGTAAGACCCCTCCTGTGTGCGTCCACCCTAATCAAAGGTGATGCCCTGCCAAGGTCATTGCCTCCCCAGGAGACAATAACCATGTGTGACACTCAGCTGCTGGCCCATCATTAGCCCTGGTACAGCAGAGGCTCTGTCTGCTGGGAGCAAGAAAGCTGCTATTTTTTAAAAGCCTGGGGCTTACACTGAGCAAAGCACAGCAAAGATGTGCTAGGACACACCAGGACAGAGTGTTCTGCCCCCTCCTGCCCAACCTCACAGTCTGGGTGGGGCACAAAGGGGCAGCTGTGGACTCCTATTGAACCTAGACTCAGGTGGGCAGATAGCCACCGACAAATAGCATTGGCTGGTGGGGCCCAGATCAAACCGGAGGTAATCATCCCAGAAGCCAGTGTACACTGAGCACTGAACTGCATGTGAAGCGTGGGCCTTTCTGCTTTCCGTGTGAGTCTCCCAATCCACACAGCATTCCCGTAATAGAGATCAGCAGACTGAGGTCACAGCAGGTAAGCGGGGACATCAGGCTCTCAGCCCACTGCATCAGGCCTCACTGCCAAGGCCGCAGGGGTCCAGTGAACTGTGTCCACCTGCTGGCCTCTTAGGAGCACCCTCACATCTGGCGAGGGGCAGGTGGGCACCCCACAGGGAGAAGGGGATGGGCCTGAGAGCTCTTCATGCACTTTGTCTTATTCAGCCCCCTAACAGTCTCAAAAGATGAGTGTCCATTATAACCCAACCTGCAGAAGAGCAGCGGGGCTCAGAGAGCCCAGGGCACCTGCCCAAAGCTGCACAGCCTGGAGGCCCCAGAGCTGGGACTCATACCCACGCCTGTCAGAGCCCGCAGCCCACATTCCCTCCGTCCTGTTAGGCCGCTTCCCGGTAACAAGGGCAACCTGGGGCATCCATGCACCTCCCAGTTTGGAAAACACTCTCAGCTACATTTGTGCCCACAAGCACAAGCGCACGGCAAGCCCCGGCCGGAGTACGCTGCCGTTTCACAGACGCGGCACCTGAGCCCGAGAGGCTGACCAGCTTGGCGGAGCCGCGTGCTACAGGCAGCGGAAGCAGACCACAGCCAGGTCTTTTGACTCCCGGGCCCAGGTCTCACCCCAGGCACCCCTCCACACCCCCAGCACCCATCAACGCTGATTGCTGGGCTCAGTGGCTCTGCATGGCCAGGAGTCATCTGTCTCTATAGGGGATGGAGACAGTGGGCCTGACTGTCCGGACGGTGCCCAGGCCAGCCCAGACCCTGAGCCGTGTCCCCCACCAAGGTCTACCATGCACAGGCCATCTGGATGTCGTGGTTCGAGGCAGGAGCTACCAGGCCCAGCTGTCTCGCAGACATAAAGCAAGTGCCATGGAGCCCCATGAGAGCTCCTGTCTGTCCACTTATCCAGACGGAAACTTGAATCCTGGTCCCCTCCCTAACAAGAGCTTGTGTCCCCAGCACCCAGAGCCTCTGCACACACGATGGAAAGTTAGCTTGTTCCTAGAACCCTTGCAGCAAGGGTCCTGTGGGCTTATGCCCAGTGCTCTCTGGTATGGGGTTCGAGAGCCGAGAAGGCAAGTGCTGGTAAGAGGTCTCGCCATGCCCCCCTCAGGGAACAGTCAGAAGCTGGCCTTTCTCCAGCCACAGCACTAGTCAGTCCCCCAGGGACCCAACCACAGCTGGAAGAGCAGAGCTGGGTCTGTGGGTGCTGAGAGTGGGGTGGGGGAGATGACACTCGGATGGGTCAGCACAGCCCCCCACACTTACATTCATAGGGCCTGCTGGTGGCCCACACAGTCAGCTGCCGCAGGGCTGTGGGTGTGCAGGAGGCAGCCAGCACTGGCTCCTGAGAGCTGGCTGTGCACATCTCCCCAGCCTCGCTTCCAGGGATGCCACGTTGGTAGCTAGGAATTGGCCGTGGTGGGAGTATTTGCACCACAGAAATCAGCCACGACTTCCCCTACTCCATCATGAAACGTTTGCCAGCTCACCACCAGGGGTGCACCAAGCCTCCCAAGAACAGAAAAGAAATGATGCAGGCTTGGCATTTGTTAGACACCAGTTCAAACCTAGCTCTGCCCTGTGAAGTATCTGACTTTGCACTAGGTATTTCTGCTCTCTGAACCTCAGTTTCTTTATGCACTGTGTGATCTCGAGCACATTACCATGAGGTCCCTTTGAGTCTCAGTTTCCTTATCTATAAAATGGGGATGATGATACCTGTGCTATGAGGATTCAGTAAGGTAATGCATTTAAAGGGTCTGCCATGGAGAAAGGAACAAAGCGTTATTGTTAGTCTCGATGTCAACAGGTGAGCACCCCTGATATGCAGAGGAGGCTAAATTAAGATGTTGTTAAACTAACTTCCCAAATCGCCTTTTTTCTTAATTAAAAAAATTTTTTTAGAGACAGGGTCTTGCTCTGTCACCCAGGCTGCAGTGCAGTGGTGTCATCACAGCTCACTGTAATCTCAAACTCCTGGGCTCAAGCGATCCTCCCACCTCAGCCTCCCTAGAAGCTGGGACTACTGGTGGGCCCACCACACTCGATTAATTTAAAAATTTTTTTTGTAGAGATGGGGTCTCACTATGTTGCCTAGGCTGGTCTCAAACTTTTAGTCTCAAGTGATCCTCCCACCTCAGCCTCCCAAAGCACTGGGACCACTGTGCGTAAGACACTGTGTCCAGCCCCAAATCACCTTTTAAATGTGATCGCTTGCAGTTGTCAAGATCATATTTCCAAGCCCAGGAAAAATTCCCAGTTTTGGCTTCTAGGCCATTGGTATTTCTGTACAAGATTACAGCCCCACCCACCAATCAACCCTGGAAACCTGTGGTGAGGAAAATTTATTTCCAGAGATGTGGAACTTGGGCTGTGGAGGATTCTGAAGTCTCCTTTGGGATTGGGGTTGGGGAGGGAGCCTGAGGCAGCTGTGATATAGTGGGAAGAACATGACCTGCCATGTGTCCAGGGAGAAGCCCTAGATGGACTCTGGCCCCACTGTGGTTAGCTGTGTGGCTTTGGGCAAATCACTGAGCCTCTCTGAGCTTCCACCGCCCAAATGATCAAACAGGGAGAAAAAATCCAAACTACCACTCAGGGCTCTTGTCAGAGTAAATATGCACAGCACTTGACAAAGTGGTAAATGCTAAGCAGACAGGAGGTGATCTTACTAAAATGCCACAGGTGGGAGGGAACGGGGATACTGCACAACTGGCTGCTCCCACCCCCAAGGTACACTGCTTTAGACCTGCTACTAAGCATTTTCATCCCAGAACTTGGGTAGAGCATAGACATAAATATTTGCCCACATGTCCCCCGCCAGGAGATGACTGGCAGAACTGGAGAGGGCGGTGAATGTTTGAGGCTGCAGGGAAGAATCCGTGCCAGGCTTCTAGAAATTCTAGACAGTGAGTCAATTCCTGGCCCCAACACCTCGATGCTGGCTCACAGAGCACTAAGCAGCCCCGATGGTTTTCTTTCAGGACAGTCTAGCCCCTAACCCAGGCACAGACCCTCACAGCCCTCCTCCTTCCCTAGATCTGTCCTTCAACAACATTGAGGCCATCGAGGGGCTGGACACACTGGTGAACCTGGAAGACTTGAGCCTGTTCAGCAACCGGATCTCCAAGATTGACTCTTTGGATGCCCTTGTCAAGCTGCAGGTGTTGTCGCTGGGCAACAACCAGATCAGCAACATAATGAACGTGAGCAGCCCGGTGGGGGAGGGCTGGCTGCCAGGGCTCAGATGGAGCTTGGCCACAAGCTTCGGGTCAAGAAAGGGGTCTGCAGCAAGGGGAAGTGCAGCCTGAGTGTCCCAGAGTTTGCTCTTTTCCTGGAAAAGCCAGAAATCCGATTATTCCATGAGGGATTTGATAATGTTTAAATACCATACTTAACCCCACACAGTCCCTCTGTGGGTACAAGTTTATGACCTCGGCATCAGTGAAGTCACTTTCCTGAGTCTTAGGCACATTTAACAAACATTTTTGCTGTTGGTTGTGGGGCGTATGTCCTGTGCTCAGTGGGTACAGAGACAAGATATGGTCCCTTCAGGGGTGACCAGCACACACCCACATAATCAAGATACAAGGTGTCCCAAGGAGCAAGGCGTATGGGTGGTAGGAGGGCACCCAGAGGTGCCAGCGGTGTGTATGAGTGACAGTGGACACTGGTATCTCAGGGGAAGGCGGGCTGCACCCCACATACCCCCACAGTGGGCTCACAGCAGCCTGCTGGGGCTGAGACCCCAGAGGGCTGGGCCTGTGGTAGCAGCTATAAGGTTCCTATGTCAGAGATGACCCAGCAGTGACCTTACCAGGTGGCTCCTGGCTGCTTCTCCAGCCCACCAATCCTGGGGACTGTCCAGCATCCTTTTAAAATTCCTTTTCTGTTTACATCCGTCAGGCAGTCTGGGTTCAGATCCTAGCTGCACGCCAGGGTGGCTTAGATGAATGGCCTAGGGTGGGTTGGCGCTGAGTTGTGACCTGTATTTAAGTCTGTCCGGCAGGGACAAACCCCAGAGGTGCTGTAGTCTCAGAAGTCTGCCCTGCACCCAAGACAGGAGGATGTGAACCCAACTGGGGCTCACACTTCCTACAGCTCGGTTTCCTTGTCTGTCAGATGGAGATAGTGGCCATTACCCACCTGCCTGGGCTCTTGCGGGAATCACAGGAAGTTATGAACATAAAGCACTTGGTTCAGTGTCAGGCTGGAGTGTGTTCTTAGCAAATGGAGGACAGTTGTAGCCAAGGTCTTTCCTACAAGAGTGTCGGGACAAGAGGTGACCTGATTCAGACTCAGTAAGAGATGATTAGAATGTTGCCTTCCAGCAGAAAGAAAAGGCTTCCCAGCGGGAAGGAAGGGTGTGGGCAAGGGCCTGGGGCACTTGGGAATGCCACCTGCAGGGCACCGTTGAGGAGCCCCCTGTCCCTGGAAGAGGTCAAAGGTGTGTGGTGCAGGGAGGGGCCGAGGGTATGGCTGGGGCCTCACTGCAGAGGGTCAGAATGGCCAGAGGAGCAGTGGAAGCCAAGGAGACTTCTGTGCTGACGCCTGTTCAGGGACAGGTCTACCTTTAGGAAGGAATCTGCCACCGTGAGATGCATCCAAGGGGGATTGTATGAATGGCTTAACCCAGGGTGGTGCCACCAGAAAGGGTGTTGTGCCTGCAGGTAACAGGAAAGCTTGCCCCAAACTGGCTGTAGCAGAGCTGAGGCAGAGACCTGGGTGCAGGCGGTTTGTTTGGGATGTGGCTTCAGGAAGCCAGAGAAAGAGAAGGGGAGAGGAAGAACCAACATGCAGGGGTGTCGCCGAGGCCGCTGCAGGCAGTGAGCACTGACCCTCCTGGGCCTCGGGAGTACGCAGAGTGCCTCCTGAAGTGACCACCTAGGGACTGGAGCCTCAGGCATTGATCCCCCTAACAGCTGAGGGACACCCCAGGGGGACTCCCTCCCTCCCCACCAGGCTTCTGGGCTGGGTGGGCTTCTGTGGCTTCGGAGACCTCTGTGAGGCAGACAGTGAGAAATGAGATGGGACACTGTCAGCAACAGTCTGTCACAGCTGCGGCTGAGGCCCAAATAAGCTGAGGACCTGCTACAGACAACAAGGGCATTAGCTGCGTGATTATTGGCGCTGTGAGGGGGGGTTATCAGTGGAGCTTCAAGGACACAGTTTCCTTCTGCCTCTGGGCTCCGCCGTGCTCAGCATCTCCCCAAGGCCGATTCTCTTTGTCGTTGCAGTCAAGGCCACAGGCTTCCTTGTCTACATCTAGCTGGACGGAGAGAGCAAGAAATCTGCCCCCATCAGTGACCCGTCATTCTGATCGGGCAGTCCTAGGGCCTGCACTGACCCTCAGACCAATAGCATGGCTGGGGGACAGCCAGGCTTGGTGGCTTAGATGAATGGCCTGGTCAAGCACTGAATTGTGACCTATATTTTTAAGTCTGTCCAGCAGGGCCAAACCCTGGAGGCCGTGTGGTCTCGGAAGTTTTCCCTGTGCCAGATGGAGGATCTAAACCCAACCCATGCCCTTTCCAGGGTTCAAGTCTTGATTGTCCAGCCTGCCCTCTGCCCTGTGGGGGCAGGGAAACCAAACACTGGCCAGTGGGATGGCGGAGTGAGGCATGGAGGGTGCAGGCAAATGAGTCAGGGGCTGAGATGTGGTCTCTGTGTTCAAGTCTCAGCACTGCCACCTACCAGCTGCCTGACCTTGGCCAGTGACTTTGAGTTCTGGGTGCCCATTTGCCCATCTATAAAATGGGAATAATAGTAGTTGCTACTTCATGGGGTTGTTGTGAAGATTGAGTCATGCCCGATACAGGGCCTAGCACATAGTAAGTACGTAGAAAGTGATATTATTCAGGAATTTTCAGATTAAGGGTTAACCTCAAACAGCCTCAAACCTTGCTGCTTGAAAATATTTCTGAGCATTTAGCAGATGTTCCTGCCTTGGTAGGTCCTATATCCCAGGGCTTACGTGGGAATGAATCTCCTCCGATTTGTTTTCCTTTGGACATTTGGAGGCTTCAATAGAGCTGAGACCGTGTCCCTCTGAAGGCCCAGGCCTGGGCACGAGGGGATGCGGAGGGTGTGGAGGGGAACATGCCTGGGCCCTGCCTGGACACCCCACTTCCCCCTTGGCCTTGGGTCTTCTCCTCCCATTCTGCCCCTGCAGGGACTGGCCAAAAGGAAATCCCATCACCCTTTCCCAGCAGGATGCTGGGTGCCAGGTGGCCCCTTGTGCACATGGAAGAAGCCAATAAAGCCAGTCCCCAGAGAGAAAGAAGGCCCATGGGGAGAAGCTGCCAGGGAATGTGGAGGTGTCTGGGCCAGATGTTCCTAAGGCCTGGCCACATCCTGGGGACCCTGGGGACCCTGGATTGTCTTTACCTAATCAGGTACCAGCCTTCTTAGTTACTTGACCCAGAGAGTCCTGACTGGATGCCGCTCAGGTATTAGCTCCTAACCCTGAGCATCTTTAATTTTAGTCCTCATCTGCACCATTTATAGGACATCTAATTATATACTTTCTTGTCATCTGTTTATTTATTAGGCTTATTTTTGTTTCTGCTCCTTGCATTAAAAACAAACACATGGGCTGGGTACAGGGGCTCATGCCTGTAGTCCCAGCACTTTGAGAGGCCAAGGAGGGAGGATCACTTGAGGCCAAGGGTTCGAGACCAGCCTGGGCAACATAGTGAGACACTGTCTCTATAAAAAGTAAAAAAAAAAAAAATAGTGGGCATGGTGACGCATGCCTGTAGTCCCAGCTACTCGGGAGGCTGAGGCAGGAGGATCACTTGAGCCCAGGAGTTTGAGGCTACAGTGAGCTATTATGATGCCACTGCACTCTAGCTTGAGTGACAGAGTGAGACCCTATCTCAAAAAAAAACAAAACAAAAACATAGACATTTAAGCAGACGTTTGAACACATAGGGAAGAGCTTCGTTCACTCCTGGCCTCTGTCCCAGCTTCCCCTTCCAGAGGCCCCAGCTGCTTCTCAGTTGCATGTGTGTCCTTCCAGGAGCCTTGTGTTTAAACACTGGGTGTGATTGTCATGCCTGTCCAGATACCCTCCAAACACCTGCCTTTGGTGTCCCCTCTCCTCCCAAGTCACCAGTGCCCCCTCTCAGCTGGATCATTCCATTACTCAGCCGCAGCATGATGTGTTTCTCGGTCCCTGTAGGTAGATGTCAAGGTCGTTTCCAACCTGGTGCCACTACACACAGGCTGCAGTGGATGTCCTTGAACAGGGGATGTACTTGAACAGGGGTTACTTTGCTCCTGGATGAGCCATCTGTAAGATAAATTCCTAGAGGGGAATTGCTAGGTCAAAGGACATGTGCATTTTAAATTTTGATGGATCATGCCAAATTGCCCTCAGTAGTAGAACTACTTATTAATAAAAGCCCACCAACAAGGATGAGGCAGCCTGTTCCCTCTCACCTTCTACAACACACTTTGTTTTCAAATGTGTCTCTCTTTGCCATTTGAAAGACAAACAATGGAATCTCAGTAGGAGATCTCTTAAAAATTAAATCAGATCCTGTCTCCCGCACGTCATACACACTTAAAAACTCCAGTGGCTTCCATTGTCCTTAGAATAAAATCCAAACTCTTGACTGTAGCCTGCATGGTCTTAACATAAACCAGCCCCTGACCTCCTGTCCAGTCTCGTTCCAAGTCTGTCCCCCAGCCCCTCCCCACCAAGCTGCAGCCACCCTGGCTTTGGCCCAGTTCTCAGTATGTGCCAAGTCCTTTCCTGCCCCAGGGCCTTTGCCTATACTGTTCTGCTGCCGAGAGTGTGCTTTCTGCTCTTCCACGGCTGGCTCCCTCAGGTCTCAGATTAAATGTCACCTCCCCAGAGAGAACTCTGAGTCCCCTAACTGAAAAAGGCCTCGCTATTATTTTCTCTCGTGGGGCCATCTCTATGTTCCTTATAGCACTTACCCCAACCCTAGTGATCTTATTGTTAAATCTGTTGCTATAAGAGCAGGGCCCACATGGGCCTTGTTCACCACGATATCCCCAAGGCCTGGCACATGCCTGAAGCCTGCGAAGTGCCCAATAATGTTTGTTGAGCAAATGAACAAACAAATGACTGAAAGAAATTCATTCGAAAAAGCATGCTAGGTTTCCTTTCTATCTTTTCATAATATAATGTCTAGGTGTTCAGAATATGCTATCCAATGAAGTATTAACTATCTGGTTGACTTTTTCCACATTTTACTAAATATAGAGTATAGGAAGAACAAATAGCAGTTAGTGGAATGTTCTACTAACTGTTATCCCATGAATCCAAGGTTAACAATAAATTGGGTTCCATTTAATTTAAGATATTTGGACCTTTTGCGGGCTTTACGATGTACAAAGGCATGCCTGTGTGAGTGGCCACTGACAGCAGCTACAACTACCACTCATTGAGTAGGTCGGTATCGGGCCCTCTTCTAAATGCTTTTAATAGCTTGTTTCATTTGGTCTTTACATCACCTATAACACACATGATATCGTTTTACCCATTTTACAGATGAGAAAATTGAGGCTCACAGATATTAGATAACATGTCTAACATCCCACAGCTAGGATTTGAACCCTAGTCTGCTGATTCTTTGGAAAGCCCATGGCTGACCAGCGTCAGTACTGCTGCCCAGCCTGGAACCCCCTCCCTGCCCGTCACCCCACCTAGTGCTGATGGTGCTGTGGCCAGGCTGCAAACTCCGAAACAGTGCTGAGGAGAGAGGCTGCAGGTGTGTTCTCAGCTCTGCGATGGCCAAGAAAACAGGTCTTTCTCCCCCACCTCTCCCCAGATCATCTACCTGCGACGGTTCAAGTGCCTGCGCACACTCAGCCTTTCTGGGAACCCCATCTCGGAGGCAGAGGATTACAGGATGTTCATCTGTGCCTATCTTCCTGACCTCGTGTACCTGGACTTTTGGCGCATCAGTGACCACACGGCAAGTGTCTCCCTGTCTCCCAGCTCTGTGAGACAGAGCCTTCAGGCTCCCAGGCTTCGTGGGAAAGGGGTGTTGAGGGGTAGCTTCCCCCGTGCACAAGTAGGAGGAGAGAGAGGGCAGCTCCCCCTCCCCAGCTCCCTCCACCTGCCTCTGCCAAAGCGAGTCCCACAGCACCCTTGTGGGTACCGTCTCATGCATGCTCCCGCCAGCCCGGCTCCCTCCAGCATTGTCTCAGGGCCACCTCAGAGCCATCCTGCACTGGCTGGTTTTCCAGATGAAGATGTTGAGGAGGCCGAAGGAGGGCCAGCGATTAGCTAGGGTCACTGGCTCTCGGCCCAGCCAGGATTCACCCCAAGTCTGTGTGACCCCAGGAGCAATAGTAATAGCTGAGCTCTGGAGGGAGTCAGGCCACCGGAAGCTCAGTTCTGGCTCTCAGAGGTGGAGTCTGGGCTGCAGATAGAGACCTGAGTGTCATCCGAGGATCACCTTGGCTGTACGTGAAGACATGGGCACAGGTGAGATCACCTGGGGTGCTCAGAGTGAGCTGACAAAGGGGTGAGGACATTCCCGGCTGAGAAAGAGCCAGGAGGAGGTAGAGCACAGAGGCAAGGGCCAGGACCCTTGTGACCAGTCCTATGGCCTTTGACTCACTTTACCTCTCCCATTGTCCTTGCCTAAAGATGCCAGAGGGCCTGCCTTGAGGCTTGGGGGGGGGCAAGTGCTCTGAGGAGGACACCAAGTCCGGTGGAGGGGTGCTCCATCACTGGGCCCCCGCCCCGAGATAGCCCCCAGCCTCAGGCTGCTGTGCTGCCTTCCTTGACCTCCCTTAGACTCAGACAGCTGCGAAGGGCCACAAGGAGAGGAGCGGTTCTCCTCCACAAGACCTCCTGGCTCTCACAGCCTTCACGAAGGGGACCCGTGCGACACCCCTGCCCATGTGCAGGAGGCTGCAGGATGGCCGAGGCAGTGTTGCTCGGAGGAGCCAGACATCTCTGGTAACGGCGCCTCTTCCTATTCCTGGGTCAGAAAGAGCGGGCGGAGGCCAAGCACCAGTACAGCATCGATGAGCTGAAGCACCGGGAGAACCTGATGCAGGCGCGGCTGGAGGACGAGCAGGCCCAGCGGGAGGAGCTGGAGAGACACAAGGTACCACGCGGGCAGGCCGCACACCTCGGCCTGGCTCAGAGATGCCCACGTGAGGGCACTGATCCTGTTCAGCAGAGGTGGGCAGGGGTCCCCAGGCTCTGAGAACACAGGGCCTGATGCCCTCTCCCCACCTCACTCTGCCCACGGCCAGCTCCATCGCAGCCCAGACCCCGACCCCTGTCTGCACTGGCCTTCTTGCCTCCAGCCCAGGGCTGGAGAGAATGTGCTAGACAATCTGTCAGAGCGACTCCTCTTCTTAAGACTCTCAGGCAGTTCCCTATGGCATGCCAGCAACAGCTCAAGTCCCTTAGCTCAGATGGGTGAATTCATGACTGGGCCCTGCTGGCCTCCCTCCCACCAGTCCCCACCCCTCCCTGCAGTCAGACTGGGCCACATGTAATGTTCTGGAAACAGCCTGCAGTTTTAGGCCTCTGCACCTCCGCACGTGCCATTCCCTTTGCCTAGAATACTCCCCCCAACCCACCTTCCTCAGAGGCTGGAGCCCAAGTGCAGCAGCCCCTCATCCATGAAGCCTTCACCAGCCCAGTGCCTGGCGCAGCCCCCCACCGTGTGCCCTCACAGGCGCCTGTGAGATGTCCTAGGGGGCCCTCCTTGGAGTCACCGGGCCCTGGTATGTTTCTGCCCGCAGGCTGCATTTGTTGAGCACCTGAACGGCTCCTTCCTGTTTGACAGCATGTACACAGAGGACGTGGAGGGCAAGAAGCTGTCCTACCTGCCCGGTGTCAGCGAGCTCCTCGAGGCATATCCTTCTGAGTTCACAGCTGCCTCCTCTGACAGAGCCTGGTCCCTGTGTCACCAGCCTGCCTTTGACAAGTCCCCTTCCACTCTGGGCCTCGGTTTCCCCACATCTCTTATAAGACCCTGGAAAGTAAACTCTCCACTTCAGAGCAATGTACTCCTTGAGAAAGGTCATTTGAGCAGCATGGGGCAAATGCTGTCTAGATTTCGGGGACACATTGAGTGTCTGGTCAACATGGCAAGGGTCAGCTGTGCTTGGCAAGTCAGGTTTTTGGAGGTGGAGAGATTGATTGAAATGCGCATTTACAGCAATGATCCTTATCAGCCACTCTCATTGTTCCTGCTGTGCACTTGCATACAGAGGATACAGTTTTCCCAACCACCCACTAGACAGGTGCCATGATTAACTCCATGCACAGTTGGGGACGCTAAGCTTGCAGAGGCTACGCTGTCTGTGGAGCCTGAGAGCCTGCATTCTTCTCTCCAGTCAACCAGAGCCCAGAGGGTGTGCTCAGTACTTGTCATATGGCTGTGGCCATGACAACCAATCAATAGGCTTAAATTGTAAGCTGAGGGACTCAGGGTAGGCTGGAGGAGTTCCTGGATCTGAGAGCTCTGAGATGAGGAACCAGTCACAGATGGTGACCTTCACTGGATAGAGAGAAATTCACTCAAACCCGACATTCTGAAGAGAATGAGGGAGGGGCTCCCAGCTTGGCCTCGCCACCCACCAGCTGGGTGCCCTGTGTTTGCCTCTCAGCTCTAGCACAGTGTGGCCATGTGACTTGGGGCAAGGGTTTCCACCTCTCTGAGAATCAGTTTCCATCCCCCCAGGATCACTGAAGGCCCTCTGGGCTGTACCTGCCTGACTCCAAGAACCTCTACTAAGAACTCCGTAGGGTAGGTTCTGTTGTACGTCAGCTGCAGATGAGGAAACTGAGGCCTGGAGAGGTGAAGTGACTTGCCAGGGTGGGTCCCGGAAGCAGTGGCAGAGCCAGGACTTGAACCACACGGTCTTCCCCCAGCTCAGATACAGCAGCTGAGCACCAAGAGAGGCCCTCAGGAGAGGTGCCCTTCTAGATAACATGCCAGAGACAAAAATGCACGCTGCCCATTTCCCCGACGGGGCTGGCTCTCCCGGCTCACAGCCCCTCCCTGGCCCCTCAGCTCTCCCAGGAGTCTCTTCTGGGACTTTCTTAGCATGTCTCTCCTCTGCCCTGTAGACTCCTCCTATGGCCCCTGCCACCCCCCACAAAGCCCCCGTTCCTGAATCCTGCAGGCTGAGGGCGGGGTTGTCCCAGTCACCACATTATTCTCCAAATCTTGGCTTTCTGCAGTTTCTTCATCTGTCAGACGGACCACATGAGACCGTGGGTCTGAATCCCACACACCGTATTGAGCACACAGTCTGCACTCTGCTCGGGGAGTTACCCACACCTTTGTCATATACCCCCCGCCCCCTGCCCCCGGTGGCCCCCTCCTGACACAGCCGTGAGCTTCCTTAACAGCCACTCACCTACAAGGACAAATTTGTCATCATCTGCCTGAGCATTTTCGAGTATGGCCTGAAACAGCATGAGAAGCGGAAAATAGAGCTTGACACCTTCAATGAATGTATCCATGAGGCCATCCAGGAAAACCAGGAGCAAGGCAAACACAGGATTGCTGAGTTCGAGGAGAAGTACTTACTGGTAAGCCCCAAGGCCGCCCTGCCTCCTGCTCTATGGTGCCGAGCCCCAACACCCACTGTGGAGGGACTGCAACTCCTGTGCCCTATGATGACCCCTGAGGCCCATGGTCATCGTCCCCATTTGCCAGGGATCACAGCTAATAAGTGCCAGAGCCAAGGTCCACCGTACCCAGTACCACCAGCCACAGCTTCCCTGCTGCACGACGAAGAGCTGTGTGTGGGGCCTGTGGGTCTCTGGCACATAAAATGGCCCTGGGATTCAAGGTCGTCCCCATCCCCACCTCCTTATCATCATCATCACTATTAACAACTGTATTAGTATGACCATACTATTATGATAAGGATGATGACAACTACTACTTTTCTTTTGTTCATTCATTCATTCATTCAACAGACATTTTCTGAGCCCCACTCTGTGCCCAGCCCTGGCAAGCTGGAGCCATGCCAGACATGGTTCCTGCCCACGTGGGACTCAGACCCAGGCCCAGGCCCTCCCCACTGAGTGAGTGAAGTGGTCAGTGCTAACCCAGAGGGAAGCCCGTGAACCTTGGGGGTGCCCTGGGGGTACCTTAACTCAGGCTGAGGCTTATAGGACAAAGAAGAGTTGGACAGGGAGAAAGGGCTTTCCACCTGGGGGAACAGCAAAGGAATGCCCCAGGTGTTTGGGACCCATCCTAATCAGGCCACTGGGCCTGGCCCAAGCAGATGTCATTGGAAGGGCTGCCAATCTTTGTACTTGATGGGAATTGTTTCTTTCAATTAGCGTTATCTTTTTTTTTTTTTTTTTTGAGACAGGGTCTTGCTCTGTTGCCCAGGCTAGAGTGCAGTGGCCTCATCATAGCTCACAGCAACCTCAAACTCCTGGGCTCAAGTGATCCTCCTGCCTCAGCTTCCTAATTAGCTGGAACTAGAGGCACATACCGCCATGCCCAGCTAATTTTTCTTTTTTTTTTTGTACAGACAGGGTCTTGTTCTTGCTCAGGCTGATCTGGAACTCCTGGCCTCCAGCAATCCTCCCACCTTGGCCTCCCAAAGTGCTGGGATTACAGGCGTGAGCCATACCCTAGTTAGCATTACTTTTAAAGACAGGATTCTCAACCTGTTCTAAGTCACAGATCTTTGTGAGACCCTAAGGAAAGCTATGGACCCTCTTTCTCCTCAAAAACTCTTCTCACACACCAGGTTTGCTTATAGCACAGGGGTTTCAAGGAGCCCATAAAGCTATTCCTCGTTGTGAACATTAAAGTAGAGAAAAATCCCCAGGGAGGGCAGATCTAACAGAGTTGGTGATCGACTCCATATGCTTCCCAGCCCTCCCCACTCCCCCACCCCCTTCTTGTCACATTAGCCTCACTAACGGGACCTCACAATCTGTGGGATTTAATTCTCCAGACCCTCCTTATAATGGTACAGGAAGGGGTGTTACTGCACTCAACCAGAAGTTCAAAACCATCAGCAGAGGAACACACTCGGCTCACATATGTGTTTTATTTGGTCTGCAGAGGGTTTAAAAACGTTTTGAACATTTTGCTGACATTAGAAACTGGCAGATTTCACAGAAAAATTGTGGTTGCCAGCTTCTCTGGAGGCAGTTGTCACTCAGTGCCTGAGCGGTGGTTGTCCCCTCTGGACAGGCCATGGCTCTAGTCCCCCAGTCCCTGCCCAGCCTTTTCCGCCCTGACATTTCTTATCTGATCCCGGTAGCCGTTGGGTTTGGGACACCTGCATATTCATGGGCCAGCTTCTCCTGAAGCCTGCCCGGTGGCCTGGCCCCTCAGCAGCAAGTCCCTCTGAAGAAGCAGGACGTGGGCCAGGCCAAGCCTGACTCGGAAGGAGCTGCTCTGCTCCTCGGATGGAGTGTGGATCGGGCCTTCACAGCAGGCCGGCGGCTCAGAGGCCACCTTGGATGAGCTGGCAGACCCCCAGGCTCCCCTCCTGGCGCTTAGAACAGTGGATCTTGCCCAGCCTATATGCAGAGTTCGTGAGGCCTGGAAATATGCTCATGCTCCGGCCCAGGGGCACCCGCTTAGGCAACCTGGGGTGTGGCCTGGCACAGGGACTCTCCAGAGCTCCCTAGGTGCTTCTGATGCTCAGTCTAAGCTAAAGCCACTGTCCTGCAAGTTTTCAAGACCCCATGTGCCCTGAGAGCCCCCCTTCCCTCCCCTCACATGCCCTCTCCCATAGCTTTGTCCCGCAATCCCCCCACCCGCCGCACGCCCCGTTAGGCCTCCTCCGTTGCACACAGCCCTGTCCCGTGCCCGGTGGGGCACGCCTCAGGTCATGGTGCAGTCATACAAGGCTTGGGGCTCAGACCCCGCACTGGTGACCCCGAGGCACACCAGGGACCCTCTCATGGCCTCCATTTCCTCAACTGTAAAATGGAAATGACCACGTTGTGGAACTGTAGTGAGGAACCTGCGAGACAAAGGGAAAGCACTTGTGCAAGGCCTGAGGCAAGTGAGTCTGCGTGCAGTCCGGGTTCACTTTTGAATAGGTAGTACACGCACATGGCACAGAACGAAAAATGCCCACAAGGAGACAGTCTCCCTCCTTACCACGTATCTGTGTGTGTGTGTGTGTGTGTGTGTGTGTGTGTGTGTGTGTGTGTGTGTGAGAGAGAGAGATGAAAGTGTGGCATGCACTGTTCTGCACTTTGCTTTCCTGTGTCATCTATGCATCTTGGAGAGTCTTCCAAAACGAAAGAGTTGCTTCATATTTTTTATAGCTGTAAAATATCTCACTTCATGGATGAACCATAATTATTTAGCCAGTCCCTACTGATGGACAATTGAATTTTTTTCCAACCTTTTGCTCTTTCAGTGTTGCACTGAATAAGTAGGTACAAGTTTGACCTGCAGGATGAAGTCCTAAAAGTAGAACTGTGCATTGGGACTTTTCATAGTTATTGGCCAACTGCACCCCACAGAGCCTGTACTTTCCACAGCCCTGTCAGGCCAGTGTCACAAGCTTTCTCATGTTTGCGAATCTCGTGCACCTTCGGTACGAGTTTAATTTCCCCACGGGGGGTGGGGGGGGGGTGGGGGGGGAGGTGAGCAGCATGTGTTCTACAACCATTTGTATTTCTTATTGTGAGAACTATTTGTTCTTATGTTTTGCTCTTATTCATTTTTCTATTTGCTTTTTGTCTCTCTCGGTACATCTTTCTTTTTTAAAATATGGTTACTTTGTAGGAGCTCTTTAAAGATTGAGATTAGCCCTATATCAGTGAAATGAGTTGCAGATATTTTTCCCATTTTGTTGTTTATTTTGCCACTTTGTCTGAGGTGCTTTTGCCATTCAGAATTCTAAAAAAAAAAAAAAATAGATTTTGAGACAGGGTCTCACTATATCACCCAGGCTGGTCTCAAACTCCTGACCTCAAGTAATCCTCCTGCCTTGGCCTCCCAAGTAGCACATGTACATTTTCTTATGTAGTAGAATTTATCAATCTTTTCCTCTGGTTGTACTTGAGAAAGACTTCTCCACTCGGAGGTTATTTATTAAAAATCCCCCATGTTTTCTTCTAGCACTTTTATGGTTTTATTTTTTACATTTGAATCTTCACTCCATCAGGAATTTGTTTTCATGTAAGGCTTGAGGTAGAGATTGAGCCTGGTTTTTCTCCAGACGGGGTAGCCATTATTATGAATATCATTCACCCCACTGAATCATGCCATTACTCCGTCCTTCTTTGTGATAAATACCAAGTGTCAAGAAAAACAAGCTGACGTTGCACCCAGTGTTGGTTGCGATCCCAGGCCCTTTGCTAGTGAACAGCTGGTACTCAGCACCGTCCGTGGACCCCAGGCTGCTCTCCAGCCCATAAGCACCTCTCATTCCACACCGTTTGGCATGTTCACCGCTGGCTTCCGCTTCCTCACTGGGGTTCTGTGCAGGTTCACCTGACTTCCTCAAAGACTGAAGCTGTCTTTCCTTTCCAGTGTCTCTCCCAACCTGTGCCTGTTACAGGCCTTTTATAGGAACCTCCATTAATCGCGTCTCGCCAGGCACTTCACATACCTGGCCTCTGATCCCCAAGACTTTGTGAAGCACAGATTCTTCTCCCCGTGTACAGTGATGAAACCGAAGCCTAGAAAACACAAGTGGCTCTCTCAAGGTCACCCTGCTAATACGTGACCCAGGCAGGATTCAAATTCAGGTCCACCTGACTCTGAAGTTATAGGGCAAGTAAAATTCTTCTTTTACCCTATTAGGGCCTCCAAGTGAGACCAGAATTAAACTGACATAGGATAGACTAACAGAAGAAAAACATACAAATTTTGTTTAGTAATTTTCACATGTACATGGGAACACTCACAAGAAAAGTGAAGACCCAAAGAAGCAGTTAGTGCCGAAAGCTTATACTAGATTGGACAAAGAGTAGTAAATTGTGAAAACATGACAAACCAAAGGGGTCTGGGCTAGGGCAATTAATTGTGGAGCTTGACTAGGCAGATGAGGGTTAGTTGAACAAGGTTTGTACAGATTTCTCTCGGCCCTGACTCCCCGTCTCTGGTGATAAGAATGTCTTCCTTCCTCCTAGCACAGGGAGAGTGCCTTTTACATGGGAGTTTCATCCCCTGCTTTCAGGAAGAAAAGGGGAGGTCAGAGTGTCCTCTTTGCATCTGCTATTTTTAAGTGTCTTAAAATAGTCAACATTCCACAGCAACATATTTTGGGGCTCCTTCCACCTGCCCACAGCCTCTAATAAAAACTGGAGCAGGCCGGGCGCGGTGGCTCACGCCTGTAATCCTAGCACTCTGGGAGGCCGAGGCAGGCGGATTGTTTGAGCTCAGGAGTTCGAGACCAGCCTGAGCAAGAGCGAGACCCCGTCTCTACTAAAAATAGAAAGAAATTATATGGACAGCTAAAAATATATATAGAAAAAATTAGCCGGGCATGGTGGCGCATGCCTGTAGTCCCAGCTACTCGGGAGGCTGAGGCAGGAGGATCACTTGAGTCCAGGAGTTTGAGGTTGCTGTGAGCTAGGATGATGCCACGGCACTCACTCTAGCCCGGGCAACAGAGTGAGACTGTCTCAAAAAACAAACAAACAAACAAACAAAAAACCCGGAGCTAACAGGCATTGAGCACTTACTAGAGCTCACAGGGTTCTCTTACCCGTGTCGAGGTATGGGTATGGGCTGTTATCATGCCCACTGTATAGTCAAGGAGGTAGGTATGGAGAGGGTGGGCAGCTTCTACAAGCTCACAGAGCTGGCCAATGGCAAAACTGAGACTTGCCGTCTCCTGAGTCCAAGTTCTTACCCATAAAACCAAATTGCCACCTGCCACTAACTAACTATACTTAGTAGTTGATTATTCCTAAAGCACAGGCTTTTGTTTCCAGAGTTTAAGTGCCATTCGAGAAGAGACTGAGATGCCCAGCATTGAGAAGAAGATCATGGAGTGTGGCGAAGACATCACGGAGCTGTTCAATGTGCTCATGACACTGGAGATGCAGCTGGTGGAGCAGCTGGAGGTGAGGCTGGGCGTGGGGTGCAAGTGTGCTGCGGCTGCAGGTCTGCGCTCGAACCGCGGCCGTCCCGCGCGCTCCTCTGTTGGAAACGTCCAGTGCCACTCAGCGTGTCAGGCTGAAGCTTTCTTGCTCATCAGTCCTGTGTTTGCTTTTAACACATTTTAATAATTTAGATTAGAAAAGATTCTTGTGGAGAATGAGAAGTGAGCTCATTATTCTGGAATGTTTGCCCCCTCGTGGAAGAGCCCCGAGCCTCAGCAGGGAGGGGTTTTTGATTAGGCTGAAGGAACTGTTTGGGTGCTTGGAAGATAAAGTGGACCCCCACTTGGGGACCAAACAAAGGCTCCTCCGCATTGCAGCCTGTAGTTGCCACCTCCTGGGCGATGCGAGGAGCCTGCAACTCAGCACTAAGTAGTGGAAATGAAAAGCGCTGCTGTCTCAAATTCATTAGGGGCCAGGGTGACTTGCGTGTTCACAAGGCATCAGAGGCTGGGAGTCTGAAGTGGTGTGATGAATTGAACCGCATCGGCTGCTGCTGTGGCTGGGCCAAGAGATAGCGCCTAATCAATTCCTCACAAGTCAAGTGACACCTCAGACATGGGATAGATTTCCCCATCACATCTCACGGCAGATGCTTGTTCCCCACTGGGGAAGCTGCAAGCACTGCAGAAGCAGCATGCAGCACGGGGGAGAGGGAGGCAGCAGCTCCCAACGTTTTCAGGCAGGGAGATTGCTTTTCAACATCCAGACATTTCCCAGAACCCATGCACTGTCATACTTGTATTACCAGCAGCCCAAAAGCTGCAAGGGCAGTAACACTTTTCAATGACCCTATTTTTATTTACTATAACGGCACTTACATACATTTGGAATATGCACAGTGTGCTCGGCCTGCAGACAGTCCTCAGGCTCCTGTTGATCCCCTGCACCCTTGGCCCACCTTGCAGCCCCTGGAATTTATGGCAGATGGCGGGGGTGCTCCCAGAGTAGCAGGCCTCACAGCTGCGTCTTCCATTGTTCCCTCAATCCATACTGAGTCCCATCTAGGCCTTAGGTGCCTTGCTAAGCACCGGGCAACAACAACTAACGGTAGAGGCCTGGGGTAACAGCCAGCTCTCAGGAGGGCCTTCTCGCTGCCAGGCACCTCGCAAAGCATCTTGTGTGAAGTGATTCATTTAACCCCACCACAGCTATGTGAGACAGGTACTAGGTAGGAAACCCATTCCACAAATAAGGCGGTTGAGGCCCAGGGAGGTAAACTTTCCCACAGTTACACACAGTGGTGGAGCTGGGATATCCACCCAGGTAGTCTGGTTCTTGACAACTCACTTCACTGTTTTCCTGGGGTGGTGGGTGAATGCCACTGAGAAGCCCAAAGGAAGGGGGTTAGTTAGCTCTGTGTGTGTGTTGGGGATGAGGGCAGTAAGATCAGGACAGACAAGTGTTCCTGGGAGAAGGACTGGCACAGGCAAAGGTCCGGTGAAAGCATTAGACGTTCAGGTGGCGAATGAGTTAATATGGTTGCAGAGCAACAGAGCTCTGGATAGAGAGTTCCCAAACATCTGCCTAGGAAGGTCAAGGTGTGTGCTCTTTACCCTGAAGTTCTGTGATTAGAGCAGGAGACTACTAAGTGCTAAAGAATAACTTTTGCTCTGATGCTGGGTGTCTAAATATGCATGTTAACTATGTTATCATTTCCAGGAGACTATAAACTTGTTCGAAAGGAACATCATCGACTTGGTGGAACTCTTTATCGAAAATGTCCAAAGCCTATATCCTTTCTTTGATGACTTCCCCATGGGGAGGTGCCACAGGGCCTTTGGGTTGTCCTGGCCTCTAAAGGAGCTAGGGGAGGGGCACCTGTATTTTTAACAAAAGGCAAGGAAGGGTGAAGCTTCTTTGAAAAGTAAGCAGAATACAAATAAGTGGGGTTCCTTCTAGATGCCCACCTGCAGGGACACCCCCACCCCTCCCGCTGCCGCTGGTGCCCTGAATACATTGGCAGAGATAGTAAGAAGTCAGTGCTCTATAATCATACTTTACTTTTTACCAGAAATACCCCCTCCTTGTTTGATTTACAGAAAGCTCTACACCTCCACCAAGATGATAAATTTGTCACAGGATCCTATTTAGTGGAAGTCACCACCTGTGAAATTAGGGGAATGTAAAACCTCCAGTTTTTCACCACGGAAAAGGCTCAGCTTCAAAGGATGCAGATTTGGCAACCATTTATAATGTTCAAAAGAATGTTCCATGGGGTCCAAGGGGGTTTCCCTTCCCTCAGAACAATCGGTCTTGTTATGATGGTTTGGACTAGAGTAGAGTCTGGGCGTGTTTGTTCTTACGTGGGTGAAGCTCATGGGGAGATGATGCCCCAGAATCAGGGCCTGTCCCTGTGCTGCAGACAAAAGCACTCTGGGGGTGAGGCACCATCCACGTTGCAGACACTGACAATTATGTATAATGAACTGGTCAGGTTAAATGTTAGGGTTAGGACCAACATTTGGAGCATGACCAACCCTTCTGCCACCTGAACTCAGGGCCCTGCCACGTGGGGGGCAAACTGCTATGCCCCACCCAGAAGCAACTGCCTGGTCCTGCCCTCCTGGGACTCACAGTCCAGCAGGGAGGCAGAAGTTATGTAGGTAATAAGTGGTATCAAAGGTACAGGGTGAGTAGCGGTTAACCCAGGGCGGGTGCCAGGAGCCTTCCTGAGGGAGGGTCCACTAAGTGAGGACCCGAAGGTGGCCAACCAGACCATGTACAGGGGTGGAGAGGACATTCCAGGCAGAGGAGGCAGCCTGTGCAAAGGCCCTGAGGACTGGCCACAGAAGTCCCGTTCGGAGAGGAGGCCTTTAGGCCAATTAGAGAGCGGGAGGCTTCCCGCAGCTTTGCGCAAAGCAGATGGGCTCCCGACTGTCTACATCTTCAAGCTCGCTCTGGCTGCTGTGGGGAGCAAGGGCGAGTGCGGAGGCCAGCGGGCAGTCCACTGCGGTGTCCAGTTGGGAGGCCGTGGGGGAGGAGAGAAGTGGACGATGGAGGGACAGCCAGGCGCGAGGGTCCGCGATGACCAGGTGTAGGGACAGGCACGGGGGCGTTGGGATGGCTCGGGGGTTTAGTGAATGTGGGTGGACGGCTGTGACGGCACTGATGCACCTGGCGCCTCAGAGTTCGCCTTCAGCCCTGAAGTCTGTTCCCGCGCAGCTGGAACGGCCCGGCCCTCGGCGTGCTTGTCAGAGGCCCCAGCCCGCGGGTCAGGGATGCGTCGGTCTGCTCCGCCCCGGGCCTTTGCTTAACTCATGGCTGCACGATGGCTCAGTGCCGGGACCTGGAGAACCACCACCACGAGAAGCTCCTGGAGATCTCCATCAACACCCTCGAGAAGAACGTCAAGGGCGAGCTCGACGAAGACTTGCCTGACGACGTGCGCTCCGTGAGTGCGGCGGGCGGGGCGGGGCGGGGCACGAAGAGCGGTGCTGGGCGGGGCGGGCTGGGAGGGGCGGGGCACGAAGAGCAGTGCTGGGCGGGGCGGGCGCGGTGGGGTGGGGCGGGGCGGACGGGGCGGGGCACGAAGAGCGGTGCTGGGAGGGGCGTGCTGGGCGGGGCGGGCGCGGCGGGGCGGGGCGTGCTGGGAGGGGCGGGGCACGAAGAGCGGGGCGGGGCGGGGCGTGCTGAGCGGGGCGGGGCGCGAGGCTCGCGGGAGCCTGACAGACTTGGTCCAGGCCCGCTCTGTGGCTCGAGTAAGACTGAAAACCTCCTGGAGCCTCAGTTTCCTCATATGCAAAAGGGGATCGTAACCCGCCTTGCAGAGTCGTTGTGACATGAAATAGGCTAAAAAAATAAAGCACCTGGCTGGGCACCCTGTGGGGCCCAACTAAAGAGGAGCTCATGACAATTAGGCGGTTTCACCTTTCCAACGAGTTGGTTTCCAAAAGTCCAATTCTGTGGGGATTTCTGGCACTTTCTAAGAAAGGCAGTTACAAATAGGTCTGAGATTTCCCCCCAGGTCTTCTTGACTTTAGAGTCTCTGTGAAGTACTACAGGACGGTTGGAGACCTCGGCCCACCCCCCCATCCCCGCCCCAGCAGTCTGATCCAGCATGTCGCCATCCCAGTTTTCACCAGCACATCCAGTGATGAATGGTCACACAGTCAGCGGGGTCACCCGGGGGGACCTGCCTCGCCCCTTGGGTCTGCACACTAAGAAGGCTCTCCAGGTCTGCGTTGGGGCCCAGTAGAAGCCTGCGTGTGTCTCTGGGAAGGAGTGCAGGTGACGGAAGGGCCACTCATGCATCATGCATCCCGATGCCAGTTCCTCAGTTCCTCTCCACCTCCGTGCTACCACCACGGCCAGCCACTGCTGTCCTTGCCCTGGACCACTGGCCTCTGTGCTGTTCTCTTACAGGCTGTCCTCCACATGGCAGCCAGAGCAGTCCTTGGAGACCCAAACCACATTATTTCACTTTTGCACAGCACCCTCTAATGGCTTCCCATGACTCAGAGTGCGCGTTCCCCCGTAGTGCACAGACCTCACAACTGGGCCTGCTCACCTTGGCAACCGCCCCCAACCCTCTGAGCTGTTCCCCAGTGTCCAGCTTGCTCCTCTCAGTTGATATTCCATCTGGCACATGTGCTCTTCCCTCAGGTCCCCATGTGCCTGGCTTGTCCTTGTCATTCAGATCTCAGCTCAAATATCAGCTCATGGGAGAGTCCTTCCCTCATCACCTTCCTGAAAAACCATTGTCTGTTGCATACCCCATTTATCAGGTGAGAGTCTCATCACAATTTCAAACCACCTGGCTTATGTCAATTTGCTTTTGTGACTATTCACACTACATATAAGCTCGTGAGGGAGGCAGGAAGGGCCTTTTCACCACCACGTACCTCCCCAGAGCCAGCAACAGTACACAGTGTACAGTGGAGACGCCAGGATGTGTCTGTGGAATGAGTGTGAGTGTGCACGTCCACAAAGTCTCTGTCAGCCGCTGGACTGAGTCCTGCAGACACAGAGGACCAGCAGTCCCCGACTCCCCCAGCCTCTGTCTTGGGGCTGAGATAGAAACCCAACATAACAGCATGGCGGCAGGGCCACCGTGATGCCAGCCTTTCCTCCCTAAGCTGTTAAATTTGGCTAACTGCTATTGACCAGATACAGGAAAATGCCACCTTTCCCAAGCCAGGAAGATAGGCTCCCCTGAGAGAGAGCCCACTCAAGAGTTTCCCAAGGCCGGGCGCGGTGGCTCACGCCTGTAATTCTAGCCCTCTGGGAGGCCGAGGCGTGTGGATCGCTCGAGGTCAGGAGTTCGAGACCAGCCTGAGCGAGACCCCGTCTCTACTAGAAATAGAAATAAATTATCTGGACAACTAAAAATATATATAGAAAAAAAATTAACCAGGCATGGTGGCACATGCCTGTAGTCCCAGCTACTCGGGAGGCTGAGGCAGTAGGATCGCTTAAGCCCAGGAGTTTGAGGTTGCTGTGAGCTAGGCTGACGCCATGGCACTCACTCTTAGCCCGGGCAACAGAGCGAGACAGAGTCTCAAAAAAAAAAAAAAAAAGAGTTTCCCAGACAGACCCTCTTCGTGGGTAGAGTTCCCTCATGGCACAGCACCTGGGTCTGTGACACCTACCGGGCACAGGGCTGACATATGCTCACTCCCTAATGACTGGGACATGCCGAAAAGATGAGTCCCAGAGGCCCATGGCAGAGAAGCTGGCTGGGCTGGAGCTTCCGGTGGCCAGTCCTCCTTCATGCCTGGTTGGCTCTGTCTGGTGCCTCTGACACCCATTCCTGTGGCTCAGGAACGCATCAGCACCTGCTGGCCATAGTGACTAGTGATGAGAGTTTGCTCACTGAGGGCTTGCCATGGCCCAGGCTGGATGATCACACATGATCGCATTTACTTCACCAAGGGACCCTGCGAAGGAGGTACAATTGTTGTCTCCAGTTTACAGATAAGAACACTGGGTAAGACTGTGGCTTAGAGAAGTCAGGTAAGCTGCTCACGATGACAAACCTTGTGAGGACCAGAGTCTGGATTCAGACTCTACTGACAGATGCATAGCCTGGGCCACTGTCGCAGAGCCAGTGCTGCTCCCCTCACTGCAGACTGCAGGTTGGTGGGCACTCTGGGTGTGCCCGTGGCCCCAGGTACTAGGCCATGGGGCTGCGCCTCTGAGCTAAGGGCCTGGCTGCCTTGGCCTCGCTGGGAGTACTGGTGTGGAGTACTGCCTTCAAGGCCTCAGAGGGGACAGCCATCCCTGCCCTATGTAAGCCAGTTGGAGCCTCTGTCCCTTTGGGAATGTCCACAATTGCAGCAAGAGGTGTAATTAGGACCTTACACCATTGCCTGTCTCCTTACATTTAAGCAAAAAAAACATGGCCCATTGTTCTCAGGAGGAAAAAGTATCCCCTGACTATAAGTAGTAATAACACCAGCAAATAGCTGACATTGACTAGGGGCCTCCTGAGGGCCAGCCCTGTGAGAAGCAGTGGATACAAATTTGCTCTTTGAATCTTACATCAATATGGTAAAGTAGGTACTGTATGGTTCCCTTTTACAGATGAGGAAACCAAGGCGCAGAGATTAAGGTAATCTGCCCAAGGACACACAGCTAATAAATGGTAGAGTTGTGATTTGACCGCAGGCAGTTTGACTCAAAGCCTTTGATAAAACATCTACTGAGCCTTTAGCAAGACGTGGGTGTTCAGGGGAGGGGCTAGGGCCTTGAGTGAAAAAAATCTGGCTCCTGTTACCTGATTATCCGTGAGCATATCATACACCACGTTTTAGGTTATCTCTAAAACTCCTCTGGTTCAGCTGAGCGACTGTTACCAGCTCATGCCATACTTAGGCCAAATCTGTCCCATGTCCGTACTTTCAAGTCCTTCCAGCTTGAGAGGAAACGCAGAGAGTACATGCTGAGGAGAGGGCCTGGAGTGGCCGGGGAGGGAGGGCCTCGCAGCGCTGTCGGCAGGGAGGGCAGACATGCTGCCTGTGTGCTCTGAATATCCATGTGGGCATCCAGCTGCAAGGGCAGGGCAGTGCTCAGGCCTAGACCATGGGGAGGACCTTCGAGTCCGCAGAGAGTCTGCTCGAGTGACAGTGGTCTGACCCAGCCAGCAGTCCATGGATAGGGCAGCTGTGATGGGATTCCAGCCAGCACCAGGAGGCCCCCTTGGCATAGGCCAAGTTGCTCCTTTGTCTATGGTGGAGGGGGCCACTGGGTCATTCTGTGGTGCAGTGGTCCTGGGGAGGGGCACCAGCTGTGCCACTCTCAAAAGTCACTTTGAAAGACACGTGTCTTCACAGCTTTGAGGACCAAAGAACAGGCTGGGACAGCCCAGGGAGCCAGGAGCAGCTGCTGTCTCTACCCTAGTGCTTTCAACCTGCAGAAACTGGAGGGGGATCCGGAATGTTCTACCTGAAAATTTCTGTGTACTTATTGTAAGAGGGAAAATTAAGGGAGCTGCCACTCTAGGCCACCTGAAGTCCAGAAACAACTTGCAACTTCCATTTTAAATAATTTCTTTAAACCAGATTCCTTTTGTTTGTATTTTACAAATACCACATGGTTTTTCATAACCAATTTTAGTCTCAGATGTTTCTAAGCAGACTTCAGTTTCTGTTGTCCTCAGCTTCCAAAGCTGCTTTCTATATATTCAAACTCTGAGGGGGATGACTTCCCTGCCTGGCTTAAGCTATCAGCTACGACCCACATTTGAAAATGAAGGATGAGAACCTTTTCACAATGGGTTGTTGTGATTGGAGCTATTTCTAAAGTAACTGGGACACCCACTGCTGAGCGTGTGGCTCAGGCTCATGGAGAGCAGGTTTTGCACATCTGTGAACCATTCCCAGAGCCTGGCCTGGGGCCTTGCATGTGCAGAGAAAGAACTTAATAACTTCTTGTCATTTCTTCCATGTGACTATACTAATTGGTCCCCCAGATACCCCCATTCCCCACATGAGCTGACTTGGCTTTTCCCACAAGGGATTCTGTGGAAAACCAGCATCCCACAAGACATTAACAAGCGTTACTCTGAGAAGAAGTCTGTGGCCAAATAAGTTGGAAAACCAAGAGAGACAAAGTTAAAAAGGTTTGTTTTCCACAGGACTTGGCAGCACCTTCAGAATACTTTGCGTGGCCTGTGAATCTTTAGGAGAGGCCTGAGGGGTACTGACTTTCCCAATTGTATTTGACCAAACAATACTCTTTTTGCAGAAATATTAACATCTCAAGGTTCCACAGAACATATTTTGGAAACCATTAACTGCTACTATAGGAAAGAAAAAAAAAAAAACTCAAGTATACATTCCACTTGCAGTCCTCTCTACAATATGGAGAATTTAGGTCCTTTGCTGTCCTTGGTATTACAAAGTATGATACCTCTGCTTCAAGGTGGAAGCAGCTGCTTACCAAGTGCTTCAGTGGCCTCCCCTGCTCTGGGAATGACTCCATTCAATTTTCAACCATTCCAGCACACAACGGCCACAGCGTCAACACCTACAACAGACAGGCCTATTAGAGGATGGTTGTTTTTGACAGCTTTTTACAAGGCAGCAAATAAGGTCAGGAACAAGAGAAGGCAGGAGACCCCAAAGAGAATCCAAGGTTTGATTTGGTTGACATGAGAGGCAGTAGAGAGACTATGTGGTGAACACCATCAGTTTGCAGGGGCCACCGTCCTCAGAGCAGCCCCCAGACCCTTGGGCAGCCTCACGTTTCCCGCCCAGCTGGCAGAGGTTTGGGGCAAGTCAGACGTGAGAGCAGCTGAGAGAGAAGCATTGAGAACAGACGTCCTGAGCGAGGACACCCCTGGGCGGCCGTCGCCTTTTCCCTGCAGATGCTCCTGATAAGGAATGCAAGGACGCCAGTTGGCCCTTTCCCCGTGAAACCTGCCAGCACTCGGGTCGGGGACATGGTTGTCACCTGAAGATGAGCTGGCATAAGTGCACCAGTAGAAAAGGGGGCTCTCCGCTGGGCATGTGGCCAACACAGCCAGGGGACTCCCAGGTGTTCCTTTTCTATTTAGCTCTGACTTTGTCCTCAGGGTGTAAGGACATGCATGATCTCATCTTATCCTTCTCACTCACCAGCTTTTTGTCGACAAAGATACAACTATTAATGCTGTCGGGGCATCACATGACATCCATCTCCTGAAGATTGACAATCGAGAAGACGAGCTGGTGACCAGGATCAACTCTTGGTGTACACACGTGGTGGACAAGGTGAGTAATGCTAACCCATCCTAGCAGGGCATCCCAATTTTTCTAACTACCAGCCAGAAAGAAGGTGGAAATCTTCCCTAGGTAGTGTGTAGCATTTTCAATAAGGAATGAAGAAATAAAATTACGGATTGTAGCATTCCACACTGAAGACTTAATGTTGCTGAGAGATTTTAAAACCCATGTGTTTCATCATTTCTCCAACTCCTACCTCAAATATGTAGAGATCAGCAGAACCCGGCGAGGCTCTGCAGTCAGTGAGGGATTACGCAGATCCCAAAGAACTATTTTTCTTTCCCTCAACTTGGACTTGGTAGCAGATGTTAACCAGGCATCTGATTTAAGGACAGTGGGCTTTGGTCTTGCCCCCCAGATTCACAGGGATGAGACCACGAGGAATCGCGAGCGAGTAAAGGAGATCAGTCAGTACATCGACCACATGCAGAGTGAACTAGACAACCTGGAGTTCGGCGACATCCTGGACTAGGTGCGTGTCGGTCCCAGGGTCCCTTTCAAAACACAGCACCAGGGCCAAGCAGGAGGAGGAAGTGTACACACTTCATCAATAGCCTCAGGAGACAGCTACTGGGAATTTCTCAACCCATGACTCCCCTAACACCCTTCTTCCCCAACCCCTGGGAAAATTTACAAATGTAGAGAAAAATAAAGGACCCATGTCACCTTTCCCCTATTCTTAAAAAAAAAAAAATCGAAATTCATGTTCATGTATGAACAGGAGAAAGATCAAGATGAACAGCAGGTCGTTGGCCCGTCTACAATAGCAACTCCCAAGGGGGCTGGCAGTCAGCTAGACTCTTGGCAGTGGCATAACGTCAGACGTGGCCAGCGCCATTTCCTCTGGGGTGTGTGTCAGAGCAGGCAGCAGCTGTGGCGAAGGGAGGCTGGCTCTCCTGAAGAGGAGCAGGGAAGCAGGAGAGGCTGTGGCTCCCACCACAGTGCTGGGGGCTAGGCCCGCCCACCAAGGCAGAGGCAATGGCTCCCTTCGCCTGCAAGCTTCGCCGAAGGGACCTGAGGACCCTCCAGAAGTGAAGAGTGCAGGTTGGGCATCCCAGCTCCGTGTCACCACTGCAGCCTAGGCTTCGTCTGTGACAGTGCCTCCTCAGAGTGACATCAAGGGTTTCAGGGCTAGTATGTGGGAAGCGTGGAGGCAACTGGCATGGGGTCAGTGCCCTGTGAACAGGGGTGAGGCCATTTTGTTACTCAGGTACACAAGGACACAGGGCTCAGGAAGCCTTCACTCTCCCCACTGCCCTCTCACCGGGCCTGGCACCAGGAAGCAGCGCCTGCCTCCTAGGACCGTGGAGGTGGCCGTGTCAGGGGGACTCTCAGGACTCCCGTGTGGAAGCTGAATGGACACATGCACATCAGGTGACCGCCAGGCCTGTTAGGGCATTTAACCTAGAAACAACTTTCTATTTTCAAGAGTAAATCATTTTTTCTAGAACAGTAGGAACAAAATAGAAACAACCAGCTTAGACCAGGAAGGACTCACTTTCAAAAGATTTTTTGATTAAAATCCAGCAAAAAAAAAAAACCAAACAAGTCTTCGGGTTGAAGGCTGAAGAACACAAATAGAGTTGTCTGTGGATGACACGGCTGCTTCCCCAGCGTGAGGTTCCCGAGCACGGGCAGCAGATACCAAACGCGCCGCGGGAGATAACGCTGCTTAACCTTGGTGCAGCCCAGACAAAACAAGAAGAATGGAGAAGCACAGAGGCGCCCATGGAAACAGGGCTCAACACGTTTCCAGGGTGGAGAAATATTTAATAAAATCAGGGTCAAGAGAAAGTCACTGGTACAACTCATCTCCTTCCTTCACTGCTGCCTTGGAATCAGGCTGACCTGGACGGCGCCCGGTGTCTCAGGGCTGTCTCTCGGTGATGCTGAGCGGGGCCGAGCCCTGAAGGTCAGAGGAGCCCTGCAGGTGAGGGGGACCTCACAGGCCAGAGGAGCCCCCCGGGTCAGGAGAGCCTCCCAGATGAGGGGAGCCCCGCAGGCCGGGGGAGCCGCAGCGGTACGCGTCCGTTGTGCAGGGCAGGCGCTGCCCAGGCCTCAGTCCTGCAGGAGCTTGTGCTTGACTGTGGTGCTCTCAGAGCAGAGATGCACGAAGAGGGCGCCGGCGGCGGTTCGGGCCCGCAGCTCCTGCAGCTCGTAGTCATGAGCCCACTCAATGTTGCCCCACTTCTGGATCTGAGGGGAGGACAAGACAAGATGCTGGGCGAGTGGCTGGTGCCTGGCGGCCTGCTGGCCAGAGCCACATCCACCCCAATAGATGGTCTGAGGGCCGTAGCCTCAGATCTTGCCAAGACACGTGAGACATGCATGGTGGGGAGGCAGCAGGTAAGAGCACCCAGGTGGCCAGAGCAGGCACCTGTGCTCTCGGGGGATGGATGGTCTGGGAGAAGAGCAGTCCAGGCCCATGGCCAGTGGCTGCCCACTGCTGGGCAGGCTGGCCCCGGAACCATCCGTGGGACTGCTCTGTGGAGGCATGACCGTGTGCCCTCACTTCTCCCACACTTCATCCTACCAGGAAGCCAGCATGAGGCAGCCTCTCGACTGTCATCCTCGATGAGCTGCCTCACCATGATGGGCTACAAGTGCCCTTGGTCCCCCTGGGGGTGGAATGGATGAATCAAGCAAGGCCTCACAGTGGCTTCAGTTCTGCCTCCTGGGGAAGTCACAGTACAACAGAGGCCTCTGCTCTGCATGCGGGGGCAGGCTGCAGATTCTCTCCAGGGCCCTAAAAGCAAGAGGGAGGAGCCCCAGGAACACAGTGCAGCTGTCCAGACATCAGTGCAACTCCAGCCCAACCCCGCCGGCTCCTCCCTGACTTGGCTGCTCCAGCCGGTCGAGGAGCTCAGCACCTGCCCCACCTCCCAAGCTATCTGCATTACTGGGCTGCCCAGTCTCAATGGGGACATCTGTAATACGTCATCTGAAGAGCATTTTATACTTTCATTTTATACCATCACATACACAATCTAGGTTATTACTCATCTCGTGGAGGATCAACACAGAATGATGGTCTGGCTTCAGTCCCACAGTCAAAAGCTGAGGCCAGACCCGAAGCTAGGTTTCCTGGGTCCCCACCAGCCCCACAAGTCACCCCCTTCCCATGTAATTGGTTCTGATATCCTAAAGTAGCCAGCCACTGCTGCTGAACAGGAACAGTTTTTCCCCTGGTATTTTTCTGAGCAGAAGACTACATGGACTTGGGAAATGCTGACATTACAAATAGGTTTTTATCATACTAGGAGCCAACTCATAACAGCAACTAACTTTCTGAGGTTGGAGGAACAAGAACAACAACAATAAGACTACAAAGACTGCCATAATTTTCAGAGTTAAAAAATGTAAATGAGAGTGTAGCAAAACCCTAACTCTGAGCCACCTAAATCAAAACTCTGTACAGACAGCAGCTACCCCTGTGCTCCTCTGCCAGCCAGATAAAATGTGAGGGTATGAAGGCCTGGCAACTTGGGAGCACAAATGGGGTCAGTCATCTCAACAGGGCCTGTTCTACAGGGTGTAGCAAGCCCAATTGGTCTTTAGCTGTCCATGAACCTCCATATTCAGAGCAGGGGCTGAAGGTCTTGGCCCTAGAGTCACCAGACCTGCCTTCAAACCCAGGCTGGAACATTTTCTGGAGATGCAACCTTGTGCCTTGGTTTCCTCCTGTGTAAAATGGGAATAACCACAGCCCCCACCTGACCAGGCTATCCAGAAGAGGATGCGAGGCAGTGTGGGGAGTGCCAAGCACAGCAGTGGCATTTACTATTTTTTTTTAATTATTACTACTTGACAATACTTTTATTGGTCCTCACTTTTGTTTTCTGTATGTACACGAAAGAAATAAAAGCCAAGTGTATACAAAAATATTTCAGGTGGGTTAGCCACCCCTCCCCAGGTTAGCCTGGATCAGGAACAGGTAAGGCGGGACCTGAAGTGCCACTCCTTACCTGGTACTCCTCCTCCAGGCGTGACAGCAGCACAGCCTGCTCCACTGTCAGGTGCAGGTCAATCAGGCCCAAGGTCAGCACCATGGACTTGAGCTGGGTCACTATAAACTCAATCCCTGTGGGGACATAAGCCAAGTCAGAACCCGAAACCGGGTGGCTGCTACAGTCTACCCTTGTGAGTCCCTGCAGCCCTAGCAGAGGACAGGAGTGACCAGTGCAAAGGGCTGGGAGAGGGAGAACGTCCCAGGGCCCCGCTGGCATTTGGCCCACTCTTCTGAGAGAGAACTCTGGTTTTCCTTGGGGGTGATCCTCCTTGCTCTTACCCAGTGGACATGTGACCTGAACCTGCCAATCACAGCACGCCCCCCTCCGCCCCACCGAGTGATTGCTTGACACATGGGCATGTGACCGGAGCCAGGCTGATGAGATTTGAACTTGAAACTTCTGCTGGAGAGGCAAAACCCAACTTTCAGCTGGAAGAGTGTGGGCCTGGAGTGCTGACTGAAGCATCAGAGCCAGCCAGCGTCCAGGCTCACAACTGCCCCACAGCTCGGAGTGCCTGGGGAAGGGCGTGTATAGGTTTCAGATGCTGATGGGCATCATGTCCACCCCTGCACCCCAGGACACTTACAGACCTTGTAGGGCCCACATGTTGTAAGATGCCAGGTGGTTGACGAGCACCTCTCGCGTCTTGGCCGGGATGCTGGGTCCCATTATGCTGGTGGAGGAGCCGATCTCCATACTGTATCTGAAAGCAAAAGGTATGTCCCTGTCGAGCTGTAGCCTAAGAGCAGCACAACTTTTAACCTGAAGCAAAGACCTAAACATCTGAGCACGTGTGTGCCCCTATGGCCAAGGAGCTAGTCCCAAGGACTCTAGCAGCAACTGCCACTGTGGCTAGTGGCCTCCTGACCTGATTTGCCGTCCCCCAAGAGCAAACCCAGAGGACCAAGAAACCGCCTTGAATGAAGGCATGATTGATGGGTCATATGAGCAGGGGCTCAGTCACACGCAGCTGCCTGAAATGCTAATTCGTTTGCCTTGGAATCTCTAGAACTCTAGGCTACATGCTTTTTAAACCTCTCTAAAAAGTTTTTCACATTTGAGGGCGTGAAAGATTTCTTTTAAAGACTGTTTTCCTTAAAAGAATGTTTGTATATGTCCTTTATCATGCAATCATTTTTTTCAAACATTTATCAAGCTTGTGTAATAAACAAGGCATTGTTTTTGGTCTGTGATCTATGGGACATGAGCTTCTTCAAGAGAAGATACATTTTCAAGAATAATAACTATATAAAACAGAAAAAAAGTAAAAACTTTTTTTGTAATTTTCTTCCATATCACTGATTTTTTTCTATTGTTTTAAAAATATTCTTGCTGAAATTTCTAATACAAAACTGACAATGGGAAATGGCTAGGTTTTTATGTAAACTATTAAGGAGGGGATATCTCAACTGCCACAAAAACTTGACGACTCTGTACCACAGCAAAGATCTCCGAGCACCTAAGTTATTGTTATATTTCATTAGATTCCAAAATGACATTGTATTGTCATGTTTCGCACACAGTACTGCTGTCTGACCCTTCAGAAAACTGGCTTTGCCTTTCTTTTCCTTTAAATCCCAAGGATGCCTGGCACATTGCGAGCACTCAGGCAACACGTGGCAAATGAGTGGGGCAGATTGACAACAGCACTTCTGTGAAAAATGCTGTACCAAGAAATACACCTTGTAAGCTTATGAATACTATGGTCAAGGTAGTGCCATGAAAGCCAGCCCTTCCAAATTTCCCTTGGGATGAAATGAAACTGAATTGACTTTGCCACCATATCAACAGTCTGTTCAGTTTTGCAGTCAACAGTCTTCCTATTAAGGAAAAATACTGGACATCATCAGCTCCTAGAAACCACAGACCACAGGCGTCACCCACAGTTCTGCAGGAGGCAATCCACACTTCCCCATGTATACATGTATCATACACAGTTTTGTGATTTTCTTTAATCGTGTAATTGTGATGAAGATAAAAGTAACTGCCAGAATCTGAGCATTTACTGTGTGCTAAGCAGGATGCTAAGCACATTTCATTTCATTTCATTTACTCCTGCCAACACCCTAGGAGGTAGGGATTATTGGCCCCATTTATAGACAAAGAAACTGGAGCTCAGAGAGAGCTACTCATTAGCCGAAAGTCACACAGCTTGATAGTGGCAGAACTGGGACTCAAATCCACACTGCTGCTCTGACCCACTGGAAGAAGGTGGCCTGGGGACTCTGGTGCTTCACTGAGGACACAGAGCTGCCCCTACTCAGTGTGCATCACAACATCAGGTGCTCAGTGCACAGCAGCTGAAATGAATTTGAGGACATTTTTTTCAAGGTGACCCAATCCCTGAACATCTGAGGGGAGTGGAATCCCAAGGGTATGCTGAAATCAGAAAGCCGACATAGCTAAGAGCTTTGATTGTGCAGTGTGGCCACCCGACCCCACGACCCTGCCCAACGCTGGTACCCAGTGTTTTCTGCAAGGCTCACATCTTACCTTTTCTCGGCCCATGCTATGATTGGATCCCACTCATTCTTTTGAAGTTCCACTAATGTCTCTGGCTCTTCCACCCTGTAGCTAATTCATTGTAAAAATCACCTTCATTAATAAAAAAGTACAATTTCTTTATTTAGTGATAGAAAAGGAAAAACATAAAGGGCAACAGCAAAAACTTCACCACCACCATTCCAGTCCCACGAGTCTTTCCCTAAAGCAGTGGTTTTCAAAGTGTGGCCCTGGGGCCAGCAGCATCGGCACCACCTGGGAACTTCTTGGACATGCACGTTCACAGGCTGCATCCCACACCTGTAGAAACAGAACCTCTGGAGGTGCGACCCAGCAATCTGTATCGTAACAAGCCCTCCAGGGGATTCTAATATAAGCTTGGGTTTGAGAACCAGTGCCCTAAGTACCCCCAAATATTTGACAGGCCCAAGCTTGCAGCACTGTATGTTCCAGCCATTCTAAAGCAGATCCAGTGTATTAGCTGCAACCCTGACCACACCCACTTGACCCTCAGATGCTGAGTGTGAACACTGCACCAGACACCACTGCGCCCGACCCTCAGCCCCTCCAAGAGGCGATGCCCCTGGCCACAGGCCAAATTGCCTGCTTATACCCACCTCCTGGCTGTAAGCTATGGATGTGGCTGCTGGCATGGACACCTGACCTGAGGGGACCAAGCTAGAGGCCAGGCTGTGCCACTTATTTTGGCCAACAAACACAGAGACGAGTCAGTTGCGGGGGAGCTGAGCTGCAAGGTCTCGTGAGATGGGAACCCAAGTGGGCACTTCGGAAAGCCGCAGTCTCATGGAAGCAGAGTGGGGAGAGAGGTCAGGTGTGCAGGAAAAGCTGCGCTGCCGTGAGGAGCAGATAAGCAGACAGACCTTCCTGCCCTGACACTCCGCTGCTCCGGTGGGGCAGAGGGAGGAGCTCCGGCATCTCATCTTCCACCTCCCATCCGGGTGGCCCAGCTGTCCTTCATTTCCTGTCAGGATCCCTGAATAGTTTTCAAGAAACCCCCTTCCTTTTGCCTGAGCTAGGTCGAATGGATCTTGCTCCCTACAATCAAGTGACCCTAATGAAAGGAGTGAGCTTTCCCACTGGCCGTGGGCCACCCCTGCCGTCAGCGCTGATTTCCTGTGTCATGGTGAGATGACTAAGGATCCTGGAGCACTCGGGCCAGCAGGCTTGGCACTGCTCAACCACTTCAGTTGTTTCTCCAACTTTCCTTCAGTATCACTGACCATTTAGCCAAAAAACACAGAACAAGAGGAGATTTCTGAACCGGGGGAGGCAGCTCCTGAATATCAACATCTGTAGTGACAGGATGCCTACAGGAGACCTTGCTTGTGGGCAGAAGTCCAAGGTCATGGGCCCCACTAAGGACTAGCAAGTGACCCCTGTGGTCCTGGTGCCTGCAAGAGCTATATACACACCCCCTCGGCCCACCCCAGCCCAAGGAGCAGCTGCTGGGCTGGAGAAGAGGAGGCTCCCCCAGCGGGCTGCAGAGCAGCCAAGTGCCCACGTCAAGTGGGCCGCCCTCCTGCCCTGTGAGGTAACAGAAAGGGTCTGCCTCTTCTTCCACTGATAACCGTCTGGGCAAATGAGGCAAAACAGCCCCAGGGACTCGCTCAATCCAAGCGGAATGCCTATCTAATTGTCAATTACCAGATGGTGTCTGTGTCCAGAAACTTCACAGCCGCCCGGATCAGCTGATCCTTGTTTCTCTGGGTTGGGTTGTCCAAGGATGTGTTGCACAATGTGGTCTGAATCAAAGGCAGAAAGCGCCTGTCACCACCTGCTGGGCTCAGGCAAAAGCCCTGCTCTCCTGAGGACACAGCATCCGACACACAGCTGCATGGCGAGAACTGGACAGCACCACCCCAAACAAAGCTCTCCACCCGCGTGCCCGCACACCACGGCAGCAGCACAGCTCCCGAGAGTCCGCTGTAGCCAAGGCTCCATGCTAAATGCTTTGTGTGAATGCTCACGGGCCCCGGAGGGGCCTCACAGTGGCCCTAGCATTAGTGAACTTCCCCAAGGTCGCATGTTCTTTGCTACCAGGCTGTAGTGTGTTTGATTTAATCCTCAGACCAACGCTTTGCAGTAGGTACTATTATTATATCCATTTGAGAGATGTGGAAACTGAGGCCCAGAGAGGTTAAGTACATCGTCAAACACAGCAAATAGGACACATATCAGTATGGCAGTCAAATCTGACTGAAAAGCTTCACCAGCTGGCCCCCTTAACACCTTAGAAAACAAGGAAATGAACCATGCAAGCTGGGATCAAGATTATTTTTCCAGATTTACATTGTCAATAATAGGTTGCTTAGGTTACTCTAACTATTAGCTTATACCCCTAATTGCCCTAATTGCCCTAATTTCATCAGATAGTCAAGGAGCAGGCTGGCACCTCAGCAGGCCATGCTGACGGGAAGCCCAGCTGGGTTTGCAAAGGTTGAGCACAGCCATGACCAGGAAGCCAGCAACCAACTCCTCTATCGACTGAGTGCCCACTCAGGAACCAGGAACCACGCCCAGCACTTTCTATGCAGCATCTCATCCACTCCTGATCACACCTGCATGAGGTAGATACTGTCATCAATCACCTCTTATAGATGAGGCACATGGGGCTGAGAAAGGGGCAGCAACTTGCCCAAGGTTGCAGTTTAGAAGCCACAGAAGCTAGACCTTAGGGGTCTGGATAGCCCCACCTGTCCCCAGTCAGCTCTAGTCCCTTGTGAGCCCCTCTGTGTGGATGAGGGGCTGGCCAAATGGAGGGTCTTCCTCATTCACCCATCTGCCTCCAGTGGTTCCTACATTCAGCCACTATTTACCGAGTGCCAACTAGACTTCCTGCTAGGGGCTATCTAGACACTGGGGAGTAAAACAGAAGTGGCCCCTGCCCGCCTGTTGCTTACCAGGCAGTGGAGGAGACAGACAATGAAAGTGCAAATACAAAACAGACAATTACAAGTTGTGTAAGTGCTGATGAAACAAATGACCAGCTGCTGTAATAGAAAGTAAGAGAGCTGGGCAGTCAGCAAAGGTGACATCTGTCCTGAGACCAGAGGAGAAACCAGCCATCCAGCACGGCGTTCCAAGCAGAGGGAACTGTAGGTGGCCTGGCCAGCAGGGAAAGAGTTTGGCACGTTCAGTGACTGAGAGGAGGTGAGTGTCCCTGGAGCCCAGGCAGGCAGAGCCCGGCCTCCAGGGCCTCGTCAGAATTTGGAAAGGAGTCTGAATCTTTGCCACGTAGACTAGGAAGGCCCTGGCGGGTCTCAGGGTGTAGGTTTGCACTGTGAACTTGTTACCAGGTGCATGGTGTAGTACTTGATGGTGTCCTGCTGGGAGTCCCATTCAGTGGCCACTGCGATGGCCAGGGCCTCACTGGGGACCGTAAAGAGCTTGGCTTGGGGAGTTTTCAGCTTCCTGTGGTCCAGGTTTATCTCAAAGCCACCTTGAAAGATCAAATGAAAAACTCTCAGGGATTGTTAAGTGGAATTGAGTGACCATTCCTATATTTAGCCACTTGAATTGGTGCAGACAAAGACAAGTCTGTGTCCCTTACAGAAACATATTTGACAAAAGCAAGAAGGATAATCTCACCACTGAACCTCCTGAAGATGAAAAATGTTTCCAACCATTCATAAAAAAAAAAAAGAGGCACTCAAAATTTCAGACACTCACCTTCACCCTGTGTGATGCTGACATTCTGATAAAATCTCTTCCTTTCTGTAAGAAAGATTTTTCAAAAAGGCAGTTTAAAATAACAGCGAGACAGCTCAGGAAGCGACAGGACCAGCTTGTATCATTACTGCTAATGCTGATTGATTGGCTTGATTTTCATATCCCCATTCAAGGTCTGCCCTACTCTACATGGTATAATCAACGGCTTCTGATTGAAGCTGGAGGAGGGAGCATTGGATCTCCTGGGAGGGAGGAACAGGACATGCTGGTCATGCCGACACTGGTCCCCCAGCTCAGGGACAAGTCTGATCAGGAGCAGCACCAGCTGCAGACTGTGTGGCCTGACAGACTTCCCAGCCCCTCCTGCCTTAACATCTGAGCAGGCTCCTCCACCTGCCCCTACCACCAGTGCAGCCCCCATGCAGCACACCTCACCTGCAGCTAAAGCCAGAGACCCATTTCAGGCAAGACTCTGCTGCCTCTAAGAAGAGGTGAGTGGAAAGCCAGTTTGTGTGTGCATGTGTGTGCCTGTGCGGGTGTGCATGCATGTGTGCATGTGTGTGGTGTGCAGGCAGGAAGCAGAGCTCCCAGGAGCATTTCCCACCCCCTCTTTCCAATTAATTAACCTAATTAACCAGCTTGCTTGTGTATTCAACAGCAACTCTAAACATTTCCTTTAAGAAGGGGAAAATCTTGCGTCCTCTGTTTTCTTTTGAAAATAACTTGAATAAAATCTTACATGAAACTATAAACATATTCTCCCTCTTTCACCCTGGAGGGATTAAAAAACCAAGAGCGCTTCATAAGGAATTATGCAGATTCCCTCAACTACTAAAGAATAAACAGGACACATTTTGGAGTCTACAAACTATAACTCAGTCTCTCACATCTGTGACAAACACAAAACCTTCATTCATTCACTTGTTTTTTCATTCTTTTACACATTCATTGGGTTCTAAAAGCCTTCAGAGACAATAACTGAAGTTACTTATTGGAAATAATGATGCAGCATGTGGAGGAAAAGGAGATTAATTAAATAGTTTGCTTTTAATGCTTAAAAAAAAAACAACCAAGCTTACATTAAAATTTCACTAATTCAAACAGACTATGAAAATTCAGAAGAACCTGGTGTGTGTGCATGGAGGGGGGAAGGTAATGGAGGAGAAAGGGCGTCTGGTTGGTTTTACTCCAAACATTATTTTTATGTTTTCTATGTCATATCAGTGTTTCCCATCATTCTCATTTGTTATCATTAATACTTAAAGACAGAGGGACCAGAACTGCATTCCACGGTTGCATTTACTAAACTAAGGCCCAAATTGTTTTTCCTCAAAAATATCTGTATGTCTACCCTGTGCCAGGCACTGTTTTTGGCACTTGGGATACAACAGTGAATAAAACAGACAAAATCCCTATCTTTATGGAGTTTAAATTTCTTTTTGAAGTGATCAGATATGGCCACGAAGATGATGCTGTCTTACTATGGCATGATTTACCACCTTTGTCTGAAATCATAACACTGATTCTCTCACATATTTATTTGATACCAAAATTGACACAAAATGCACCAACCTACTGCTTTTAAATTTCCTTTACATGCTATCCTGGTCATATTCAAATGGCAAGTTAGACACGGGTCTGGAGGCTTCCTTTCCCCTCTCTGGTCTGGACGGAGGTATCTAGACCACACCTGTTGTGCTTTCCAACACATGGGCTGGGCAACACACATAAAAGCCAGGCCAGGCAGGAAGTTGGGAAGAGCTCTGAGAGCTCTGACTCAACAGTAGGGGAAGGGTCTTCCCATGGTAGCAGGAGACCCATGATCTCATGACTCAGGAGACCCAAGAGCAGAGAGCACAACATGCCAGTGAACACTCTAGCACACTGCCAGCTCAGGCCCGGCAGACAGGCCCCAGAGACCTGGGGCAGAGGAATGGACTCAGGCCAGAACCTGCTGGCACAGTCTGAACCATCGAAAGCGGCCGGACAGCTAGGCTTCCTGCGAGAGAAGTCTTTTTTCTGCTTCGCTGGCTAGGCCCACCTCTGTATCTGAATAAGAAAAGACTAGAAAGGAGTGCGATAGGTGGAGGGGCAGGGAAGGAGCCACCAAAATTGCTCAAAACAGGAGAAAACCATGCAGAAAAAGATACAGCAGAAGGGCAAAAGGAGCCCAAGGGCTGCCGGCCTCAGATGAGAAGGCAGGTGCACGTATAGGCGCGTCTTAGACAGGGGCTCTCCTGAGTGACGCTGACACTTAGAGGGGCAAACTTGTCTTCCAACAAACTTTGGTGAGTACTGACCACGTTCCAAGATGTGTGATGAGTCTTGGGGATGGGATGTGTGCAAAGCTCACCTCTGCCCTCAAGCCCCTTGCTGTGTAGTGGGCAGACAGACACCAAGCCAGGCTACCAGTAAGGTGACTGCTGTGACGGTGACGGCACCTGCAGGGATGGAAACACATACCAGGGAAGCCTGACCTCGTCCCGGGCGGAAGGAAGGCCTCCAAGCAGATTTAATAGGCAACCTGAAGACGAGGCAGGAGCTACCAAACTTTATTTTATTGATTCATTTTTGGAGTGGGTATTGTGGAAATAGTTTCCAGAAGAAGAAACAGCTTACATGAAGGTCCAGGGCTTCAGGAAGAGTGCAGTTCTGGAGCACTAGAAAGACAGTCAGAAGGACAAGACTGGCTACCCAGCAGGGAATGGTTAGAGATGCTCAGAGAGGGAAGTGGGGGGGGACAGCTCTAGGGGGACCGAGGGACATAGAAGTCTCAGCAAGGAGGGCAAAGGGAGCCAAGTAAGGGGTTCACATAGGTAAGCAAGAACACGATCTGGACAATTAATTTGGTGGGATTTATGCTCCCCAACAATGTCAAAAAGACGGAAGTTCTTCACCTGGGCCCTCAAAGATCATGAGTCACGTAAGGCAAATCATGAGACCACCAGAACCCTGCCAAACACCCATATTTTCAGTGAATACAGGGTTAGCCAACATCAATGGGAATACCATCTTTGAAGACGAAAAAAAACCAGCCCAGCTTTATATGATCAGGGTCTATTTTGAGCATGAATCACTCCCTTTATAGCAGCAGTCCCCAACCAGTTTCATGGAAGACAATTTTTCCATGGACTTGGGGGTGAGGGTAGGGTTGGTTTTGGGATGATTCAAGTGCATTGCATTTATCATGCAGTCAAACCTCTCCGCTAATGATAATGTGCACTTGCAGACGCTCCCCAGCACTAGCATTACCACCTCAGCTCCACCTCAGATCATCAGGCATTAGATTCTTGTAAGGAGCCACAACCTAGATCCCTCGCATGCGCAGTTTACAGTAGGGTTCACGCTCCCATGAGAATCTAATCCTGCCCCTGATCTGACAGGAGGCGGAGCTTATGTGGTGATGCCAGCGATGGGGAGCGGCTGTAAACGCAGATGAAGCTTTGTGCACTTGCCTGCTGCTCACCTCCTGCTGTGCAGCCTGGTTCCTGATAGGCCATAGACGGATACCAATACCTGTCTGCAGCCCAGGGGTTGGGGACCGTGGCTTTAGAGAACATCTATGGCAAAAACACACATAGTGCTTTTTAAGAGACAATTTTGTGAACGACGTAAAGCAATGGGTTTGTGAAAAAGCGTTGAATTTAAAAAGTTGGCCACAAGAAAACAGGCTATATAAGCAGAGAACAACTGCTTATGTGAAGAGTGCTGAATTGGAAATTAATGTCCTTTGGGTCCCTTTTTCCCATGAGGTTGCTTCAGTCCATACAAAGAAACAAGCAGTTTTCTGCATCACTCACATCCCCCTACAATCCTCCTGTCCTGGTCTTTATAGACCAGTGAGTGATCATCCTACCAGTCACAATTTCCGGGTTGGCTTTCTCTTTGGAGATTCAAAGACTCAGGAACTACAACTCCCACTATGCACCAAGAAGAGGAAGTGCTGGTCTCAGTGTTCTCAACACATTTATCTTTTAAAACAGTGCCATCTGGCGGGCCTTAAAGCTGAAGTTCTAACTCGGGGCAACCCTCCATCCTAGCTTAAGGCAGCTCCAACCATTTGCAGGTTATCAAAATTCTTCAGTCTAAATATATAAAGAACTCTTATAACTTAATAACAAAAAGACAAATAACTCAATTAAAAAATGGCCAAAGGACATGAATAGACATTTTTCAAAGGAATTATAAAAAATGGCCAATAAGCCTGTGAAAAGATGCTTGGACATCATTCAACACCAGGGAAATGCAAATCAAAACCACACAGAAGGCCAGGTCCAGTGGCTCACACCTGTAATCCTAGCACTCTGGGAGGCCAAGGCGGGAGGATCGCTCGAGGTCAGGAGTTAGAGACCAGCCTGAGCAAGAGCAAGACCCCGTCTCTACTAAAAATAGAAAGAAATGATCTGGACAGCTAAAAATATATAGAAAAAATTAGCCGGGCATGGTGGCGGATGCCTGTAGTCCCAGCTACTCAGGGAGCTGAGGCAGAAGGATTGCTTGAGCCCGGGAGTTTGAGCTTGCTGTGAGCTAGGCTGACGCCACGACACTCTAGCCTGGGCAACAGAGCAAGACTATGTCTCAAAAAAAAAAAAAAAAAAAAAAAAACCACAAGGAAACACCACTTTACATCCTTTAGGATGGCTATAATTAAAAAGACCATAACAAGTGTTGGTGGATGTGGAAAAAACGTAACCCTCATACACTGCTAGAAATGTAATATGGTGCGGCCACCTTGGAAAACAGTCTGGCAGTTCCTCAAAAAGTTAAACAGAGTTACCATTTGACCCAGCAAGTCTACTCTTAGGTATATACCCTAAAGAAATGAAAACATATGTCTACATAAAAACTTGTACACAAATGTTCATAGCAGCATTATTCATAACCAAAGGGTGGAAACAACCCAAGTGTCCATCAATGGGTGAATGACCAAGTATAATGTGTCATTATACTTGTTTATTCCATAAACAATGGAATATTATTTGGCAATAAAAAAGAATGGAGTACTGATACAGGATACAATATAGATAAAACTTAAAAACATTATGCTAAGTGACAAAGTCCAAAAAGATCATATTGTATTATATATTTCCAATAGGGAAATCTATGAAGGAAGAAAGTTAAGCAGTGGTTGCCTGGGGCTGGAGGGATGGAAGGGGCAAAGGAAGATACTAGCTAAAGTAAAGGTAAAGATTTCTTTTGGGGGTGATGAAAATGTTCTAAAATTGATTGTGGTAATGGTTGCATAACTCTGAATATACTGAAAACTATTATATTCACACTTTAATGAGTGAATTGTACAATAAGTAAATTATATCTCAATAAAGCTGTTTTAAAAATTCTTTGGGCCAAATGCATAAACACACAATTTTCCAAAATGCTCTTGTATCTAGAGCAAGGCTTGGCAAACTTTTTCTATAAAGGGCTAAACAGTAAATATTCTAGGTTTTGCAGGCCACACAATCTCTGTTGCAACTACTCAATTCTGCCACTGTAGTGAAAGCAGCCATAGACAATATGTAAACAAATGAATATGGCTATGTTCCAATAAAACTTTATTTTAAAAAACAGGTGGCAGGCTGGACCCCTGACCTACAGACTACATAATCTCCTTCGACCCACACCACTATCCTATGAAGATGAGAAGGCAGCTAATGCCTCAGAGGTGGTAGAGACTCTGAGGTAAATGTCTTGTCTAGGTGACAGACAAACTTGTAAATGGCAGAGACAAGACTTCCAGCCTTGACTTTACTGGGCTTTTGCACTCAGCCAGATATGTTGTTTCTCTAAAACACCTCCTACTCCAAGCAGTCGATAGATTTCTGATAAGCTGGTATAGAACGGTACTGCCACAACAGCCTCAACATAGGTCTCCCTGCCGTAACATCTCCTCTGACACCTCGGTGGCCCTTTCCTAAACTCCTTTTCTCCTTTGGCTAACGGAGCATAGCCATTCCTAAGGGGCCAACTTTAATCAGCTTACCAATTGAAGTGTTGACTGAAAAGGACCCACTTGGGATTAATATTCCACTGCTCCAAACACACACACACAATCTCACAACTGGTAAGGTCTTTGTAGAGCACACATGGGCCTGATTTGTGCACCTCCCTCTCACTGGGCCTCATACATTCATTCACTCCTATTTTCTTTCATATTTGACTACCTACCATGTACCGGGTAGGTACTTCCAAGAGCCTAAACTAGTACGTTTGCAATAGAAAGGAAAAGAAGACGGTAGATCAAGTGCCACCATAATGGAAAGTGAGCATCCACCAACTTAAACTAACCCTTTGCTTTTGCCAACTTGGTTAACTCCTGAATGTGTCCCCTTTGCTTGTGCTATGCCACCCTGGAATGCTCTTCCATCTTCTTCTTCTTTTTTTTTTTTTAATACACTCAGGTAGTGGGATGCCTGCCCTCTCTCTCCAGAGAAAGAGGAGAGGGCAGGTCCCCCCAGAGCTACCTTACCCTGCTTCCTTCTTTACTGGCCCTTCAAGGCCCACCTCCAGGCCCTACACCTGAACTCTGAAAGGTGAAACAGCCCCTCCTGCATCAAACCCCCTTCACCATTTGTATAAAGTTATGGAATTTACCAGCCAGAAGAAGGGCCCTCAGAGGCAACCTAGTCTTTCAATTCACAGAGGAAAATGAGGCAGTAGTTTACGTGCCCAAGGTCACATAGATAGTACTTCAGAGCTTTAGCCAGCATCAGATCCCAGATACGTACTCCTGCCACAATGCTAAACTGGCTTTCCTAAAACAGGCAGTGTAAACAGCAAGGTCCCTAATACCTTGCTGCCACCTCTAGGCATGTTCTAGATACCCAATACTCTTCCTCCTTCTCACCAAACTCCTACTTACGGATCATGGCTCAACTTAAATGCCTTTCACCCAAGACCCTTTCTAGACCCTGAACACCCCTAAAATGGGAGTAAGTGCTCCTTTGTGTGTCCCTTATCACAGGATATTATAAGCTACTGTTTAATCAGGATATTATAATCTTTTGCATTTGACAGTGAACATCATTCAGTTCAGTGCCATGTCTGTCTTGAAGACCACTGTGTCTCCTGCCTCCAGCACAGAAAGACTAATTGAATGGAAGGAGTGTTAATACTCTTCATTCATTGAAGTGACTCACTCCTACTCTTACCCTAATCCAGGGGTGGGGAACCTGTGGTCTTAAGGCCACCTGTGGCCTTCTAGGTCCTTAAGTGCAGCCTTTTGACTGAATCCAAATTTTACAGAACAAATCCTTTTATTTGTATTAATACATTTTTGTTCATCTTTTATATTTTTATTTTAAAAATGAACACATTTAAAAATACCAAAGAATAAAATAAGTTTCAACGAAATAATCCTCCCAGATTGGCCAGCACAATTAGAACATTAGTAAGCCATGAGGGCTAAATTGGCAGCTGCTATGCTCATGATTTAGCTCTAACTTCCCCCACATGACTGGTGCCACTACTGTACGAGGCTAGTTGGCAAGAGTTTATGGGGATCGACTATGCTACTCTGTTACCAGCTTTTGACAATGGTGCACTGTGTTTCTGTTTGAAGTGGAATCTGTGAATAGTTGCACAGCTTGACAGTATTTTTTCATTCTGTCTTATTAACAGCCCATCATGTCAAAGAAGACCAAGAGAATGCCGAAGGAAGAAAACAGAGTTTTTAATGAGGATTGGGAATTGCAATACTATCTTGTTTCTGCTAAAGATAAGATGATTTGCTTGCTTTGTGATACTGCAATATCAACATTAAAGAAATTCAATGTTCATCAGCATTATAACACTCATAAGGACCACAACCATATATATATTTTTAAATTTTATTTATTTATTTATTTTCTTGAGATAGAGTTACTCTATCACCGCGGCTAGAGTGCTGTGGCATCATCATAGCTCAATGCAACCTCAAACTCGGGCTCAAGCAATCCTCCTGCCTCAACCTCCCAAGTAGCTGGGACTACAGGGACATGCCACCATGCTCTGCTATTTTTTTCTATTTTTAGTAGAGATGGGGTCTCGCTCTTGCTCAAGCTGGTCTCCAACTCCTGAGCTCAAGTGATCCTCCCTCCTTGGCCTCCCAGAGTGCTAGGATTACAGATGTGAGCCACTTTGCCTGGCCAGGACCACAAATATTTCAAATTAGAGGGAGAGGCGCAAAAGGTTATACTGTAGAAATTAAAAGATGAAAAGTAAAGACAATTCTTTCAAGCAGCAATAAGACCCGGAAATAATGCCACTGGAGCAACTTACAAAGTAGCTTATATACTGGGGGTGGGGTGGGGGGAAGGGAAGCCATTCAGGGATGTATTAATAGAAATTGTGAAAGAATGCATTGTCGAAGTTGTAGGATGCTTAGACTCCAATAACATTTCAAAGTACAAACAACTGCCTCTTTCAAGGAGAACCATAACTGATCGATCCTCAGCATGAATTAGCCTTCGACTTAACAGAACAACTTCATGCAATACTTCAAAAGGAAAATACATATTATTCAATTTCTTTGGATGAATCAACTAATACTACTGACTTGGATACTACAGAACATTGAGAACAGGTATCTTCAACAACTTTCAAGATAAATGCCGTGAAGTTGGACTGAATTTGGTAAATTTAGTGAGTGTATGTAAAGACAGTGCACCTTCCATGACAGGAAAACATGAAGGGTTTATTGCACAGATAAAAAAAGTATTAACAGATTCAGGTGCTTTCATTTCTTTTCATTGTATTTGCATCAGCAAAATCTCTGTGCTAAAGCTACGATTTTAAGTGGCACTTTGCAACAAGTTATATGTATTGTTAACTATACTCTTGCAAATGCAACATGGCATCCTTAGTTTTGTAACTGAGGCTAACGTGGAAAGAGGAGGTATTCAGTGTAGATTTGCAGTATCATTCTAAAATAGCATGCATTGGATATCACAGGGACAGGTATTAGCCAAAATTTTATCTTTGCGATAACAGATAGTTAAATCTTATAAAGAACAGAATCAGCAATGTGAATTTTTTTTTTTTTTTTTTTTTTTTTTTTTTTGAGACAGAGTCTCACTCTGTTGCCCTGGCTAGAGTGAGTGCCGTGGCGTCAGCCTAGCTCACAGCAACCTCAAACTCCTGGGCTTAAGCGATCCTACTGCCTCAGCCTCCCGAGTAGCTGGGACTACAGACATGCACCACCATGCCCGGCTAATTTTTTCTATATATATATTTTAGTTGGCCAGATAATTTCTTTCTATTTTTAGTAGAGACAAGGTCTCGCTCTTGCTCAGGCTGGTCGAGAACCCCTGACCTCGAGCAATCCACCCGCCTCGGCCTCCCAGAGTGCTAGGATTATAGGCGTGAGCCACCGCGCCTGGCCAGCAATGTGAATTATTGAAAGAAGATTTCTATAGGAATGCAGCATTTCTGTGTCATATGTCAAATCAAAATGACTTGAATATTTCTTTTCAAGGTAAAACTAAGCCTATATATGATATGTGGCAAAAAAAAATCCAAGCATTTTGGAAAAAAGCTATCTTTTTTCAAAACACTTCTTTAAAAGGAAATTTTGGATGAATATTTTTCCCCAGTTACCAAAAGTCATTGATGAGCAGGATAATATATGCAAATCATTTGAAGAATACACAGCTGTTATAGACCTATTAATTGGAAAACACAATGAAAGTTTCACTGACTTTGAGAATCATCACATCACACTCAAATTAGCATTTCAGCCTCACCTAGTTGATATCACCAAGGCATCTAAAAACCACAGATGGAATTAATTGAGCTCTCAGTAGATGACATTTTAAAGTCATTGTTTGATGCTGAGAAAGATCCAATTGCAATATGGAAAAATACAGTAGAATACCCACCCCTGTGGCAACATTCCCGAAATATGCTTTCTTGCTTTTCAACCACTTACTGCTGGGAATCTGCATTCTCCTACCTAGCCCAAATCAAGATGCCCTTAAGGTCACAAATGACTGATACCTGTCTAGAAGATCAACTGAAATTGTGGACCTCCATGCTGCAACCAAACATTCAAATACTTTCCAACAAAAAGCAGATAAAACAAAGTCATTTAAAAAGTTAGTTAACTTTAAAATTAACAAATAGTTTTCATTTTTTGAAATTATTAAGTACATAGTAATTAGATTTTTACAAAATAATGTACATTTTTTAAGTATATCTAATTAAAGTCTCTTGAATGTGGTCTTATTTGATTACAGCTAAATTAATGCAGCCTTCCAACCTGAAAAGGTTCCCCGCCCCTGTCCTAATCCGCTTTCCAGCAGCAATGAAAGAGCCACTACCTTCATCTACGCCTCATCAGAGTCAGAGGTGGAGGAAGGAGGCAGGGTGTCAACTCCTATTTAGGAGAGAAGGCTACAGATATCAGAGGTTTTGGTAGGAGAGAGGGCCACAAAACCTACAACGACCCGGGGATGGAGGACTGAAGGCCTGGGTTCTAGGCCCCTACTATGCCAGGTCTTGTGCTGAGCACTGAGGACACAGAAAACAGTCATGCTGGCTGGCCTTTGCCCTCCACACATCTCTCACCGAGTCTGCTCTGTAACCTTGGCAAAGTCCTAATACAGAGCCCAAACTTCCTCGTTTGAAAACAAGGATGACACCTGCTTTCCTTATTAAAGAGAGGAGAGCCCTAACCTTTGAGACAAGCTGCATGGGCCAAATATCAATGACTGTCACGTATTGTGATGCGCTGTGTCCCCTCGGGTCGTCCCTGCCCTTGTCTGGGTTTCTCATCTGCACTAAAACCCGATTGGCCTGAATAACCTCATGAGCCTGACACCTGCCTCGGTCACCCTGTCCTGCACAACCTAAGCCTGAAGCCCACCTTAGCCTTGCTCGGCCCCCAGCCAAAAGAGCACGTGTCCTGGCCTCACCTGTCGGGGGCGCGTAGGCCCGGGCCGGGGCTGGGTGGGTTGGCCCGGGCCCCACGGAGGCTGTGGGGCCACCTGCGGGCCGGTTCAGGAGGCGGCGCCCCGGGTCCCGCAGTCGTAGGTAGCTCCTCCACATCGCGCCCGAGGGCCTGAGAGGACGCGCGGCGGGAAACCTGGGAGCAGAAAACACGGAACGAAGAGACCCCCAAGGCGCACGCTCGGGCTGTACGGAAATCTCACTGCCTCTGCAGAACTCTCAGCCTCTCCTGGACGCCGCCATCTTCCACATGATACCAACGGCGAGCCGTCGCCAGCGCGCGCCTCCTGCGCACCGCCCCCCCCCCGTCAATCAGCATCACAATCGCACCTCGCCCCGCCCCCTCCCACGCCGTGCCTCAGACAGAAGACTACAAGTCCCAGCAGGCCTCTCGAACACCCCGCCACGTGTTTTCTCCGCCCGCCAATGGGCGGAAGCGCCGCGTGAGCCTGCTCCCGCCCTCCCGGCTCGCCCGAGCCAATCGGAAGGGGTGGTGTGTGTGTGTGCGAGGGCAAGTGGGGAGGGGGACCCAGCTCAGGACGGGGAGGCCCTGCTCGCAGGTCTCCGGGTCCCGGTGGCGGCCGAAGCGCTTGGTCCGCAGGCGGCGGGCAGGTGGTCCCCCCTCCCGCTCCCTCCCCGCGCGTGCGCGCCCCAGCCTCTCCCTCCGCGCCACCCTCTCGGCTCCCGCGCGGCGGCGGCGGTTCCTCTCCCCCTCCCCCCAGCCCTGGCTCCGGGGGACCCCGCGATGCCGGTCCGCACCGAGTGTCCCCCGCCGGCCGGTGCCTCGGCTGCCTCCGCGGCCTCACTCATCCCGCCGCCGCCCATCAACACCCAGCAGCCCGGCGTGGCCACTAGCCTGCTCTACAGCGGCTCCAAGTTCCGCGGCCACCAGAAGAGCAAGGGGAACTCGTACGACGTAGAGGTGGTGCTGCAGGTGAGCGCCGGGCCGGGCCGGGCCGGGGCCCGAGGGCCTCCTCGCGGCACTCACGGGCCGTGCCCGCCCTCGGCTCCTGGAGCCCGCAGCCGCGGACCAGGCCCTCGCCGCTGGGGCCTCCTGCACCCGGCGCTTCCCACCCGGGACCTACCCAGCTGGTGTCTCATACTCCGAGCCCCAAACCTGACCTGCCCCCTCGGACCCGGAGCCTGTCGCGACCAGCTCCTGGCCGACCCCGAACACTCTCCCTGACTTGAAGCCCGTGACGGCCCGCTGAGGATCCGGAAGCCCCCATGACTGGCTCCCCTATGGCCTGGATCCTTCCTCTCCGTGACTTGTCCCTAGACCAGCCCTGCCACTAGTCCTTCTCAGTCCCTGAAGAGCTCTCTATTGGTTTCCCCAGATTCGGGACGCTCCCCATGGCTGGGCCCATGTCAGATTCTCCCAGACCTGAGACGTGCGCCCCCCTTTCCACAGTCCCGGGAATCCTCAGACTCTGGGGTTTTCCTCTTCCTGAGGTTTCCTCCTCAGGAGAGTTTGATCAGCTCAGACGTGGGAGCACCCTCCTTCCATTGGTTGAGCATCCAGTCCACAACTGATTGGTCAGACTCTGGGCCCTCTCAAGACCAGGGACTCGCTGGGTGCCGCTGGGTGGGGCTCCCCACAGTCTGTTAGGATCTTGCCACCCACTGCTTCAGTCTCTTGTGGTCTGGGCACCCAGCTCCTCCCAGCTGCCCCCAAACCCAGGCCTCCTGCGGCAGGCTTCTCACACTCCCTCCTCCTGTTCTGTGACCATGTCCAGTCTACTCTCGCTGGCCTCTGCACCAGACTTGCCCACTGCATACCTTCGTCTTGCTCATTCCTAGTTCCAGGGGTCCCTCTTGCCATGTTCTTAACTTTTCTTTACACAAGGACAGGGCTTCCTCCCAGTCTCTGACACCCACGTGCTGGGAAACCTAACTCACTCAGTTTTGTTTCATGTCCAGTCACCTCCCCCCATTTGACCTGGATTTCTGAGTACCTGCTGCCAGTCCCTGATCAGCTTTGGAACTGCAGCTTCACCTGCCTGGCCCTTACCCCTCTCATGCATGACACCTTTTCCCAGCCAAAGGGGATTGGTGGTAGTGAATACTCCTTTTTATGTCCCTTCTCTGTACCTACCCCTCCCTGCCTGAGGACCCACTTTCCCCTCCCTTTTGCTTCTTCTTCCTCAGTCTGACACCCCACCTCCTAGGCTGTTCCCAAAAACCCCTCCAAACATCTGTCCCCTTGAAAGCCCTTCCAGAAGCTTTGAGGCTCTGTATGCTGCCTCACTGCCCCAGTGTGTAAGGTAGAACATACAATGTATCTGTTCCTCGTGCTTTTGCCCTTTTTAAATTTTAAATCTTAGCCTCACTTCTGAACAAGTAGGTCTCCCACCTAAAATACAATGAGGGTGCCTTTTCTTTCTGCCAATGTAGAGCATTCATCACTCTCTTTTTTTCTTACTGCTTTGTGGGAATAAGTAGTTTTCTTTGGTTTTGATTAGGAAAACTTCACCTTTATGTTAAGTGTGTCTTTGGTCTATAAACTTAAAGTTCTGTTGTGAGCCATGATATTTGTTGTAACTGAAAAACTACTGTGGCTGAAATATTTCCATCTTCATAACTGTATGCCTAATGTGGTGGTGGGGGGGAGTTGTGCTTAAAATGTGAGACTCTAGTATGAAGGTATGAATTTGTGCCCATTTTTTAATTTGATGGTTTCTGATGTGGTAGGGGACAGCGGGCAGGGTAGCTAAGCATCAAAGGGAAGTCTGCTTTGGTTACTGCAGCAGCTCTTCCCTCCTGTCACCAGTGTGGTGTTTCTGAACTCCTGTCAGGGGTCAGTCTCCTTGTGAGCCAGTGGAAGCTGTGATTAAGTTGGGGTGCAACTGAACCTGCCTGACATCTGGATTGGCTAGCTAATTGATTGTTCACCAGTCAGTGGCATGTGAATTGCCTCATCACCTGGTTTTTCAGCCAGGACTAGTTTCTCAGATTCACCCTTCTTAGAATACTCTTCCTGCCTTTTTTTTTTTTTTTTTAGACAGAGTCTCACTCTGTTGCCTAGGCTAGAAGCTCACAGCAACCTCGAACAGGTGATCCTCCTGTCTCAGCCTCCTGAGTAGCTGGGACTACAGGCACACACCACCACGCCTGGCTAATTTTTTCTATTTTTAGTAGAGACGGGGGTCTCACTCTTGCTGAGGGTGGTCTCGAACTCCTGAGCTCAAGTGATCCTCCCACCTCGGCCTTGCAGAGTGCTAGGATTACAGGTGTGAGCCACCACGCCTGGCCTCTTCCTGCCTTTTATAACTCAGATTCTTTTTTCCTTTCCTTCTTTTTTTCTTTCTTTCAGTACCTTTATTTAGATACTATTCATCCATTTACAGTGTACAGTTCAATAGTTTTTAGTATATTCACAGAGTTGTGTAACCACCACCACAACCCAATTTTAGAATATTTTTATCATCCCCCCAAAAATCCTCATACCCTTAGCCATCACCCCTTTCCAATTAGGCAACTGCTAATCAGGGTTGGTGGGGTTTTTTTTCTTTTTTTTTTTAGTTTGCCTGTTCTGGACATTTCATATAAATAGAATTATACGGTATTTGTTCTTTCGTGACTAGTTTCTTTCACTTAGCATAGTGTCCTCAAGGTTCATCCTTATGGTAGCATATATCAGCATTTCTTTCCTTTTTATGTTGCATTGTTCATTGTGACAATTGTCCATTGTATGGATATACAACATTTTGTTTATCCATTGATCAGTTGATGGACATTTGGGTTGTTTCCACTTTTTGGCTATTATGAATAATGCTGCTATGAACATTTATGTACAAATTTTTATGTGGACATACATTCCATTTCTCTTCAGTAGATAGATACCTAGGAGTGGACTTGCTGGGTCATATGATAACTCTATGTTTAACATTTTGACGAACTGCCAGTGATTTCCAAGCAGCAGTACCGGTTTCCATTCTACCAACAGTGAATGAGGGTTCCGACTTCTCCACATCCTCACCAACACTTGGCTGTTGTTCATCGTTTTCATTGTAGCCATCCTACTGGGTTTGAAGGGGTCTCTCATTGTGGTGTTGATGGGAATTTCCCTAATGACTAATGATGTTGTGCATCTTTCATGTGCTTTTTGGAGCACTTTCTTTTTTGAGATTTCAGTTGAAAGAGTTCTTCCAACCTTTGTGAGGTTCTGACTGGGTCTTTTTCTTTTTTCCCCCTCTTACTGTGACTACTCTTTCCTCCTCTGCCATCTAAGAAGCCAACAGTAGGATGAAGCCCAGGTCACTGTGAAAGGAATATTAAAAAGAGCAGCCGTTGGACACAGCTGTGCTGCGAGACCTTCTAGCTGAGCACGTGCCCTGTTATCTTTCTCACTGAGATGCTGGCCTGCCGTTTGCTTAAGCCGTACACATTGTGGTGTGAGTTCACCAACCATCTTCAGGATCAATTTGGGCAGAATGGGAGAGACACATGGTTGAATGGAGGCCAAGCTGAAATGCTGATTCTTGAGCATGTGATAATCCATGCAAAATGTTAGCCAATTTACAGTTCAATTTTTAATTGTATTAGCAAGTATCCTTGCCACCTGATACCCTTTGCAGCAGCTGTGAAACCCCAAACTATATTGAGTTCAATGAGAATTGCATACATAAAATTTAAAGCTTCAGGTTAATATTTTGTGTCCTTTAGTAAAAGTTCTTTGCTGAACAATGTTAGTGTGGTCAGCTGTTTTAGATAATGTCCAATGCCAAGGTCAGCAGATGAGGATAGTTAAAATGCTTTGGCAGTTTTCACATGGAATACCTTTGTCACCAGCACCAAACTGTGAAGGCACTTTGGCTTCATTGAAGCTTGTTTGCTTTGGTGCTGACATCATCTGGCTAAGTTCATTACAGTTTTTAAGGATTGCCTTAGTATTTCATTTATGGTATAACGATTTTTTTTTTTTTTTTTTTTTTGAGACAGAGTCTCACTTTGTTGCCTGGGCTAGAGTGCTGTGGTGTCAGCCTAGCTCACAGCAACCTCAAACTCCTGGGCTCAAGCAATCCTCCTGCCTCAGCCTCTGAGTAGCTGAGACTGCAAGCAAGCACCACCACACTTGGCTAATTTTTTCTATTTTTAGTAGAGACGGGGTCTCGCTCTCGCTCAGGCTGGTCTCGAACTCCTGACCTCAAGGTTCAAGCAATCCTCCCACCTTGGCCTCCCTGACTGCTAGTATTACAGGCCTCAGCCACTGTGCCCCACCTGATTTACGGTATAATTGGAAGTAGTTGAGTTCTCAAATCTGATAAATGCCACAAAACCTTTCTAGTTTTTTGAAATGATTCCTCACTTAACATTAAAATCTCAGTGAGCTACAGGTACCATTGTACTTTGTTTTGCTTTAATTCAGGGATTTACTTTGTAAGTGAATCCAATTGTCATGAAATCTGAAACTCAGCCTGTTCAGGATGAGTCTGTATATATTTGGGTGAAATGTACTAGTTATTATGCATTCAGCTGCAAGTAACCATATTTTGCATTTCAAAGTAGCTTAAAGAATAAGCCTATTATTTCACATTATGAGGAGTATGGAGGTGTCATGGCCCCCAGTTGGTTAATTCAGGAGCCTATGACAGGTCAGTTCCTTCCATCTGTCTGTGCTGCCATCCTCAGCCTATCCTTGCCTATTTCTCCTGATCTCTAGATGGCTGCCTTAGGACTGGACCCTGCTTGCAGATGCTGCCACCACCAAGGGAAGAAAAAGCCATTTCTTCCTCATGCACCTCTTCAGAAGCCAGTGATCTCTTCCAGATGCACCCAGGAGACTTACACACACGTCTGATTGGCCAGAATTGGGTCACTCACCCCTAAACTGATGACTTGCAAGGGGATAGGGGCATGTGTTTGCCTTAGATCATCGGGGTTAACCAGGCCTTATAGGGTAGGGTAGGTGCCAGAACAAAATCTGGGCTCTGCCCAGAAAAAGGAGGAAATTGGTTGTTTGTAGGCCTCCGGCAGTCTCTCAGCAACTAGCAAGTGGTAGCTGCTAAGTCTCCAAATCTACTGGGTCTGCCATTTTTATTTATTTTAGGCTCCTGACTCTTTTCATTAAAAAACGCAACATCTGTATGTGAAACAGACAGAGCAGGCATTCACAGTATAGTCAGATTTTTGGTTGCATTTGGTTCATAACTGGAATTTATCCCGTATAAAAGTCTTTATAAGATGCCGTTTCTGAATATTCTGTCCATTTCATAAAGAAATAATGCAGGATGATGCATAGTATAAAAAAATAGAGGAGGAGTAGACTTCCTAGACCAATGACAGAGAACATAGAAATAGAAATAGGTTAGAAAGACATTGGGAAGAAAGTCAAGCCCAGGGTTAGGGGTGACACCATATGTGCAGGTAGAGACTGAGACCTCATGCCCAGCACTGCACAAAGTCTGCTGGGAGACTTGCGTTGAAGACAGTGCAGAAAATGAGGTTTAAGCAAGCTCCCTGTTCTAGAAAGGCACTTTAGCTTCAAGATATTCACCTGCAGGAAGTTGAGAGGGTCCTGGGATCAGTTTGCTATCGCAGAACAGGCCTGTGTAGGGAGGACTCGGGAAGATTCCAAAGGCCAGGTGAGCCTTGGACTGTGCCGGGCACACCCTGACCACCTGGTCACTTACCTGGCACTTCCTTACCTAGCCTGGCATAACAGGATTTCCAGAGTACCCCCCAGTATGTCTCCTAGTGGGTTCATCCATTTGTAACAGGTTGTGTGTCCTTTCTTTCCAGCACGTGGACACGGGGAACTCCTACCTTTGTGGGTATCTGAAGATTAAAGGCCTTACTGAGGTAAGCACTTGTCACATGAACTAGAACTGGAGAATCGGTGGCACACTCAGCAGTCTCGTGGGGTTAAGGGTAGGCAGTCTCAACTCTTCAAGACCTAACTAGACTATTTCTAAGCGTTGTTACTGTTTGGGGAACATAAAGATGGTAGTTTTGATGTGTCCTGTTGGGAAATAATACAGATTCACAAATATTTTTAAGAAAAGTTTATAGATATTTCACAATGCCACCAACACTATTGATTTTGTTTTTAATCCCTTTTGGGGAAAAAACCGTAGTAAGACTATAACTACCACCCTCATCATAAGTTTACAATTTCTGAGATAAGGATCAGTCATACAAGAATTGAGGTTTTAAGTTCTTTAAACCCCTTAGTTCATCAGAACAATGAAAAGTGACCATCCATTTTCCAGCAGAAGTACCTGCTATGTCAGAGTAGAGTGTTTCCTTCCTTTGAACCAACTTTTTAAACCTCAGAACTCCTGGAAGTTTAGAAAGCAAGAAGGAGACTCCTTTCTTTTTCATTAGCAAAGAAACAGGAAGCAGAGAAAGAGGTGGCTGGACTGGCCGTGGACTCCACCGTGAGTGCGTGGGCTGGACCTGGCTGTAGGGCCTTTGGCCTTTTGTCAGCTCTGATGGCCTTGATGACCCAGCAGTATTTGGACGGAGAGCTGTGCTGGACGGAGCAGTGGAAAGGGTCCGGGGCAGCATTCTCACTCTGCCCCTTCCTGCTTGTATGACCTTTAACTTCTCATTTCAGTGTCCTCATCTGTAAAATGAAAATTAAAAATCGCTGCTCCAGAGCCAGCACAGTGGTGTGTGCCTGTAGTCCCAGCTGCTCAGGAGCCTGAGGTGGGAGGATCAGTTGAGCCCAGGAATTCCAGGCTGCAGTGAGCTGTGATTGTGCCTGTGGATAGCTACCTCACTCCAGCCTGGGGGATATAGTGAGACCTTGCCTCTAAAAAAAAAAAAAATCCCTACTCTGTGTATTCGGTGGACTTGTCCTGCAGGGAAGAAACAATGTTAGACGAAGTGGCAGACTCGAGTGTGATACTGACATGGGATACAGTTGTAAAGTCCTGATCCGCCTCAGCCTTGAGGCAATTGTTTCTGTCTCCTTGATACCATCTGGTTCTCCTCCTTTTCTATTAGAATTCTATTTCTATTAGAATTTGAGAGCTTAAATTCTTAAGTTTGATTGAGAATTTCCTATGATGTTTGTTGTTTAGACAAAAGGTACCTTCTCTACCTCTAGAAATGTATCCAATCAAGTAGGAGTAGAAAATGATAGCAAAGTAAAGGGTTCTAACCTTTGGGTTTGTGGTAAGAGAAAACATATACTAAAACAGAATATGTTCAACTATCAGGCAGCCAAAGGCATTTGTTAATTAGGTGCAGAGCATAAACATTGAACTTCATAAGGAAAGCTGCAAAATGCATGAGACGTTGGAATGTTAACACTAACTCCAAAACCAGTCATTTGGGTGATAGGAAGCTGCACAGATATGGTAAGTAGCATTAGAAATCTTGAAATAGTGTGCAGAAATGCTAACAGTTGTAACTCTCCACCAGGAGCAAGTAGCCTCTCTGAGTCGTGAGCAGCAGTCAGGCTCCCTTGAGGAGGAGGTAGTGGCACAGCCCTTACTTGAGGGCCAGCCCAGGGGGAGCCCTAATCTCTTAACTGCAGAAACTCATCCCTCCTGGCAGGTCCCTTGGTCTGCAAATGGAGTGGCCTCCACAAGCACATGCCCTCCCCAGGGGCACCCGCTCCAGGAGGAGCAGTGGACTGGGTTATGCGCTGCCTGACGAGCATGTAGTTAGAGCAAGGCCTGTGCAGGCCCAGGGTGCTTAGATTTCTTTTCTGATAACTTTTTGTTTTTTCGTAGCTTTATTGAGATATAGGTCACATGCCATATAATTTACTCATTTAAAGTGTACAATTCTGCTGGGCACAGTGGCTCACGCCTGTAATCCTAGCACTCTGGGAGGCCAAGGTGGGAGGATTGCTCGAGGTCAGGAGTTTGAGACCAGCCTGAGTGAGGGTGAGACCCTGTCTCTACTAAAAATACAAAAATTAGCTGGGCATGGTGGCGCATGCCTGTAGTCCCAGCTACTTGGGAGGCTGAGGCAGAAAGATCACTTGAGCCCAGGAGTTTGAGGTTGCTGTGAGCTGTGATGATACCACGGCACTCTAGCCTGGGCAACAGAGGGAGACTGTCTCAAAAAAATAAAATAAAATTATAAGTCTAATACATGGTTGCCATAGATAATTAGTAAAATGCAGAAGACTTCGAGGAATCTTTTGAATAAATTTTTATACCTATATTTTCTGTTTTTGTTTGCTTTCCCATTTATAGTTGCTAAAATATCAAATATCTAATTTATTTTAATCTATTTAAATGGTTTGGGTTTTAGTTGTAGTAGTTGTCTTCTTCATGTATATGGTGTGGAAAATTATTGAATTGGAGATAATTTGCCTCTTAGCTATCTCACATTCACAAACAAAGCACAGCTTTAAAGTTTGTGTGCCTTCTAGAAATGAAATCCCAGAATTGTAAAGAATGGATATTAAATAACACTGTCTTTGCATTTTGGAGCCAGCGACTAGTCAGGAAAGGAGACCTTTCCTGGGGAACTCAGCAGCCAGTGGGGCTATCTGGGAGCCCAGCCTTGCAGGGATCATGGTCAGGCCCTTGCCTAACTCATTTGGTGTGTTTGGAAAGGTTGGAAACTCCAGCTGAGGTTATACTAGACTTGTTCAGAACCAGAGAGACAGGTTACACTAACCAAACTCATAAGAGACTAATGTATGAACAAATGTGCCATTAAGTCACAGAATGAGGTATATCCGTGTTCAAGAAGTTCTGACTGGCTGGGCGCGGTGGCTCACACCTGTAATCCTAGCACTCTGGGAGGCTGAGGTGGGCGGATCATTTGAGCTCAGGAGTTCGAGACCAGCCTGAGCAAGAGTGAGACCCTGTCTCTGCTAAAAGTAGAAAGAAATTATGTGGACAACTAAAAATTCATATAGAAAAAATTAGCCGGGCATGGTGGCACATGCCTGTAGTCCCAGCTACTTGGGAGGCTGAGGCAGGAGAATTGCTTGAGCCCAGGAGTTTGAGGTTGCTGTGAGCTAGGCTGACGCCACTGCACTCTAGTCCGGGCAACAGAGTGGGACTGTCTCAAAAAAAAAAAAGAAGTTCTGACTTACTGGCCAATTGAATGTTAATCTGTCAGAAGACAGGTCTACTCGGAAAGCCAGGGCACCAATCAACAGACAGTTTTGGGTGAGCCTAGAATCAGTGAAAGGATTTCTTGGAGAACTTAAAGGACTGATGACAGCCAGGCCTGCTGTGGGAAGCCCATGCCCTACCTGGGGTGGCGGGTGTGGGGGTGGTTGTAGGGGAGGTGCTGGCTGTAGCTCTCCCTCTCTGACTTGTTTTTTTTTCTGATATCCCTCCTGCTGACATGGTTTTTTCTTTGGCTCTGTAAATTAGCTCCAGTTTGGCTGTAGTCAAGTGCTTGAATTTCCTGTTCCTGCTCTGAGACATATTTTCTCTTTTTTGTGACTTCTATACATATTGAATCTCATTCATTATGTATTTATTTTATTTAATTCTCAAAGTTTGAGGGTACCCTGTAGCCACACTCAGTACTGCTTAAAGTGTGTTTAGAAAGAAGTCAGTGCAAAATCACTAGGGAAACTAGTGATTTAAACCAGCAGTCCCCAACCTTTTTGGCACCAGGGACTGCTTTCATCGAAGACAGGCCGTGATGCAGGCGATGGGGAGCAGCTGTAAGTGCAGATGAAGCTTCACTTGCCTGCTGCTCTTCTGTGCAGCCCGCCCCCCCAACCCCTGTTCCTAAGTTTCATGGAAGACAATTTTGCCATGGTGGCGTGGCGGGGGGGTGCGAGCTCTGTGGCCCGTGGCCTGCAGATTTAAACCATAAGTGTTTTAGTTTGAGGGGTGGGTTGGTTGATTGGTTGGTTTTTACAAGGGCAGAGTAATGGTAGACTTTTTGCTGTTTTAATTTTTTGTGCCTACTTAATAGCACATGAACAAAGAGCAAATAAAATTTGTGACGCACTCCAAGCAGCCATGACAGCTTGCTTATTTCTTCAACAACATGTTGCTTAATGGTTGTGATCTTACATTGCAGATGTGATTTGCATATATTTTCTTTCAGATAAATTGTTCTTAGTTCATATGGTAGGATTACATGTATCCCTATATGTCAAAGTATTCTACAAAAAAATCCACTTCTGGAAATTTGAAGAATTGGTATAAAAGGGAGAAATGACTGAGCCAGCTTGAGAACTAGAGGGGTCTGTGGTCTGATGGAGGCTCAGCTGTCAATGTTGTGATTGTGGAGCCTCCTTGAGTGTGTACCTTGGAAAGTAAAATCTACTAAGTTATTTTCTGTTTTGTGTGCTAGAACATTCAGGACATACTTGTGGAAATCATTCACATTCTTTTCCAAGAGACCAACATGTGACAACACCTCACAAGTGAAGTCAAAGAAGGGTTCTGTGCTTATAGCTAAGTCCAAGAGATGCCGGGCAATTTAAATTCAGATTCATTTCCACAGCCTCTTGGTAAATCAGCTGGATCTAACTCCAGTTTGGACTGTCAGTTAGCAATGTCAGAGTATTGGGAAGAAGTTAAAGAAAGGCTGATGCCTTGTAAGAAGGCTGAAACTCTCATTCAACATCTTGTTTTAATATTTGGGCTTTTACCATAGGAGTACCCAACCCTTACGACCTTCTTTGAAGGAGAAATAATCAGCAAAAAACACCCTTTCTTAACTCGCAAGTGGGATGCAGATGAAGATGTTGATCGGAAACACTGGGTAAGTCAGTCTCTGATCTGCTCTGGTTGCCAGGGACTGTGCTGGAGCACTGAAGAAGTACTGGGAGCCAGAGACCTCATTCCTTATTGAGAGTTATGGGGCTTTGCAGCCAAATGGACGCCTGTTCTGCACTCAAACCTCAGTTGTTCCACCTTCCTTAGGAAGAGAGTTTGGAAACTGTCTGACCTGCTTCTTAAGTAGCAAGTGGTTATCTAACAAGAGCAACCCCCAGAGTTCCAGCAAAAACTTTGTCTAGCTGTCAGAATCTTCACAGTATACCCGTGGCCTTCCCACCTGTTTGTCTATCTTCTGTCCACTGTTCCTTTCTAATCATTTCGACTTGGGGAAAACCCTGTGAAACATGCAGCAGTCACCCCTGACTGTAGGATTGCCATGAGACAGAGAGTCTCATGTACAGTCTTAAACACACCACTGAAAAATCCAGCCTCCCCTCTTTTTAACTGTCAAGTATAGAACATTGTCATTTACCAGTAGTGGACACTTCATGACAATTTAAAGGTACTGTTCTGGAGTCTTTTCGTTGGTTGTCACACAATTACTGTGTCTTCAAAAATCTATTTTCCAAGCTATGATAATAGCCTTTTGGCTTAGTTGACCATGGTGATGATGAAGTTTTGTTTAACACTGAGGAAGTCCCATGCATTTACCTTCTGTAAACCAACCAGAAATGGTTATGTCAGTAATGGAGATTCTAGAACTCATTCTCCCATTGCCCCTGATGCCTGGCGTCTAAACTCTTCCCTGATTCTGGCACAACTGTCCAGAGAGAACTCCTACTGCATCCCTTTGCTTATTAATGTTTTTTACTTGAGTGAGGAAAGGAGCATCTATCAAATGCTGAGGTTCAGTTAAATTTAAATTTAATTTTTAGCTTTTTTGAAAGCTACATGTTTTGACTGTTAAAGCAAATGGACACTAAAGCTAGACAGTCATTTGTGTCTCCCTGTAAAACAAGAAAATGAACAAGATCCAAGAATCCAAAAGGTCGGGAGACCCCAAGTGCTATGTGATGGTGCCTGGTACCAGAAACCAGAGTTGGAGGGGTCCCTGGTCCCACCAGCACCCACCCCTGCCCATTGCTGGGCTGTTCCGATGTGACTTGCCACCTCACGAGATGGCTCCTTCCTCTCCTGGACCGCTCCAGTGTAGAAAGTCCTTCCTTGTAGTAAACTATAGCCTGTCTCCCATTCAACTTTCTTTCCGATTTCAAATTGGTTCTACAAAAAGCAAAGTCTTTGAGGCCCAGTAACAACTTGGTTTTAGGCTAGGTTGACTGCAAATTAAATACCTGGAAAACAACTTGTAATTTTCCCATTGACTTCCGTTAGAGCATTGGAAAATATCTGGGACTGCATCCTCTGTTAGGATGGACTGAAATCTTTTAGGTGAGAGAGGGACTAAGAAGGCCACCCTTAACACTGGTGTGCTAGGTGTGGTGGCACAAGGGAGCCGGGCCTGTGGGACGTTTCCTCCTCCAGCAGTTGTGGCTGCCTTCACAGTACTCAGCATTCCCCACACCTCTCCCAGCTCACAGAGGGTTCCCGGATTCCCAGCTGGGACTCTTGGGGCTTTATACTGCACCTGTGTTTGTTTAATACACGTCACCTATGCCATCATTTTTCCATTGTAAACTAGAAGCAGAGACATTGTATTGCACCCTCAGATTTTCCTGAGTGGTATTTAAGTTGGTATTATGGTGGTACCATAAAGTCAAGATTCCATATATTTAATCTACTTAGGATAAAAATATCTGTGTGACAAAATCTATGACTTAATATCTCTATCTTAATTTTTTAAGATGCTTTCTTTTAAAATTAAAACATGCTTATTTTAAACTATTTGAAAAAAACAAAAGCTAGAGGAAAAAGAGTCATCTGTAATGACAACAGCGAAAACTATAAAACAGCTGTTAACCTCTTCCTGAATCCCTTTTGGGAATATAGTATATACTTTTTTGTCTTTTTACAAAAATGGGATCATAAGATACAGTTTTATAACCTATTCTAGTCCACTTTTCTAACTTAACCATATGCAGTCAGCCCTCCCTAGCTGTGGATTCTGCATCTATGGATTCAACCAACTGTGGATTGAAAATATTTGAAAAACAATTTGCATCTGTACTGAACATGTACAGACTTTTTTCTTGACATTATTCCCTCTACAATATAGTAATACCACTATTTACATGGCACTTACATTATAGTAGGTATTATAAGTAACCTAGAGATGATTTAAAGTATATGGGATGGGCCAGGCATGATAGCTCACACCTGTAATCCTAGCACTCTGGGAGACCGAGGAGGGAGGATTGCTTGAGGCCAGAAGTTTGAGACTAGTCTGGACAACTTAGTGAGACCTCATCTCTACAGAAAAAAATTAAAATTAGCCAGTTGTGGTACATGTCTTGACCCTATCTCTAAAAAAAATTTTTAAATAAAAAAATAAAGTATATAGGAGGATATGCATGGAGTATGTGTAAATACTATGCAATTTTATATCTTGAGACTTGGGCATCGATTGATTCTGGTATCCACGAGGGTCCTGGAACCAATCCCTATGGATACAGGAGGACGACTGTATCACCCATTTCTAGTTTCTACTTAACTGGCTGGCTCAAGCCCCTATGTCACGTCAGAGAACCAAGCTTCACTAAACCCTCTCTATGTGGGGCTAGATAGGCTATTTTAAGTTGTTCTGCATGACTCTTTTTGCTACTATGGATTTACTTACTAAGATCTCATTAATTTAGCCTTCCACTGTATGTGGGTAAGGTGTTCTGAGAAAGGCCCAGCGTTGCACCCATTCCATCCTTTGGTCTTGTCCTTGGGCCCTGTTAACTAGGCAGGCATGGTCCACTGGTGCCTTAGCTGGAGTCCAGGCATCTGCCCCAGAGCTGAGGTCTGCGTTCACTGGGGGTGACCATGGGGCCCCTATCCAGTACTCAGCCTTGGCTGCCCTTGTCAGGAGCTTGTCACCACCTGTCATGTCATTGGAAAGGTGACTGCACCTGGGCACCTAAGAATAGTTCTGACACCGACCTCTCCCTCTATTGATCAATTTTCACACTGTCCTTTTTGCTTTCAGGGCAAGTTTCTGGCTTTTTATCAGTATGCAAAATCATTTAACTCAGATGACTTCGATTATGAAGAGCTAAAGAACGGGGACTATGTCTTCATGAGGTGGAAGGTACGGTCCGACCTGGCGGCCCTCCAGACTCCCAGCATGGCAGCACCTGTGATGTGCCCACACATCTGCTCTAACCACGGGCTCCCTGTGTCCGTTGCTCATCATAGTTGTCTTCGTGGCATAGTCTTTGGGTGCTTGTAAAAAGCAGGCACAGCTCCAGGGCACGCCCCAGTTAACTGCTGACAACACAGACAGCTCCTGTTTGCCCTGTTTGGTGTCTAGCAGGTGGATCCAGGCTTCCGTGGTGGTCATCCTGTTTGTGTCTTCTCCCTTTCCTTTCTCCCACCCCAGGGGCCTGCTGAAGTCCCAGATTGACTCACGTCAAGTGTTCTGTGGATTCATGGCAGAGCCAGACTTCCTTTGAGCTTAGTCATCTGTCGTACCCTGCTCCCACACAGGCTAAAATGCCATCCAGTGCCGGGTACCCTCCACCATGTCGTTTCCCCAGGGCTCAGGACAGTCTCAGCTCCTCTGCTTCCCTCCAGCTCAGGAAATGAGGGACCAGGAATGGAATGTGGGTTTTCCACTCAGCAGCCCTCAGAGAGCTCCATCTGGCTGACTTGGTAGATTGGCTTTTAGCTGAGAAGTCATTTGTGCTCCCTGCTTTGATAGCACAATATTTACAAGCACAGGATAGCAAAATCATGAAGAACGCTTGTTAAATAACTTTGTGAACATACACCCACCTCCATCCCCTAGCCGCCAGTCTGTAGGAAAAAAGTTGTTTTATCTTGAAATTGTGCCAGCGTTCATAAGGACAGATCATTTAGAGTAGTCTTTTCCAGTCTCCTTTGTATCACTCACCATTTTGGGGGAGTGGGGATCACCATGCTTTAAGTGGATGTTGCCAGATGTGGAGTAAATGGTGAACCCTTCCCTTGTGAGCGTGCCATCTAGTGGGAAACATGCCAGCTGAACAACCTATTAAAGGAAGCATCTCGTTCTAATTTTAAAACGAATGTCTTAAAAAAACTTGTGGGCCAGGTGTGGTGGCTCACATATATTGTAATCCTAGCACTTTGGGCAGCCGAGGCAGGAGGATTGCTTGAAGCCAGGAGTTCGAGACCAGCCTGGGCAACATAGCAAGAGCCTGTCTCTACAAAAAATTTAACCATTAGCCGGGCATGGTGGTACACACCTGTAGTCCCAGCTACTCAGGAGGCTGAGGCAGAAGGATCACTTGAGCTTCTAGCCCAGGCAACAGAGTGAGACTCTGTCTCAAAAAAAAAAAAAACTTTAAAAAAATTGTTAAAACTACAATTTTAGAGGTTGAATTGAAAGGAGAAGAGTGTTTTAAAATTTAAAAAGCGGTCGGGCGTGGTGGCTCACACCTATAGTCCTAGCACTCTGGGAGGCTGAGGCGGGAGGATTGCTCAAGGACAGGAGTTTGAGACCAGCCTGAGCAAGAGCAAGACCCCGTCTCTACTAAAAATAGAAAGAAATTAACTGGACAACCAAATATACATATAGAAAAAAATTAGCCTGGCGTGGTGGTGCATGCCTGTAGTCCCAGCTACTCGGGAGGCTGAGGCAGGAGGATCACTTGAGCCCAGGAGTTTGAGGTTGCTGTGAGCTAGGCTGATGCCATAGCACTCTAGCCTGGGCAACAAAGCGAGACTCTGCCTCAAAAAAAAAATAAAATAAAATAAAAAATAAATTAAAAAAATAGGCCGGGCGCGGTGGCTCACGCCTGTAATCCTAGCACTCTGGGAGGCCAAAGGCGGGTGGATCGCTCGAGGTCAGGAGTTCGAGACCAGCCTGAGCAAGAGTGAGACCCCGTCTCTAATAAAAATAGAAATAAATTATCTGGCCAACTAAAAATATATATACAAAAAATTAGCCGGGCATGGTGGCACATGCCTGTAGTCCCAGCTACTCGGGAGGCTGAGGCAGTAGGATCGCTTAAGCCCAGGAGTTTGAGGTTGCTGTGAGCTAGGCTGATGGCACGGCACTCACTCTAGCCCGGGCAATAGAGCGAGATTCTGTCTCAAAAAAAAAAAAAAGACACATGCCAGGAGCACAAGAATGCGCTTCAGAAGTCAGGCTGAGATCCCAAGGTTCTCTGTCACCCAACAAGTCTGGATTAGACCAGGAGATCATTTGGGGATTTTTTTTTGTTGTTTTTTGTTTTTTTCCTGGAGTGGTCCTTAACAGGGAGGTCCCAGGGGCTGGTCAGAGAGTGCTGTCTGTCACTGACCCTCTTCCTCTGTGTGCAGGAACAGTTCCTGGTCCCAGACCACACAATCAAAGACATCAGCGGTGCTTCCTTTGCCGGATTCTACTACATCTGCTTTCAGAAGTCGGCAGCCTCCATAGAGGGCTACTACTACCATAGGAGTTCAGAATGGTAAGGGCCCCGGCAGTCAGCGGCCGTGCAGAGGCTTGCCCCCCCACCCCCAGGCTCTCCCTTGGCTCATCAAACCCAAAAGATCTCCCAGCCTGTCCTGTATAGATTTCATGCTTTATTTGGATGCTAAGGACCTATTTAAATGATCTCAGTTGCTCATCACAGTGGCTCATCCCTATCCACAGAGCAGAGTAAACGAGATGAAAATAAAGTATTAGGTGAAGGAACTCATTTTTAAATACTCTTAAGCAATACTTTTATCTCAGTCTTGTTGGTTTTGTATTAATCCTCCCAAAATTAATCAGTAACTAAAAGGTGATTTCATCCATTTGTGGACAGTGTGAATTTTGATGGCAGCAGCCTTTTTAAATTTTGTGGCATCTTTCCTTAGACATGGGTCTGAGTGCACTCGCTTTCTGTCTCATGGCCTAGGGGCCATGTGAGTTGACAGTTCTGTCCTGTGTTTCATCCACAGTGAAGGACAGAGCACCACCTCAAGTACTAACTTTTCCAGCTTTCTGGGGACTACTGCATCCTTGCTGCTTTTTAAGCACATGCTATCCCTAGAGGGCAAACTATATCAGAAATAGCTGATTTCCTCTCTGAAGGTAGAAACACTTGATTTCCTTTCAAATTTTTCACACTTTGGTGACTTGTGAGTGATCCTACCCTAGACTGAATTGAATTCCTTGTTCAGTGGCAGCAAAATTGTGTCTGCAAGTAAATAACCAGTCCTATAGCCATGATCATTAGGCTTTCAGTAATTGTTCTGTTTTCAAGTGAGTTTTTAAAACTTTTCATAATCCTTTTTAAAAATAACAGCTCTATTGAAATATTATTTGAGTGCCGTGGAACTCATTTAAAGTGTACAAGTCAATGGTCTGTAGTATATTAACAGAGTTGTACAACCATCGGTTTTACAACATTTTCATCACAAGAGGAAACCCTATACCGCTTAGCCAGCACCCCAAACTCCCCATCCTCTTCCAGCCGTAGTAGGCAACCACTGACATACTTTCTTTGTGTACAGATTGGCCTACATGGAATCCTACAGTATGTGGCCTTTGAGACGGCTTTTTCCACTTAGCATAAAGCTTTGAAGGTTTATCCATGTTATAGCATATATCAGAACTTCATTTTTATTGTCAAATAATTTTCCATTGTATATCTATACAACATTTTATTTATCTGTTCATCAGTTAATGGACACTTGGGTTGCTTCCACTTTTTGGTTATTGTGAGTGAATAATGCCGCTGTGAACAAGTATCTGAGTTCCTGCTTTCGATTTCTTTGGGCACATACCTAGGAGGGAAATTGCTGGGTCATATGGTAATTCTATATTTAACTTTTTGAGGAACCGCCAAATTGTTTTCCACAGCAGCTGCACCATTTTACTTCCCCACCAGCAGTGTAGGACGATTCCAGTTTCTCCACATCCTCCCCAACACTTGTTATCATGTCTTTATAATTATAGCTGCCCTAGTGGGTGTGAAGCAGTGTCTCATTATAGTTTTTATTTGTATATTTCTGATGGCTAATGCATATTCCTTTCCTGATAATTTTTGGGGTAAGAAATAAACATTTTTTCAGTGTTCTTGCTCACTCCTATGTAAAACACGTAGGGGAGAGCTAACATCCCAGCCGTCGACTCTAGGTGTGCCCGAGAGGTGCCATCCAGCGTGTGGGCTGTCCACCGCTGTTTTTTCTTCGTCTGTGGGACTCCTTGGAGCACCCACCAGCAACAAAACAAACACCTCAGATTGCTCTAACATTCTCCAAGCTTAATACCACACCCAGGGCAGCAAGAAAATGAACTGAATGGTGAAATAAGGTTTAGAATAGTGATGAAATGATTTTTTCCATGCTATCTTTGGAATGAGAGTTAGCATATGCCTGTCCTGTCCATGAAGTTCTTAGGGTACTCTAGCCTGGCTTTATATGGACAGAGCTGAAATGCTTCAAGCAGGAGAGGGGCAAGTGGCAGCGTGATGTAGGGGCCAGGTTGTGGGTCTGTACCTTCTCCCAGAGCTTATCAGGCTCTTTTTTTTGTAAGACATACCATAGTTGCTTCATGACCAGAGCAGAATGCCAAAAAACAGTTCATCTTGTGCATGGTTCAGGCGGATTAACCAAAAAAAAAGGAAAAGAAATCAAACTAAGTTCAATTTGAGAAGTATAAAATGAATTTACATTTCAGTCCGAGTATGTGATTTGTTGGGTGCTCTGGTTTGGGTAGGTTTTCTAACATACTTTGCTCAGTGTGCATTGGATGATACCTCTCATTTGTCTCTTCCCCCCATGCAGGTATCAGTCCCTCAATCTAACTCACGTTCCTGAACACAGCGCACCGATCTATGAATTCCGGTGACAGCGGTTCAGAACAGCAACCAAATAAAACTGAACTTGGCAAAAAAGAACTTTGCTGAGAAAATTGTGTACCTGCCAGAACCAGGAGAAGTGTGTTCCTGTTTCTTCGCGAGCAGATTCGCATCAGAAAGCATGAGTGTTAACCCACGGAATCCAAGGAGCGTGGCAGACCGGCGGGGCAGGTGAAGGGAGTGGTCTCCGTTCTTCCTCCCTCTCCGTGGTAGTTTGGTTTTCATCTGTTTTTAAGCTACCTTAAACGCACTTTTCCTTCCTGCACAGCTAACTTCTGCATCACTGAAATTCCCATTCCTTCCTCCATCCCACCTTCAGCCAAGTAGAAGAACTGCTCCTGGATCACCCTCAGCCTTGGTGCTCAGTGGGCCCAGGCCTCCCTCCCCCAGTTCCTTTGTCTAGTAGCTCGAGAGAAGGCAGAGCCCCTGCACCTCTGTGCCCCCAGAGCTCTGTGCAGGGAGCTGGCAAGCCGCAGCAGCATCTGCCACCAATGAGGCAAGGGGCGGAGGCCAAACGGTCCCTGCAGGGCCGCCTCAGTCTTCAGTTCTGATGGCTTCATGGGCCAACAGGGGCTGCCGAGCCTGGCACTGTTCACAGTAAGGTTCCCTGGGCCTGCCATCGGGGTCACTAAACACGAGGCTTCCAGATCCCTGGCAGGAACAGATTCCAGTCCTGCTTACTCAGTATGTCTGCTCCAAACTTTTGAACTTGAGGGCAATACTAAACTTAAAAATAAGAGTTTTTTTATTACAAAATTATTTTTATGGTCCCTTTAACAAGGACCCTATGGCAAATGCACAATTATTCAGAATTACATTTTATCGTTTTCACATTGAAAACAGCAAATGTTGACTTAGTAATTTTTATATCTATATCTATATGTATATGTATATTTAATCAACCAGCAGTTTTGAAACTAGTCATCCTGGTACAAAAGTTTTGCAACATTGCATAAATTATAGTGCTAAACACAAGAACTGTTTTTGGGGCCAGTTTAGCATTTGTACCTCCTCCTTTTGCTACTCAAAACAACAGTGCTTCACGGCGACCTTTTCCATGAGGCAAAAGGGGTCGTGATTCTCCAAAAACAGTGACTCTGAAATGTTGGGACGGGGTGGGGAGGGGCGGGAGACATGAACACGCTCAAATAACGCGAGGCTCACGTGCCAAAGTGTGTGTGTGTGTGTGCGCGCGCGTGTGTGCCATTTTTGTTTCTTGTTTCTGTTTTTTTTAATGTTTAAAAAGCTTAATAGGTTGGCATCAGTTGTAGCCCGAAAATACGGGCAGGGCTTTGGGGAATTGGCATTTTCTGGTGGTTTACAAGATTTACTGCGAATACAAGAGAAAAAGCTTTAAAAACAAGATAGCATTATAACCCACAGGAGCAAAGCAACCTGGAGGTTGCACGTCCATGGGTGGTGTAAGAGAGCATAAAGCCCTACGGTGAGATGAGATGAGAGGTGGGGACGATTTTTTAAGAAGTGACTTTCCTTTTGTTGACATATGTACTGTATGTTACTGAGATTGAATGTTAGGGGAAGCCTTAAGGGAGAAGTATTTGGGAAAGTAGCCAGTGGGCACTTGTGATATCTAAAGTCTATAGTCCCAGGGCTGCGTACGGAGGGGCAACCCACTCGTTCAGTAAAGGCAGGCCTTGGATCCCTAAAATGTTGCCTCTTAAGGGGAAAAATAATTCACATCCATTCCCAGAGATGCATCAGAAAAGTTTCCTCAATCTTAAAACTCGACAAGGTGTCAGAGTAGCTGCCTCTGTCCAAACCCAGCTGATCACACTCATGAGGAGACACTCACTGTGGCTTCAGTTAAGTGACAGAGTCACTGAGGAGTGAAGGGGGCAGCAGGGCCGTGCTGGCCTCTCCCTGCAGCACAGGCTATCACACTTCTCCTCAGTCCTGCCCACATGGCCTGCTAAGCAATACCATCTACGTTTCGTGAGCCTCCTTGCCTCCTCGGAGCACTGAGGGGAGAGGTCATCCCTGGAGCTTGTTGGTGGCTTGTCATGTGGCTCCTAGTGGGGAGGGGGATGTTTGCAAACACTGCTGGTGTTCTAGCCAGACAGTCCAGGTCCTATTGTAGAGTTTCTTTCTTCCTTCCCTTTTAGCTAGGTAATAAAGTGCACTGGTTAGTTGTACTGGGAAAAATGAAGAAATGATACTTTTACTTCAGACATATCTGTGATGAAGATTTGTTCACTTAAAGTCTGCCTGCTGAGGATAGGGAAGGGATTAAGTATTTTTCCACCTCCTCTTAGTAACTCCCCAATGACCAACATCAACTCCTTCTCTTCTTTCTCTCTGTTCCTGAAGGAACTCTGGGGAATCATCCTCATCCACATTTATGCTTTCCTGAACCTTCTCAGTGGTTCACATGCCTCTGATACTATGTGCAATATTTTTGGCTGACACTTGTATCCATCATTAAGAGATAAGCGCAGATTGCCGATTTCCTACCGTCTCCCTGCACCCAGACAAGCCTGCCTGAGGGATTTGGCCGTTCTTACTCACTGCTCAGAAAGCTTCCATTCTGCTGTCCCCAGCCTCAGCCCTCTTCCTGGCTGGACTTCCACCAACCCATCCTTGGAAAGTTTAGATAGCGTTTCAGCTGCAGTCCAAAAGTAATAAAACAATGCCTGATTTTAAGTAGAAAGTCAATCTGTGTGCTGGTTCTGTTGGTAATGAAATCACAAACTCCAGGGGAGCAAAGGGGTTTTTCAATATCTTTTGCTTTCAGAAACAGAGAATTTATGTTCTCACTAAGGCCTTGAATTGATTTTTTTTTTCCTCATAAAATAGTCTGATAAGCTAATTTTTAAAAAGAAATGCCATTAAGTATGTTGCATTGTGGTTTAAAATTACTAACAAGTTCTGGTAAGGAAAAATAATATTTGATTTTGAATCTTAAATGTTTTTAAAAATTAGATTTGAATGGGTACAAAGTACGAATATTTTGTTTCTCTATGGAGGACATGTGGAAAGGGTTTGAGAGTTTGGGATGGGGAGAAGTATTTTGCAGAGCTATCAATGTCCAAATAATTTTTAAAAAAGAATAAAGGTATTTAAGCAGTGAGTTTGTCCTATTCCTTTTTTTTTTTACTAGATAACTTTATTGAGTTCTTTCAGTCTTTAATGGAACAGGTAATTTATTTGCTATATCACTTGCTCTAGAGCATAAAACACTTGCTATTTCATGTATTTAAAAAAAGGTAAAATCTAACAAAAAGGAGTAAGAAAGTTAAAAGTATTGACCAATTCCACTTTTGAACGTTAATATAAAAATTCTAAGGCCAGCCACGGTGGCTCACACCTGTAATCCCAGCAATTTAGGAGGCCAGGGTGGGAGGATTGCTTGAGGCCAGGAGTTCAAGACCAGGCTGGGCAACTTAGCAAGACCCCATGTCTACAAAAAATAAGAAAAATTAGCCAGGCATGGTGGCACACACCTGTAGTCCTAGCTACTTGGGAGGCTGAGGCAGGAGGATCACTTAAGCCCAGGAGTTTGAGGTTGCAGTGAGCTACTATGATGCCACGGCACTCTAGCCTGGGTGACAGAGTGAGACCCTGTCAGGGAAAAAAAAAATCTAAATAAAACACTAGCAAATCATATTTAATACATAGTATGTTAAAAATAACCCTGCATGATGAAAGAGAATTGATCTTGGGAATGGAAGGGTACTTAAATACAGGAAATCTATTTATATGTAACATCAGTAGGAAATTAAACTATATGAATATCTCATTGATTGCATAAAAGATATTTGAAAAATTAGCTTTTGTTTGATAAAATATTCTTATAAAAATAGGATACTTCCTTAATATGGGTAGTATATTAAATGCTAACAGTATACTTTAGGGTGAGATCCCAGAGACAGTTATCTAACAGATATATAGATGAAGCTCCTGCTGTGTTCTAGCACTGTTTTTGAGTTCTGATAAACGCCTCCCGTGGAACTTAACCTTCTAGTTGGGGAGGAATAGCGAACAACACCTTGCCCTGTGTCTAATGGAACCAGTCCTTTTCTGCTTCCCGGCTGTGGAGCTCCCAGAGCTGGCCAGAGACCTGCCGGCGGGAGCAGGAAAGGCGCTCTTGGGGAACAGTTTCAGTGGTCAGGTTGCTCCTTCCTTTCCTTTCTGGAGGTTTTCAGCTGCTTTAGCACTTCTATTTGAGCTTACTTTTGTTCATTTCTGTATTTCTTCAGAAATGTGGAAGCATTTTTTTCTGCATGTGCGAAGAGTTTATACTTTTATTTAACACAGAAAATGTGCAGATGGAGCTATCTGCTCACTGCCTGCTTCGCGGTCTGGTGTTGGAGCAGGCAGTGCAGTCCGGCTGTTCTCGGCGGTGATTGCGGTCCTCAGAGAAGATGCCTTGCAAAAGGGCGAGGCCCCTAACTCAGCCGTGTCACTTGATTCTGACAAACCACATTGTGTGGTTTCAGGTACCACCTCCCTGAGCTGCATCAAGGGACATAGCTAGAAATGTTTGTGTTTTCAAGGAACTGTTTAAAGTGTTGAAAGAGGTCTAAATTTTAAGCAAGTTGAAATGCTAAGGGAATTTACATCAATGGCAGGACAAAGCTCCCCTATGTGTGTCAAGTATCGTCTGATCTCACGTTGTCTAAACAATAGTAACAAACTTTTTTCTCCCATGAGACACAGTGTCAAGAAGGTAACAGACTGTTCACAATGCTGGACTCATACAATTTAAGACACCACTGTTGTTTCTTGCCTAAAGTAGAAAAGTGTACCTTTAGGTCCTAACGTGCCCTCACATGCATCAGCTAACACCTCTGAGCTCGAGTTCCCTCACCTGGAAAGGAGGAAGAACAGCTTCTCCTGCACCAAAGAATTGTTGAGGATTCAAGGAGATGCTCCCAAAAGCACTTAGTAAGTTCTAAAAATGCAACACACAAGTAAAGTGTTATTTTTGCTTAGTAATATTAAAATTTACTGAAGCTTACCTCACGTACTGCAGCATTCTGGGTATTGGGGATGACAAAATGTCTCCCTTCCCTCAAGGAACTAATAGTCTAGAACAGCCAGCAATACCGGCTTTAACATCTCAATTCTTACATCCCCAGTTTTTAACCTCTAGTTTGCTTTGTTTTTAGACCATCCATAGGGACAGTAGAAACTGTGGAAATTGTGTAGGTTAAGTGTGAAACCAACTCCAAGACGGGACAAAAGGAAAATTACAAACATGACTGCAATCTTGGCTGATCTGACCCGCACCTGAGAAGGGACGTGCTGAAATTGCTTGGTAATGAAATAGGCAGCTGGCTTTGATACTCGCGGGAGTGGGGGACTAACGATTGCAGTTGAACAGCTTTTCCCTCCAGATTTTTCTTCCAAAACATCTAGACTCTAAAGATTGAAACTCCTTATTTGTACATAGTGGGAAAAAGAGGTAAGGCTTTTCATTTGTACAGAAGTATATGCTGAATTCAAGTTTATTTTTGCCATTTTTCCTTCTGGTTTTTCAGCTTGCTTCATTTTGTGATGCATTAGTCATCGTTTCTCTCCACAATTGAATGTGGCTGTACAAGAGAATCACCTGGGAATGGTTTAGCGTTCTTATGTCAGGCTTTACCCAGGGTAGCCCTATGGCACCTGTTGATGTTCCGAAAGCTCCAGGTGACTCTAACATGCAGGACAGTTTGAGAGTGACTAAGCGAGCCTCCCCTACAGGAACGAGAGGCTTTCAGGCTTGTGGTGTTGGTGCACTAAGTGTGGCTTCTGGCCATTCACAAGGCCGCACCCATCTGCAAAGGGGCTGGGAAATGGCCCAGCTGGGCACCTAGACGGAGAGGGAACTAGAGTTAGTGAACAGATCTGTCTCTGCAGGGTAAAACTGTGGCTGGAACAGGTCTGGAGAAGAACAGGAGCTCTGCTTTGGACATGTTAAGTCTGAGATAAGCATGGGAATTCCAAGTGGTGATGGATATAGGAATTCAGGAGAAATGAATGAGAAAGGTCTGGACTGGAGATAAAATGTGGGCTCTGGCAGCATCTAGGTGGGGTATTTAAAGCCGCAAGACAGGATGAGATCACCAAGGAGGTGAGCGTAGACGGGGTGCTAAGAATGGAGCTCTGGGGCCCTCTGACATCAAAAGCTCACAGACAAGAGGAGGAATAGCCCGTGGAACAGAAGGCAAGCTGGCATTCTGGGAGCCACGGGAGAGGGACAGGAGAAGGAAGCATCAACTGTTGACTGATGCTGTCTTGATCTTTGCGTAGAGCAGTGTGAGGGTCACTTCTGACCTTGAGGAGAGCGGCCTTCATGGAATGGTGGGGCAAAAAGGGAGCAGAGTACGTTTGGGAGAGAAGGTAGGCGAGAAAGCAGAGGCCATGAAGCTTCCTGTAAGAAAGCAGACACCATCTGGCTGCACCACAGGTCAGTATGTAGGGAGTCTACCTGCTTTGTTTCCTGGATTTCAGTCCAAAGGCTTGATATAAAGCCCTCAGATGTTACTCGCCACAGAAGCACAGCTCGGTTTGAAAGCACAACCAGCCCCACGTGCTGCCCCCCCCGCCCCCGACTCCAGATGTCTGAGTTTGAAGTGTGCCCAACTAGGATTAAAATGTTCCTTTTCCTGCATCAGAGTCAACCTCCAGAAAATGCCCCAGGTCAAAACGGACGTTTGCATCACAGGTACATCCTGCTCCCCACAGCCAGCCCCAACATGGTAGCTCCTGCCTTTGGTGGATGCCCAGGCGCAGGGGGACGGGGTGTTGGTGTATTCCAGGACTGGCTTCACTGATGCCCATCCCCTCGAGAAGAGGTTCTGCTGAACCACATGTGTGCATTAGGGGCTTCCCGGCCAGGATAGCCCCCCGGGGCTGATCACACCCTCCCCAGTCACAGCCCCACCCCCAGCAGCTCCCCACCACTACCCAGGGAGCAGGGCAGCTCATTTGTTGATTAGGGTGGATGACATCTGCAGGGCCTACCCAGTTTATACTGGTGAGGAAGGCCCAGCCATGACTGAGTTTGAATTTCCCACGAGTATGTCTATATGGCAATAAGAGTTGGATTGAAAATTGAAATTAATTTTTAAAAATAAGCCAGGCATAGGGGCATGCATCTATAGTCCCAGTTATTTAGGAGGCTGAGGTGGGAGGATACTTTGAGCCTGGGAGTGGGAGTTTGAGGCCAGCCTTGGCTACGTAGCAAGACCCCCATCTCTACATCATCATCATCATAATAATGCAATCCTTTTGTAGTTCATAAGTGTGATGGTTGGGTTTTCACGATCATGTGTGAGATGTGCCTCTCTCAAACCATGTTATGATGTTGGCACATTACCCATTTGACATGAAAAAAGAAATAATGTGCCATTTCTCACATACAATAGGGTTGTACCCATTCTATCTTTTGCTGTGGACTTCCCATCTTTTTGTTCACTGATCTAGCTCCCCAGCCCAGCTCTGACCTCCCTGAGAGCAGGGCTGGTGTGTCATTCATTTCTCCATCCACAGGACCCAGTGGGTCATGCCCACCAAATACCAGCTGAATGGCCAACAGCTCCATTAGTCAATTCGATTGAGCAGACAGGCACCGCCTCCATTCCTCCATTCCACAGTGAGGTGGTAGACCTAAGAGGTTACCTGACCCGCCCTCAGGCACCCAGCAAGTTCACAGAGGGTGGGGACAAGCACCATCCTTTTAGGAGTCATCTGGCAAAAAAATAGGTGCTCTAGAAATATTTGTTCAATAAATGAATGGATTTGAGTGACGAATGCTGTCCCAGTTAGATAATTGTAATTGTAAATGGTAAAGTCCAGATTTACCCCCAGCCACTTTGCCAGAATTTGTTCTGAAATGCTTTGTTTTTCTTGTGGTAAAATATATATAACACATATCCATAAAATTTACCATTTTAACCATTTTTAAGTGTACAATTCAGCGGCATTAAGTACGTTCACGTTTTGCAACCATCACCACCCTCCATCTCCAGAAGTTTTTCATCATCCCAAACTGAAACTCTGCACCCATTAAACACTAACTTCCTGTTTAAGACCTTTGCCCATTTTTTTAAATCAGGTTGTTTTTGCAAATATTTTCTCCCATTCTGTGGATTGCCTTTTCACTCTGTTGATAGTGTCTTCTGATGCACAAATCAAATGTTTCTATAGTTCTAGTAGCAGCCTCTCCAGAAACATATAAACTCCATCTCGAGGGTTCCTTGGGCAGCATGAACAGCGAGGCTTATAGTTGGCCTCCCAGGTTAGGGTTTGGAGGACCCAGACTGGGCAAGCAGGAGAGACGGTTGCCTAGAGGAAGCTTGATGTGCTCCCATGACCCTTGACATAGGCGCAATTCCCATGTTACTTGTGAAGAAACCAAGGCCCACAAGGATTGTCACAGAAGCAGATACAATGGCAAAGATGCCAGGACTCTTGGAAGGTGAGTTGTTTTCCAAAACTCTTCCATTTCCTCAACTGTAAACTGGAAGTGAACATGCTTTTGTGGGCACAGGGGTGGTGGTAAAGGAGACCCCGAGAGCCACATCACATAGACGTTGAAGGCAGAGAGGACTTACAGACCCACGCCTGGGCCAGGGCTCTTCAAGCCTCCACATCTTCACAGACCTCTCCAGTTCCCAGATTGTTCTCACCTCTATCATCTTCTTTGTTTACAGAAACAACATATATATTCTACCTACAGTCTGTCACATTACCGTGGGGTCACTGCACTTGGAATTGAAAGCTCTGGGTTCAGATCTCAGCCCTGCCATTGAATAGCTTGAACATTGGGCCACTTTGCATAGTATGTGACCTCAGTTTGTAAAATGCAGATGAGAGTGGCAAGGTCAAAGCTTGCACAAGTTCCTACCTAGCCCATAGCCTGGTGCATAGTAGGTGCTTAATAAATATGGGTTGAATCTGAGGAGGGATGAGAGAGATGAGAAGTGACTTCCAATGGCTCTGGCTTTCAAAGAGAACTTATGAGCAAGCAAACTATATGCCAGGTGCTCTACAGTCATTATCTAATTTCATTTTTATAGCAACCACCTTATTCCCATTTTTAGGATGTAGAAACACACTCAGAGGGGTTAAGAAATTTAACTAAGCTTACACAGTTATGAACCTGGAATTTGAACACAGGTAGTATGATTTACAAGGACCTGTTCCTTTTCCCCAACTTTTTATTAAAACATACAGAAAAGTTGAAGGAATAATTCAATAGCACCCACATACCTTTCCCCCAGGTTCAACAATTGTGAACACCTTGCCACATTTACTTTAATATGCTTTCTCTAAATATATACATATTTTGAACTACTCGAGAGTAAGGTGCAGACATCATGAACTTTCACACGTACTATAGACTGAATGTTTGTGTCCCCCACAAATTCACATATTGAAGCCCTAATTCCCAATGTGATGGTATTTGGAAATGGGGCCTATGGGGGTAATTAGGGTTAGATGAGTTCGTGGGGGTACTGTACTATTCATGGTGGGATTAGTGGCCTTGTAAGAAGAGACACCAGTGAGCTTGCACTGAAAGTACTCTGAAAGTACGCACTGAGGAAAGGCCATGTGAGGAAACAATGGGAAAGCAGCCCTCTGCAAGCCGGGAAGAAAGCCCTCACCAGAAGCTGCCCATGCTGGCACCCTGATCTCAGGCTTCCAGTGTCCAGAACTGTGAGAAAATAAATATCTGCTGTTTAAGCCACCAAGTCTATAGTATTTCACGACAGCCCAAGCATACTAAAACAACCCCTAAATCCTGCATATGCATCTGCTAAGAATAAAGACATTTTCCAACATAATCACACCCAAGAAAATTAGCAATATCTCCATAATATTCACTATCCAATCCACAAATTTCCCCCAATTGTCCTCAGAATGTCTCTTTTTAAATTTTTATTTATTTCTTTTAGATATGGGGTCGGGATATGTTACCCAGGCGGGAGTACAGGCGAATGATCATAGCTCGCTGCAGCCTCCAATTCCTGGGCTAAAGCGATCCTCCCACCCCAGCCTCCTGAGTAGCCGGGACTACAGGAGAGCACCACCAGGCCCAGATCAGAATGTCTTTTTATTTTTTATTTATTTATTTATTTTTTTTTTTGAGACAGAGTGTCGCTTTGTTGCCCTGGCTAGAGTGAGTGCCGTGGCATCAGCCTAGCTCACAGCAACCTCAAACTCCTGGGCTTAAGCGATCCTACTGCCTCAGCCTCCCCCAGTAGCTGGGACTACAGGCATGCGCCACCATGCCCGGCTAATTTTTTCTATATATATTTTTAGTTGTCCAGATAATTTCTTTCTATTTTTAGTAGAGATGGGGTCTCGCTCTTGCTCAGGCTGGTCTCGAACTCCTGACCTTGAGCGATCCACCCGCCTCGGCCTCCCAGAGTGCTAGGATTACAGGCGTGAGCCACAGAATGTCTTTTTATAGCTGCTTTTTCAATTTTTCACCCAGAATCCAGGCAAGTTCCACACATTGTATATAACATCTTTTACTCTAGAACAATTCCCTTGCCTATTTCCTCCCAGTCATTGACAATTTTGAAGAGCCTAGGCGACTTGCCTTATGAAATGTTTCACTTCCCACATCTGATGCTTCCTCGTGTCTAAACTCATATCTAAACTCAGGTACAGTATTTCTGGCAAGAATCCCACATAGGAGATGCCGTCTGCTTTATACTGCACCATATCGGGAGGCATCTGATAGCAGGTAGTGCCGAGTGGCAGCGCCTGGTTAAGGTGGTAATGGGGATTCGCTTTTAACCTCGATACAAAATGAGAGCCACTAGGTTTTCAGCTTAGCCCTTTTCCTTTACACTGTCAAAGTCAGCTGCACCCAGGGACACGCAGTTCAGGGCTCATCACCGGGATATCCTGTCTCTTCCACGTCGGGCACCTGCCAGTCTTAGCCGGGCCCAGTACGACACAGCCCCGCTCCCACCAGGCCCCGCCCCGCGTAGCGGTCGCAGCCCGGCCCGCCGGGCAGGCGGAACCGATAGTGTCTGGCGCTGCGCTCGACGTCGCCCGCCCGGACTGTGAATCCGGGAGCACCGGGAGCCCACGAGGACGCTGTGCTCCGTTGCTTCCGGGCGCGCACTGCTCTGCCGCTGCTGTCAGACCAGAATTCTCGGTGCCGCGGTCGTCGCCGTCGGCGTCCCCAGCTCTGCCGCCGCCATGGGGATCTTGGAGAAGATATCGGAGATCGAGAAGGAGATCGCTCGGACGCAGAAGAACAAGGGTGAGGGCCGGCCCGGCGGGGCCTTCTATTCTGCTCGCCTCAGTTTTCCTGTCTGGAAAATGGGGGAACAACTCCAGTGGTAGAGCTGGGGCAGGCTCGGAGGCCGCGGAGAAGTGCCAGAGAAGTGCTGAGGCCGCCCATCGCGCCCAAGGCAGGGCCAGGAGGGAGCGATTCTCACGCCCCGGTCTGATGGCAAATGGCCACCAAGAGATCTGATCACTGCCAGACCGGGTGACCGAGTAGAGAAATCCCGAGTTACAGAGCAAGCATCTGACCCAGAGAAAGGCAGGCTGGTGTTCAAACCCCAGGCTCCCAATGGCCAGGCCTGGGGAGTTCGTGCTGTTCCCTTTTGCGCTGGGAGGTGCAGGAGGAGACCTCTCAGGAATAGCCTCACCCAGCAGCCAGGAGCCCACTGGGTCAGAGGGAATCCGGACTCTGGAGTCTGGAAGGCCTGGGTTTGAACCCCAGTTCCACCACGTATCTGCCGTGAAACACTGGAAAGTCACTTCACCTCTTGGAGCCTCAATGTCCTCATCTACAAATGGGGATAATAACCCCTTGCTCCATCTTCGCTCACAGCTAAGTGAAATTACATGGCGTTTGCAAAGCACTGGGCACATGGTGGGCACTCAATATTTAAAATAAACACCCCAACATAGACAGCACACAATAAAGCATCAAATCTGGACTTCAGATTATAAGGGCTGGAGGAGCTCAGAGAAGAGAGGTGAGAAGAATGGTGACATCTGGAGGAAGTGGGACTTGAGCTGGTTGTTAGGAGGCATTCCGGGTGGGAGGTATTGCTGAAGTAAAGCTTGGTGTGGTCCAGGGACAGTAAGAACAATGTAGATCAGCAGGGGGCGTGTGGAGTAATGAGACAGGCGATTGGCTAGGCCAGTGCCTGGCCAGTCCTGTGAGGTTCAGGCTTGCAGGAGGGGGAAGCAAGAAATGCTAGGTGGCTGGTCTTAGTGTCTGTCCTCCCTTAGCTCCATTTAGGTCTGAAGAGTGAGGAATTGGGGGGTTTCTGTGACTCATTCATTTTGTAAATCCTTCCTGAGCCTTTATTATGTGCTAGGTACGGTGGTTAAAGCAGTGGACACACAGGCAGGCACATCCCTGCCCTTGGATCTGACCTTCTAGTCGACAGTCTATAAACCAGTAACCAAATAAATAAGATAATTTCATCAAGCAATAAATGCTACGAAGACAAACTAGGGTAATGTAGCAGAGTGTTGGGGGTGGGGTGGGGCCAGGGCCTACTTAGGTAGGATGGTAGAGAAGACCACCATGAGGATGGGGCATTTGAGCTGAGACATGAATGAGAAGAAGGAACCAGACATGCAGAGATCTAGGGGAAGACTATTCCTAGCAGACAGAACAGCTAGTGCAAAGGCCCTGAGCCAGGAGCAAACTTGGTGTATTCAGGGATCAACAGGTCTGATGCTAGGGTGCAGTGATGGGAGAGGAGGGCGCCAATCATACAGAGCCCCAGAGGTCATGGGAAAGACACTGGGTTGTGTTCTAGGGCAGTGGGAGCTAGTGGAGAGTGTTAGGCAGGGGAGAGATTCATCTGATTTCTGTTTTAAAAGTTCCCTCTGGCTGCTATGTGGAATGTTATCTATAAGCCCCAAAGAAAGTAGCAGGGAGGCCTAGGGGAGGCTAGAGATGCTGCCGCTTTGGCAGTAGTGAATGAAAAGGATGTAAAGGTGATCAAGACTTAGTCCTTTCCCTCAGAGGTGCTCACAATTTTGAGCTAGGATGACGGAAGGGCTATGTGAACCTGACAATTGCGGAACCCATTCTTGACCCTTTCTCACCACCATCAGTTCACTCATTCTCCTGCTAAGACATTTCCTGGGCACCCAGGCCCTGTGCCAGAATCTGGGGATACATGACAGTATATAATTTCTGACCTCTTGGAGCCAGGGAAGTAAAGAAACAAAATAGTTTCAAAAAGTGATAAGGGCCATCAAGTGAGTAAACAAGATCATGAGGCAGAGTGGTGGGATTTACTGTGGATAATAATGGCCGACTTTTATTGGGTGCTTATAGTAAACAGTGTTCCTAATGCTTTCTTTAAGCCTCACAGAAATCTGATGAAATAGTTATTACTGTTAACATCCCTATTTTGTAGATTAAGAAACTGATGCACAAGAGGATTAAGTAACTTTTCCAAAGCAAAACGGCCAGTAATGGCAGGATGAGATTCCAATACAAGCTCTCAAACTCTGTATGACACTGCCCGGCAAGGCTGGGCAGGGGAGGCCTCTTTGAAGAGGTGTTTTTTGAACTGCACCTCTAATGGTGAGAAGCAGCCAGCTCTGGAAAGATCTGATTGAAGTGGAGGGAATAGCAAATGCAGTGGTCCTGAGGCAGGTCCTGAGGCAGGAGTGAGGTCAGTATGTTCTGGGAAAAAAAAAAAGCCCTGTGTCTGGAGTGTAGTGGAGGAGGGAGAGTGGTAGGAGACATGTTGAAGTAGCCAGGGGCCAGGTTACTTAGGGTCCTGCTTTTCAATCTTAACCACAGCCCCGTTTTATAGCAGATTTTGTAATGCCCTTTTTATTGTTCTGCAATGAAATTCCCCATCAATAATGTAACTTATATACCCACAGAATTTGACAAAAATCAATGTAATGCCCTAATAGTAATATAAAGTAGGAGAAAAAGGAGAGTAATGTATAATGGAAATAGTGTTTATTGCAACATGTAAGTAAATGCTGGGGTGCTGCCAAAACGTGGTGAAGTTATAATGAAGCAATGAGATGTGTTGGCCACTCACATATCCTGCTAGAGGCACTGCTGTGACAGCTTGGTATCCCAGAATAGTGAGCAGCTTGAGGTAAAGTTTCAAATACTGTCTCCCTTTTATGTGCACAGGAGTTGCATTCCTAGGAATTTCAGTGTATATTAACATTGCAAAAAATGCCCTGTGTTCATATGTGAACAGGGCTAGGTTCTAGGCCCTGGTGATCCCAACCCAGCTTTTCCCTCTGGATGTCTCTGGGACCTGAGCAGTCATGTGGGGCTCTGGACAGTTCTTGGCTGTGCAGGACTGACTCATCTTGTAGGGCAGCTGGTTTCCCTGGCTCCTGTCCTGTAGATGCCAGTGAGGACTTCACCAGCAGAGTGAACATGAAACATCCCCCAGAATTTCCAGAATGCTCCCCAGGGAGTAGTGCTGCCCCCCCCCCCATTGAGGACCACTGACATAGAGTGGTGAGGTCTCAACAAGGAGACTAGATTTTATTCTAAATGAAGTGAGAAGCTAAGGGGGCCTTTTAAGCAGACGAGTGGTTTTTCTTTCCTGTCTCCTTGATGATGATTGCATGTGGTCCCCATGTTCCCAGCCAGCACTTGGTCGTGTGTGGGGTCCCATCTGACCTACTGGGCTTGGAGACTGTGGACACTTACCTTCTATCTTCCTTTATATCCTTTAGCCACTGAGTATCATCTGGGCCTGCTGAAAGCAAAACTTGCCAAGTATCGGGCCCAGCTCCTAGAACCATCCAAATCTGCCTCATCCAAAGGAGAGGGCTTCGATGTCATGAAGTCAGGTGATGCCCGTGTGGCGCTGATTGGATTCCCCTCTGTGGGTAAGGTCAGTGATGGTCAGTGCGGGCCTTGTCGGGGAAGGCAGGAGGTCATCTCCCAAACCGATGACTATCTGTGCCTCCCCCAGCGCCTTTCTGGTTAGCTCCAGGGACAGAAGACCCGGCCTCCCCCAGCGTTGGGTCCCACGAGTTCATTGTCCTAACACAGAACATTCTTTCCTCTCTCCAACAGAAATAGCACCACTCAGTCTCCCAACTCAGCCATCATGCACAAACGTTCATCGAGTATGTGCTTTGTGCTGGGCACCGTGGCAGGGACCAGACAGCTTCTCTCCCTGCCCACATAGAGCTCCCATTCTCAGGGAGAAGGGACAGTAAATGGGGTGTGTCACGTGATGAGGATGAGGAGTAGGGCTGGCAAGTGACGGGGGCAGAGGTCCTACTGGTTACACTGGGGTCTGGGAAGGCTTTTCTGTCAAGCAGATACTTGAGCAGAAGCCTGCAGGAAGTGAGGGAGCTCTCAGAGCCCTGCCTGAGAACGTTTCAGATGGTGTCCAGGGCACCAGGGCAGCCGGTCTGAGTGAGTGGCAGAGAGAGCAGTGGGGGGCAGTGCCTTGTGGGCTGCCCGAAGGACTTTGGCATCGAGTGAAGAGTCAAGTGGAAGCTGCTGCAGTTTTCTAGAAGATTTCTTCTGAAAGCTGCTCAGTGTAATGTAAAATCCATATTGATTTACATTTATGTGGTGAGTAAGATGAGCGTCATTGTGGGGTTTTGAGCAGAAAAGAGACATAATCTGATTGATTTTTTTAAAATAAACATATTTTAGAATAGTCTTAAGTTTACAGAAAAGTTGCAAAGATAGTGCAGAGTTCCCATTTACCCTTCACCCAGTTTCCCCTGTTGTTAAAAATCTTACATTATATAGTTGTCACACCTAATGAATCGATGTTGATCTGGGTTTTTGAGTTTTGATTTTTTTTCAGGGGGAGAGGGGAACAGGGTCTTGCTCTGTTGCCCAGGCTGGAGTGCAGTGGTACAGTCATAGCTCACTGTAACCTCAAATTCCTGGGCTCAAGCGATCCTCCTGCCTCAGCCTCCCAAGTAGCTGGGACTACAGGAATGTACCACCAGGCCCAGCTAATTTTTTAATTTTTTATAGAGACAGCATTTTGCCATGTTGCCCACACTAGTCTTGAACTCCTTGCCTCGAGTGATCCTCCCACTTCAGCTTCCCAGAGTATTGGGATTACAGGCCTCCATTCACCACCCAGCGATCAGTTATTAATAGCTCAAGTCTATACTTTATTTGGATAGGTTTTCCCTACTGTCCTTTTTCTGCCCTGGGACCCCACATCACATTTGGTTGTTATGTCTCCTTAGGCTCTTCTAGACAGTTTCTTAGACATGCCTTGATCTGATGACCTTGACAGTTTTGAGAAGTACTGGTCAGGTATTTTGTAGGAAGTCCCTCAATTGGGGTTTGATGTTTTTCTTGTGGTTAGAGTGGGGTTGTGGTTTAGAGAGGAAAACCACAGAGGTAAAGTGCTGTTTTTATCACATATTAAGGGTACATGCTATCAACATGAGTTATCAGTGTTGCTGTTGACCTTGACCACCTGGCTGAAGAGGTGTGCATCGGGTTTCCTCCCCTTGCCATACTGTACTCTTGGCAGGGAAGTCACTGTGGGCAGCCCACACTTAATGGTGTGGACTCATACCTCCTTGAGGTGGGTGTGTCTTGTGTCTATATAAATTGTTTGAAATTCTTCTGCATGAGAGATTTGTTTCTTCTCTCCCATTCATTTGCCTTATTCAGTCATTTATTGATATCAATATGTACTCATGGGTATTTATACTTTGGGGTCTAATACCATACGATGTTCTTTTCATGTTCAGATTGTTCTAGCTTTGGAACTATTTCAGATGGCTTCTTGGACGTACTCCCATCATTGTGTTATTCCAGCACTTCCTCACTTTCTGACACTGCAAAGTGCTTAAGGTTCTTCTTGTGTATTTTCTGCCCTGGCCTAGAATCAACCATTTCTCCAAGGAGCCCTGGTTCCTTTTATTGGAGAATATTAGAAATCACAGTCTGGATGCTGACTTACTTTTCAACAGAACCACTCTGGCTGCTGTGCAGATAGCAGGGTAGCGCAGGGCAAGGTGGAAGCAAGGAGCCCAGTGGAGAGGCTGCTGGAATACAGGCCATGTGAGCAGCGGCCAGGGCACTTGGGTCGGATGCTGGGGAGCAGCTTCTAAGTCAGGGCAGCTAAAAGAATGTGTATTGAGCCCATTACTCGGGGCCAAGCATAGGGGACATTGGTAACAGCTACCATTTCTTGAGTACCTGCTGCAGGCTGGGCAACGTTTTGTTTTGTTGGTTTTACCCTCTGCCTATATAATTGGTGTGTGTATCAGAGAAGGAGGGAAGGTGATTGACTGCTAGAAGCCACTATAGTTAAGAAGGGCCGTGCCTCTGGGGGTCTGAGCCCTGTGCCAGACCCCACCTGCCCTGTTGGGAGTACGGGCTTTCCCACCATGGGATGGTCAGGCATAGGGGCCAGACAGGATCAAGGGTGTCCCCCAGGTTGGTTGCCTGGTGTCTCGGCAGCCGTTGTTTTCAGGGCTGTTCCATCTATCCATATCTATCTCCTCCACCAGGTTTTCATTGTTCCTCGAGTTTCCAGGAGCTCCCCAAGGCTGAGGGTTTCTGAATTTGAGGACTCAGTGTGTTTCCTTCACACGTCCCATCTTGGGTTTCAGAGATCTGAGGGCTTGCGAGGGAGATGTGCCAGCGAGGAGGCAGGGTCTGGGCAGCGCTGGCTCTGTTGCATCTCAGTCTCAGGCTCCTTGTTCCAGGGGCCCTGATGATTAGGATGGGGTGGGAGGCACAGGGCTGGGCTTCTTCCCCTCCTGGCTCTGCCCCACCGCTTGGCAGCCCCTCTTGACCATAGCATCCATCGCTGAGATGTTACCATATTCCCAGTGAAGGGCTCGCTGGGCCTTATCTTTTTAGTCCCTGGCATAGTCCTTCAGGGTAGGAACTGGATTGATGCCCACTGTGCATGTGAGGACCCTGAAGCTCAGAGGATGTAGTATCTTGCCCAGTCCCAGGGTCCCCCAGCAGAGGTGGGATCCAAAGCCAGGTCTCTCCGACTCCCAGCCACAGTGAATGGTGGCCTGAGTGGTCACATCTAGATCCTCTGCATCCCCCCTTGCTCCCCACAACGCCTCTCTCCTGCCAGCTACCGGGATGTCTCTGCCTCAGACTGGGAGGTTGCCATCTCCTCACACATCTCACACCCTCCTCAGGTGAGCAGGACTTCTAGGTACTGGTTTCACCAGTACTGTGGGGCTGCTGCCTGCTTTAAGTTCTTTGGGGCCAGGAGGGTCTGGAGGGTTGTGTGGGGCTAGGGAAAGGCTCCTGATTTATGTGAGAAATCCAGCCAGGCGCCATGGCTCATGCCTGTAATCCCAGCACTTTGAGAGTCCAAGGCAGCAGGATCACTTAAGGTCAGGAGTTTGAGACCAGCCTGGGCAACATAGCAAGACCCCATCTCTACAAAAAATTTTTAAAAATTAGCTGGGCACAGTGGTGCACCTGTAGTTCCAGCTACTCAGGAGGCTGAGGCGGGAGGATCACTTGAGCCCAGGCATTCAAGGATGCAGTGAGCTCTGATCACACCACTGCACTCCAGCCTGGGCGACAGAACAACACCCTGTCTGTAAAAAAAAAAATCCTGCAGAAACTAAGTCTCTTTATCCACCAAAGACAGGCCTGGTGCCTCCAAGGAACATAGGAGGAGCCCTCTGATGCCTGTCTCATCCTGGGCAGGGCCAGAGGCAACTCTCCCAGCTGGGGCGGTTCTTTTCACACCCATCCAAGTCGCCTGCACCTAGCAGGCACCCAATTCCGAAAGACTCTCCCAGAAGGCTGGGATAAGACTCCTCAGTGCAATGACCTCCTTTTTCTCCTAGTCCACCTTCTTGAGTCTGATGACCTCCACAGCCAGTGAAGCTGCATCCTACGAGTTCACCACTCTGACGTGTATCCCCGGGGTCATTGAAGTAAGTGGGGTGTGCTGGGCACAGAAGGGGAAAGGGTGAGTGCTTGCATTTGCACTTGCATGTGTCATGTGTGTGTAGGTCTAAAGGTGGGTGTCCCTGCATGGGGGCAGGCTCTGGACTGAGCTGCTCTGCCCTCAAGCACTGGCACTTCTGGGGATCCTGGCTGCTGGGACCCTGGAGACGCCTGGCAGGGCATGGAATCAGGAGGTCAGGACAGCATATGGCGGCTCTGCCTGGTGCCCCGTTGTGTTCCCCCACCGCCCCAGCTCTGGTCACTAATTGCTGGTTGGCTGGATCCTTCCGTCTCCCATGAAGCTTCAGAGCTTTGGGTGGTGTTTGCCTTGGGCAGCTGGGTGTTATGGCCTTGAGTCTCCCACAGGGACGCAATTTATTTGTGAAGAGCGTCACCCTCAGTGATGAGTGTCGTGGGACTGGGGAGTCCCACCAGCCTTCCCCAGATGGCAGCTGAACTCAGTCTGTGGTCTGCACCAGGCTCAGGCGGCCACAAGGCTCAGATTTGGCCATGGGTTTGCCCCTGTGTTTCCTACAGCTCCTGAGCTAGCAAGTGGGGCCACTGCAGGTGTCCTGGGTCCTAGCAGGCCCTTCCCAGTGGTGACCCAGCCTCCCCTTTACCTTTTATGTCTTCTGCATCCTAGTACAAAGGCGCCAACATCCAGCTCCTGGACCTTCCTGGAATCATTGAAGGCGCGGCCCAAGGTGGGAGGCAGGGACGGACGTGTGGGAGACAGGGTGGGGCTCTGTCACTGATTGCTGAATTGGGTGTGGCTGTTGTGATCACCACAGATCCGTTTCTGTTGCCCCGTTTTCCAGAAAGGACAGGCTCAGTTCAAATGCTGGTACCACACAAGCTTTGTGATCTTGGGCAAGTGATTGAGTATCTCTAAGCCAAGCCTCAGTTTCCTCATCTGTAGAATGGGAATGATAATATTGAATTTACGGCATAGTTGTGAGGATTGAGTGAGGAGATGTGCGTGCACATAGCCTGGGGCCTGCCACACAGAATGGTGAGGGCAAAACAGCCCTCATTATCCTGTTATTGCACTTAATGCAGTGATGTCGGGTTTCCTTCTAAAATAAGTCTCCATAAGTACAACAGCATGTAGATTAAAGAGAAAGGCCAAGGATGTCAGCTTGGGGTGGCTTATGGCATGTGGTGGGTCTGTAAAGGACAGGAGTCCAGGAGGCCATGGGCCAGGCGGGATCACACAGGTCCTGCCTATGTCACTGTTGCCTTGCCAAGGTGTAACCACATCCCTTCCACCTGTCCAGGGAAAGGCCGTGGCCGGCAGGTGATCGCTGTGGCACGCACAGCCGATGTTGTCATCATGATGCTGGATGCCACCAAGGGAGAGGTTCAGAGGTCTGTGGGGTAGGGCATGGAGCAAGCTTACATGTCTGGGGAGGGCCGGTGTGTCCTTCAGCTCATGGTGGGTGGTCTGTGGGGTGCTTGGCCCTCTCATACATGGGAGCAGTGGCAGGACTTTCCACGGACTAGACCCAAGGAGACCCAGCCTGGGATGGCCTCTCCTCGAGCCTGTGCCCAGCCAGCGTGAGAATCTTGGAGCTGGGGACCAAGGAGCATGGCCTGGCTCTGGCTCCTGCCTACAGAGGCCTGTGTGCCCTGTCACTGCCCAGAACCTGCCAGGGGCCCAGCCCCAAGCAGCAGAAGCATTGTTCATCCATGCCTGCCGGCTGGGGGCACACCAGGCCAGGGGTGTTCCTAGGGACCAGAGGAGCACTCTTGTGTGGTCACCTCATGGGGGCTCATGCCACTTGCCTGTGCACACCGACTATACACCAGGCCAGTCTCCCGTGAACTGTGGCATTGGAGTTTAGAGGCTCCCCTGCAGCCCTGGGGTGCTGGGAAGGGATGTTTTCCCTGGGTTGCTGGGGGAGCGGGCGGAAGAGAGAGTTGGTTCCCGTCTGGGTAGGCAGGGGCTTCCTGTGTAATGTGAAGCTGCCTCTGTGGGCAGCCTGTGAGGGGCTCGTGGGGTGCTCTGCCCAGGTCTCTGCTGGAGAAGGAGCTGGAGTCCGTGGGCATCCGCCTCAACAAGCACAAGCCCAACATCTACTTCAAGGTGAGGCTCCTCTGGCCTGTGGGCCGGGCTGCGGCAGGGTTGGGGTGCATTGGCCTGCGGCCATGGGGACCATCGCCGCTGCCCCTTGGTCAGCAGCTCTCCCTTTCCTTCTCTTCTTCAGCCTAAGAAAGGTGGTGGCATCTCCTTTAACTCGACAGTGACATTGACCCAGTGCTCCGAAAAGCTGGTGCAGCTCATCCTGCACGAATACAGTATCCTCCCTCCAAAGAGAGGCACGGGAGGGCAGCCGCGGCGGCAGGGCAGCGGGTGGCTAATGAGACAGGAGGCTTTGTGGCCCGGAGACCCCCGATCCACCTGAGCAGCCTCCAGGAAAGCTGCAGCCCAGCGAGGCAGCTCCTGTCTGCCTCTGCCTGTGTGCCTGCTAAGCGCTAGACTGCCGGGCTGCAGCCGCTAGCTTAACGATGGCTTCCCGGCTCCTCACCGAGTACTAGGCACTGTGATGGCCAGGTGACATCAGGAAGAAAGACAGGGCGTCCTGAGAAACAGCCTCTGAGGACCGGGGGTTCCTGACCTGGAGCAGCCTCAGGGAGAGTGGAGGGCTCTGAAGTATTGTTGGGGGCTAGTTGGGTCCTGGGGCTGCAGAGGGGCCTCAGAGGCAAAGTTGTGCTTGGCTAATAGCAAACTCTGAGAGACCTATCTCATGGTGGGACAGGTGGTGAGCCCCTCGTCACTGGAGGTGTGCGACCAGAGGTAGGACAGCCCCCCCAGAGGAGAGTCCCGCATGGGGAGAAGCTGGGTTCGACCAGCTTTCAGATCATGCTTCTGGCACTGAAACCCGGGGTTCCACTGAGATGCATTAGCAAGCATATCTTTTTCCCTGCCTCACAGTGAAGATTTAAGCAGTTTGTTGATTGAAACTTTTATATATTATGGTTCCTTTGGAGGAGGGAAAATGAGAGGCTCCCCAAGCTTTAAAGTCTTGTAAAATCTCACAAACAGATGACTGCCAAGGTCCCTTCCAGCCAACATATTTCTTGCTCAGCTCTTTGGGGCCCTCCACTGAGGGGGCACAGGGGCTGCTGGCACACAGGTTGCCCCCTTAATTGAACCCCCACAGAGATCTTCAATGCAGAAGTGCTCTTCCGAGAAGACTGTTCCCCGGACGAGTTCATTGACGTGATCGTGGGCAACCGGGTGTATATGCCCTGCCTGTATGTAAGTGGCACCAGCACCCCGGGGGCACCATGTAGGACGGGGAGCCCTGGCCCTGCGCCACTCCGCCTTTCCTCTGATGCGTTTCATGAGCTCCTGGGGCCCAGACAGCTGAGGGCCTCTGCTCCCCACATCAGGCAGGCTTCTGGGAGGAGCACAAATCCTGGGACTCTCCCATCCCTCCCCTCCCCTCCCTCTTGGTGGTTGCTTGAGCCTTGCAGACATGGAGAGCTTGAAGCCAGGCTTCCAGCTCAGCCTTTCCCTCTGGGGGCACTGGCCGGCCTGAGGCAGCAAGGGCAGGAAGGCTCAGCTCCCGTGCCTTGGCGAGCTGAGGAGGAACTGTGGGCAGGTGCAGGCCCGTTGAGGGCCTTTCTCACCTTGCCCCCTCCCTTCCCCACCACCCACCTCCACCTTTTCAATCTCAGGTTTACAATAAAATTGACCAGATCTCCATGGAAGAAGTGGACCGCCTGGCCCGAAAACCCAACAGCGTGGTCATCAGGTGAGGCTGCTGCACCCCGCCGCTCTGCTGTCCCATCTCTGGGATCTGAACCAGAGGTCAGGCCTCCCAACCACCTTGGCCATGGGGAGCAGAAGCCGGCACAGTCTTCACCAGCACACTGCCCTCAGGGCTGGGATCTCCTCTCCAGGGCAGAGCACGTGGTCACAAGGCCAAGGAGAGGCGGCAGGAGGCGCCCCTCCTGATAGCAGCTGGTGGCATTGGCCCATCCAGCCCTGAATTGGCATGGCCAGGGTGGGCGATGTCTGGTGGGCTGGCTCTGGTTAAGGAAACAGAAGGATTTGATCAACCCAGGTTGAATGGTTGAGAGGCTTCTTAGCTTAGTGGTGTGAACCTACCTCTCCTGGTGCTCTGAAAGGTGTGGCTTCTGTGTGACCACAGCTCAGAGAGAAAAGGGAACTAAAGTTCTCAGGCAGGCAGGGTCCACCTACTACTGCCTGGCGGGGTTCTTTTGGGGCCAGCGGATTCATGTGCCCCGCTTTCCTGGTTTCCCAGCTCAAACAAGGCACTTGGCAGCTTCACAGCGAGGCTTGGCCTCCAGAAGTGAGACGCTCAGACACCCGGTGAGGGTGGCCAGTGCAAATGCCGGGTGAGGATCCTGGCTGGCCAAGCACAGGCATTTTGTGCGTGTTGCAACCACTGCAAAGAGCAGGGTCCCTCCCGCGGAACAACCTCAGCTCCTCTTCTCCTCCTGCTGTATCCCAGGCCCTTCAGGGGCTGCCTGAGGACATGCCCATCCTCAGGGCACGAGAGCATTTCTAAGGCCTGCAGGCCACACCTTTACCTGCTTCTGCTCACAACAGCTGTACAAAGGTCAGGACGCCACTCATGGTCACACTGCTGCAGACAGGGTCCGCCCTAGGACTGGGTGCCACCAGAGCCTGAGTTCTTCCCTCTTCATGCTGAAATCCCTGCTGCTGCCCTGGGCCCCTTGGCAGCCCCTCTCTCCTCTTGGCAAGGGGTGAGCTCTGGATGTCAGGAGTTCCCAGCCTCTGCCCATGATCCACCACGGCCCCTGGCCTGTCTCCCCACAGCAGCCCCAAGTCAGTCCCAGATGCTGCGGGCCCACCACAGAGCACAGCTGTGCTGGCCCAGGAGAGACGCTGAGCCGTCGGGTGTGACCATGTTTGGTGATCAGAGGCAGCTGAAGCGTCAAGCTGCCATCAGCATAACAGGCTTATTTCCCCATGGGCACCAGTGGGGCCACCCTGGCCTTGGCACCTGTGCAGGCCAGTGGAGGTTGTCCCCTCCCACAGTGAGAAGCAGAGACCTCTGCCCTCCGACCCCATGGGGGCCCTGCCTGACCGGCCGCCTTCCTCCCTGCAGCTGCGGCATGAAGCTGAACCTGGACTACCTGCTGGAGATGCTTTGGGAGTATTTGGCCCTGACCTGCATCTACACCAAGAAGAGAGGACGTGAGTTGGGCAGCCTGTGGCCCAGGAAACAGGCCGAGCCTCCTGCTGCCCAGGGGACCGCCAGGCCGGCCCACAGCGCCCAGAGGCTCCAGTGCCGGCCCAGCCCGGCAGCGCTTTTCCCATCTCAGAGTCAAGCACTGCTCTCCACCTCAGCCTGGGCCCGTAGGGCAGAGTGCCACGTTCTGGTCTGGAGGGTTCCCTGAGGGTCAGGGAAGGCAGTGGCCTAAGGCTGCCTGGAGTCTCACCAGCTATAGCACTCACTGCTCTCCTGACCTCCCCCTCAGGGGCAGGCCCCACGTCAGGAGTTTTAGGCAGCTGAATCCATGGAGCCATCCTATGTCCCCACCCCCCAGTACACACACTCACACACACCGGGGACCTAGCAGCTGACTTTGGGGCAGTTTGCATCAACCCTAACTTTGTCCACAAGGGGAGAGCCACAGGTTCCCCAACCAGACTCCAACAGCCATTTGCTCCCTGCCCGTTGAGATGCTCCAAGTGCTTTGTCAGGGCTGTCACAGCTGATGGGTGGCAGGCAGTGTGAATCCTGGATTTTGATTTATTTTGATTCTCTGTGTTAAGGTCAAGGTCGTAAAAGGTGGCACAGGGATCTCTACTGAGGTGTGCTGCATAGCACGGGGAAAGTTAGGCCAAGGCTTGGGAGACCAGAAGGACTTTCGCAGCCAGCTCTTACTTACGGAAGGAGTCACAAAGCAGCAGGGGCCATGATGTGTGGCCGACGTGCTCTCCCCATCTCTCCCTGCAGAGAGGCCAGACTTCACGGATGCCATCATTCTCCGGAAAGGAGCCTCTGTGGAGCACGTGGTGAGTTGACCAGGCCTGCGTAGACAAGGGGTGGGAGCTCTGCGGGCCCCTGGGGACTCCTTTCTACCCTGGGACACTTCCAGCCAGCAGGGCTGAGCTCAGCTCTCCTCACTCTTGGAAACTGAGGCAGAATCTGGATTTAGGCAGCCTGGGGTCATGTCCATACCACCCCTTCCAAGCTGCGTGTGGAGGCCCCGTCCCTCTCCTGTGAGATGAGGGGTGCTGCCCACACCCCTGGATAGCTGGGAGGCCACACTGAGTGAGGTCCAGCATGGAAGGCACCCAGCATGCTGCCTGGCACTAGGGAGATGCCGTAAGCAGTGGTCTTGTCACCCTGCTCCCAGGGCCATGGGCTCCTCAGGCCACTGCCATTCAAGTGTTGAGGTCAAAGAGAGCAACTTTCTGTATTGCTGTTCTCGCAGTAGGGCTGGAGCTGGGAGTCCAGGAGGGGCCCGCAGAGCCTTTCTCCCCTCCACCAGTGGCAGAGCTAGCTAGGGCTCAGAGTTGCCACCTCCCATGGCCCCCACTCAACCCCCCTGCCTGGCCTGCCCCTCCCTGCCCCAACATCCTACCCCCAACCCAGGATGACTTCAGATATTTCCTGCACTCAACACAGGTTTATTGAACATCAGCACTCAATGAAATAGCTCCAGTTCCTGTCAGACTGGGTCCTTTGGGGTCAGCAAATGCCAGGCACCCAATCCCAAAGTCACACATATGGGGGTGGGGGGTGGTATGGTGGGGTGCCAGGTCTACACAGAGGTCAGGAGGGCAGCTCGGAGGTGACCCAAGCTGGCTAGTCGAACAAGAGGGGTCTGGCAGTGTAGAGTTGGGGTAGGCTGGGTTCTGCAGTGGCTCACGCCTGTAATCCTAGCACTCTGGGAGGCTGAGGTGGGAGGATCTCTTGAGCTTGGGAGTTTGCGACCAGCCTGAGCAAGAATGAGACCCCGTCTCTACTAAAAATAGAAAAATTAGGCAGGCATGGTGGTGGGCACTTGTAGTCCCAGCTACTCGGGAGGCTAGGGCAGGAGGATTGCTTGAGCCCAGGCGTTTGAGGTTGCTATGAGTTAGGCTGATGCCACAGCGCTCTAGCCCGGGTAACTCTGTGTCAAAAAAAAAAAAAAAAAGAGTTGGGGTAGGGAGTACCCCAGGCAGGGGAGCGGGCCTGCACAGGCCCACAGGCTCTGGGCTTGGGAAGCATGAGCACATTTCCCTGTCCTGAACTCTGTCACCGGAACGTGACCCTGCAGGAGCAGGTGATGGTCCAGAGCCCAGGTCACACAGCCATCCTCCTGGGCTTTTGTTTTCTTAGGTGTCGTTTTCCTCAAGCTCAGGATCTGTATCATAGAGCCAAGCAACACTGTGAGTCCCTGCAGCCCCTTAGAAGGACAGTGGTGGGTGGGCCTGAAGTCTGGTCTCATGCATTCGTTCATTCAGCAAACCCAGCCCCTGGCCTCTGGGTGCTGGTCTCAAGGTACTGATAGAAATGAGGCAAGACCATCACATCTTCCTCAGGGCCTGGGCTTGAAAGTTAGCATGCCAGGCAGGAGCCAAGGAGACTCAAGATTACCCTCCTGAATCCCTTCAGTCACTCACAAGGAGCTCCTTGTTGGAGGCTGCATCCCCCAGGCCTGTTTGAGAGCCGAGGAGCCCAGCAGGCTGTAGACGCAGGTGCCTGGGAAGAAGCGCAGGGTGTTGCAGGCAGCAGGGATAATAGGTGCAAGGCCCAGAGGCACAAGTGAAGGAGGGGAGCACAGGGCAGAGGCAACAGGTGCTGGGCCTGAGAGTGAGGAGAGATGGGGGTGTCCCACAGAGGCCTACTCCTTCTGTCGTCACCTCCCTTCCAGCTTGCCCTCCCCAGGTGCCTCCCTCCAGGACACTCAACTGTCCCGGGTTTTACGAGCTGTAGGTAAAAGGCCTGCCCTGCCCACAGAGTTCGTTACAACCTGGGTGTTGACAACAGAGACCCAAAGAAGGTGAAGCAGGCAGACATCGAGCCAACCAGACCCAGGGTCACACCCTCGCTCCCCTATCCTGTGCCTTAGTGCCCTCATCTGGGGGTAACTGACCCCCAGGGCTATGGCTATGCACCCAGTGCTCCTAAAGTTCTCAGGGTTTCAACAGAATCCAGTGACTGGGTGACCCTGCATTTTACATTCTGCCTGTGGGTTTAATTTATTTCTTAGGAATGGGCAAGCTGAATAAAACATAAAACCCATTTATAGGCCAGAAGAGACCAGAACCAGTTGGCTTCCGTCTTGTGTCAGGGGAGTGTTCTTGCAGGCCTGACATCTGCCTCTTCCCCTGGGAAGCCAGGCAAGCCCTTTGGTCTTTGACCTGTAAGACTTGTGGGCATGTGGGAGGAGGAGCAACCCTGCAGTCTTCTCCCTGCCTGCCCCACTTGACTGCCACCATCACCGTGGCAACAACAGGGCAATGGCTGGCTGCCTCCTTCAGGGTCTCCTTCCTGAGAGTGCTGGGACACCTCTGACCTCCCTCCCTGCCCAGGAGTGCTGACAGCCTACAGCTGTCTAGGGGGGTGGGGGTGGGGTGATGTGCCACAGCTCGGGCTGGGAGGACTGAGAGACAGTGACCAAGCAGTGGTGACTCCAAGCTGTCACCCTGTCCCATTCTGAAGGAGCATCTGTTCAGATGCGGAAGGCTGTTCAGGCGGAAGGCTGCTAGCAGCCAGGTCTTCAACCTTGCTCTGGCAGCTGTGGGCACATTCCTAACCGTGCACTGCTGCTTCCAGGCAGGTGTGGGAGTGGGACCCTCTTGCAGCTGGGACTAGGAGGCTGCATGGGAGTCAAGCATGAGTCATTTCTTGACCCAAGGCCTGCACTGTTGGAGCCCCTGCCATGGTGCACCTGTTGCTTTTTGGCACATCCCCTGTGCTTTGGGTGTGTGGCTGAGCTCGGGGTGGGGTTGGGTGGAGCCTCATCTTCCTCTCTGACACTCTTGTCCTCTAGTGCCACCGCATCCACCGGTCTCTCGCCAGCCAGTTCAAGTACGCCCTGGTGTGGGTGAGTCTCTGGGTGGGAGGCAGGGTCAGACCCAACACAACATGCAGAGCAAGGCATTCACGCTCTCTGCTCAGTGTCCCTGTCCTTCTGTGGGGACCAGTGTGTCTGTCCTGTTCCATGAGTGTGCATGCCAACCCAGGCTGGACATAGGCCTCCCCGACCTTTGAGATCAGGAATGGTCCCCACTGGGGATGTCCTGCTATCTGGGGCCCCTGCTGTTCACACACCTCCACCTTCCTCCAGTGACATCCCCCTTGGCCTTGGCCAGTCCAGGCTGACATGACCCTTCTGCCCCCATTCCTCGCCCAGGGCACCAGCACCAAGTACAGCCCACAGCGGGTGGGCCTGACCCACACCATGGAGCACGAGGATGTCATCCAGATTGTGAAGAAGTAATGTCTCCTCCAGGCCTCCCACCCACCGGCCTCATCTCCCTGGGAAGTCGGACCCACTGGGACACACAAACGCCCCAACAGGGAAAACGCAAACACACACCCCAGGAAGTGTTCCCTCAAGCTTCTGCGGTTTCCAGACGTTTCTTCAGTAGACAGATGATGAAGTGTGTTGGGGCAGAGGGGCAAGATGGGGGCATTTCCCAAGGTTGATCCCTCTGCCGGGGGCTCTGAGTTTGGGCCCTGGGCCTGCATCTGGACCCCCAGCCCCTTTGGGCAGTGAGGGAGCAGGTTGCCCGGCTGCCCCCCAGCCACAGCCTAGCACGGACTCATGCTTAGTGCCAGGCGGGGAGCCGGGCCTGCCTGGGTCTCCGGAGGCAGTGGTCACCGTCGGGGCACCTGCTGCTCCCTCAGCCCCTGCCAGCTTTTGGGGGCCCTCCCAGGATGAAACTCCCCTGTCCCCCACGCACAAAGGGCTGTCCCCTGGTGGGAACCAGAAGGTAGTAGCTTCAAAGGCCCAGCTCACACCCTCCACAGCCTGAGTGGTGTCTTAAAGTGCCTCCCCCCCCCCCTTCTAGGGCAGCCCCTGCCCAGCACAAACGCCAGGACCTGGGTCTGCACCCCTGGGGTGGGGACTTCTGCATTTTCTGTATTTTCTCTCTAAGCTCCCACCTCTCCTTTCTGAAATAAAGGATTAAAAACTGTTCCCGTTTGGACTAAGGAACATTTTGTAAGCTTGGTGAACTCTGTTGCCAGGTTGGTGGGCATGGGGGGGGCGGGGCGGGAATGAGCTTGGCGCCCTGAGTGGGTGTAGCCTGGGCCCGTGGTGCAGGCCCAAGCCTGGGGCGGCAAGGAGAACGCAGGGGTCCTCACCAAGGCTGGGACGGGCTCTGCCCGGGAGGTTGGCCAGGGTCTGCAGGCCCAGACCGCCCTCTGGAGGGGTCTGGCTGCCGGGGTAGGCAGCATCCCCAGGAGGCCCTGTGACAGCCCTTGGGATGGCAGGGGGGCTACCCTGTGAGAGCAAGGTGGCCGGGTGCATTTCCTGTTGCCTCAGAGGCCAGGGGTGGAGGCGCCAGCAGGTGCTCACTAAGTGCCTAGTGTATGCCAGGGGCTGTACCGGGCCACCCCCACAGCCGCTGTTCTCCATGGGAGGCGACTCGCTGTAGGCTGCACAGCTTGTGAGTGTGAAGCCAGACTTTATTAATAGGACCTCTGAGTGGCAAGGAAGGCTTCCTGGAGGAGGTGCACCTTTTGGGGTGGATGCAGCAGGTATGTGTGGCTGCCAGGAGGGGCCAAAAGCTCCCTTGGGAGGCCTTGGGCCAGGCTGGAGTGTGGGACAGACCCACTGCTCAGCTCTCCAGGCTGTTCCTGCCTTCCCCGTCAGCTGCTCGCTCCTTTCCAGAGACAAAACAGGAATAATAGACATCATTAAATATAGATGGGGCCCCAGGCGGTTGGCGTGGTGGGCTGGGCGACACTGATCTGCTCTGCCGGGCCAGCCGTGCTCCTGGGGCCCGCCACGGGACCCCCATTAGGTGGCATGCAGGCGGGGAGCAGGCCACGGGACCCAGGTAAGGGAGCCCTAGTTCTGGATCCTTGGAGTCTGCCACTGGCCCCCCAGATTGCAGGGGGGAAGGCAATAGGGGGCAGCAGCAGAGCTGGGGCCTTCCCCTAACTGAGGCTCTTCTCTGAGCCTCATTCCTCCACCTGGGAGATGGTGTGATGATGCCCACACAGTCCCCTTCTGGCGATGAGGGCACGGAGACAGGCGAGTGCTTGGTGGCTTACCTCAGCCCCTGTCCCGGCTGCCCCAAGGCCTGGCCATGGAATCCTAAGTGAGGGTTTCTACCTGTGAGGTGGTCATTCCCACTCCCCACCTTGCAGGTCTGGCCTCTGGGCCCAGGCAGAGGTAGGGAAGGCCCTGAGTTCACAGGGTGTCCAGCCAAGTGCAGGCCTTGGATGGGATCCAGGCCTATTCTGTCTCCCAAGCTGGCTAGGAACGGGTGGGAGGTGAGGCTGGGGGTCTGGAGGTCCTCGGGCAGCGAGGGCTCAAGCCAGAGGCTCGGCCACTGGGCCATGCGTGTTCCTCACTGGGCCAGGCCTGTGCCCGTAGGTCAGGGTAATCCACGTCTCCATGTCGTGTCCTGGGCATCTGGGTCTGTGGTCAGCATGGTTGTACCACCTATACCTGTGTGTGAGGGAGGGGTTGTGCAGCTGCACATGCCCAGGTCACTGTGAAATGGCAGCTCATGGTGCCCTTAGGGCTAGGGAAGCCCCCTAAGAAGCCCCAGTGGTCCCTGACCCACCCCCCCAGGGTAAACTCCAGGCTTGGTTCGCACCCCTGTCAGCCACCCGATTCCTATCACTCACCCTCCCTGGCAATCACAGAGGGGGCCTGCACTCTCGCTCAGGCCTGTCCCCAGGCAGCAGGCCTGCGCTCAGTCCCAGGCTGGCGCCCCTGTGGCCTCCAGGGGTGGCCTGGCCTGCAGCTTTAGAAGACTCAGGTGTGCAAAGGAGCCAAGGGAATGACCCATGCCTGTGCATTCATCCATGCTCCACGCCCTCCTCTCCGGCTCAGATTCCACAGTTCCTCACACCCGCACTTTCTTTTGGCAGCAAAGCTGGGTTGGGGCCTCTTCTTCCCACTCTGTCCCTCTCCCGAGAGCTCACCCACCCCAGCCCCACCTGCTGCATGTCGTCCCTCGGAGTTCCAAACCTGGGTCCAAACTACCTCCTTGACTCGCCACTGCACTGTCCCACAGCCACTGCAAACCCACTGTGTCCAAGACCAGGCGTGGCATTCCCACGTGGCCCCACCTCACCTCAGAGACAACTCCTCTGCTCATCCAGCCACGCCAGGCCAACCCCAAGTCCACCCTCACCCCAGCCCCATCCAGCCCCTCACCAGGGCCAGCCTGTTTCAACTCATCCTGAATGTGTCCGCTGTACTCCCTGTAGCCCGGTCCCAGCCAAGCCACTGTCCCCGCCCTATCCCTCTCCACACGGTGGCCCAAGAGCTTCTTTCCAGACCACTTTCCAAGAAGCGATGTGAGGCAGCAGTTGAGCACGGACACTCTGGAGCCAGGCTGCCTGGGCTCAACGCTGGTTTCAAGCTGTGGCCTCAGGCAACTTACATAACCTCTCCGGGCCTGTTTCCTCATCTGTGAGATGAGAATAACCGTGCCCACTTCAGAAGCTTGTGGCGAGAGTCCATGAGTTCCGCGTGGCCTGGCAGTTCTGAACACAGCCCTGCCGCTTCCTGGCTGTGGGCTCTTGGCTGAGCAATCTAACCTCTCTGAGATCGAGCCCTTCATCTGCAAAATGTGAAGAACAGTTTCTATCTTACATATGTGAGAATCTAGGGAGATAGTCCCGAAAAGAATTCAGCACGAAGCCTGGCACACAGTAAACATTGGCAGTGTTGGTTATTTTCGTTACTTTCAAAATGCAAATCTGTTCATAGCAATACTGTAAGCTTAAAGCCTTGCTGTGGCTTCCCACTATTGTAGGGATGGTGACCAAAGTCCCACCCTCCACTGCCTCCCGGGGTTGGTCCCTGCCTGCCATCCTGGCCACTTCTCATTCCACATGCCCCTCATCAGATGCTCCAGACAATAGGACTTTCCTTGAAGCCCTTCCTACCATCTAGCCTTTGCACATGCTATTCCATCTACCTGGAATGCTGTTCCCTCTTCTGTGTGATTGGCGCCCTCTCCTCCTTCAGATCTCAGCTCAGGGCTGCCTTCTCAGGGGAACCCTCCTGGACCTACAGTGCAGTGTTTGCCCACCCAGAGTCATGGCCTGACCTTCATAGCTCTTGTTCGCGTAGCTCTTTGTTTAAAGACTGTGTTCCCTGTGACATGGGAAACTCCATGAGGGCAGGGAATTTGTCTGGTTCCACTCAACTCTGTGACCCCCTAGTGCCCAGCACAGTGCTTGACACATAATAGATGCACAACTAATATTTGAGGAAGGAATGAATGACAGACTTGCTCCCTGACACCCCTCTGTGCCTGTGCAGAGGCTGGGGGCTCTCAGACGGAGGCAGCCCCTGCTCACCACTAGCCTGAGCTTGAGCTTGGGCCCCTGAGACCAGGAGGGGTCAAGTGGGTGGGCCTTGCCACCAGCAGTCACCCAGACCACCCCCGCTCCACAGCAGACAGGGCAGTGGCCTGCATTGACAATGCTGACAATCATAATGGCCACTTACCCAGGCCAGGCACTGTACCCAGCTCTCTGTTTCTCATTTAACATCCACGTCAGCCCCAGGAGGCGGTGGCACTGGTAGCACCTACACCTACGGATGAGGCGACCCTGGTGCAGAGGCTGCGTGACTTGCTGTGGGTCAGATCTGCGACAAGAACGAGACCTGACCCAGAGCTCTGAGCCACCCGGCTCTGTATCTCCTGGGCTCCGTCTCTGGGTGCTGTGTGTCTTCCTCCTCCTACAGCTGGGCTTGCCTCTCTGGCCCGCAGTCTCTTCATCTGGACGGTGGGCTCCAGAGTGAAAGGAAGCCTGCCCGAGGGTTTGCAGCAGGACCTGGGCAATGGCGGCCTCTCAGCCTTTCCCCTGGACAAACTCCAGGCAGACAAAGACCTCCAATAGGGCAGGGAGGGGTTGTGGCTCTAGGAGGTGTCCTTGAGCCCAAAGGGCCAGCCCTGTCCCACTTCTCCCCTGCAAGTCTCTAACCGCTCTCTGCCTCAGTTTCCTCAAATGCCACCTGGAGCTGGGGTAGGGAGCGTGGCTGGACCGTGTGGCCTCGGGCCTTGACATTCTTCCTGGGAAACCCTCTAAATGGGTGTTTCCACTCACTGTCTCCAATTCCTTTTTTTCCATTTTTTTTTCACTTTTTAAATGTTACTTTTTTGTTTGTTTGAATCAGAAATGCATTCATATGGTTCAAAAATCAAACTGCTAGAGAAAGGTTTACAGTGAGATAACCATTCTCATTAAGTTCTTGGATATCTTTTGCAGTATTTCTGTATGTAAATAAAAGCAAATACAAACTTATATTCTTACCCCTACACACACACACACACACACACACACACACGCACATGCACACACTTCCTAAAGAAAGAAGGCCCAGGTATAGGCTGTAGACAAGGCTGTGCTGCATCCTGCCTCCTGCATCAGCAGATCCTGGCACTCACTCCCCATCAGGACTGAGATCTTCCACATTCTGTGTTCCAGCCACGTCATCCTAGAATCCATCACGGTCTATCGTAGCAATGAGTGGCTCTGTGTGTGCCCCGATCCCCATGTGCACAAAGGATGGATAGGACAGACTCCCAGTGGTGGATTCCTTCCTCCCTCCCTCCCTTCTCCCTCTCTTCCTTCTTTTTCTTTTTTTTTTTTAATCAAGATATAATCCACACCCCATACAATTCACCTGCTAAAGTGCACAATGCAGTGGCTTCAGTGTGCCCCTGGTAGGCCCACCCTGTGACTGACCACCACAGTCCCAACCTTCTCGAATCCTCTCCCATCAGGTGTAACCTCCCTCACCCCCACCACTGCACTGGGACCACCCTCGTCATGGTCACCCCTGGAGCTCTAAGGAGCTGCATCCAGTGGTCAGTCCTCCATCCTCAACTCACCTGGCCCGTGTGCCCATGTTTCACAGGGGCCCTGCCCTCCTCCGCAGCCCCAGGCCCCTAATCCTTCCTGGCTCTCCGCCACCTCCTCCGCTGGCTCTATGGTGGTCACTGACCACCTCCTTGGCCCTGGAACAGTGCGTCCCCGGGGCTCATTCCTTGGCCTCTCCTCCCTCTGCACCCATTCCCTGGTGTCATCCTCCAGAACTGTGGCTTCAACACCACCTAGATGCCGATGACTCCCTAACTGATGTCACCAGCCCTGATTGCTGTGATGGCCCCTGAGAGCTCCCTGGCAGTGCCCCATGGACATCTGACATGCACACATCCAGAGCTGGCTTCTGAGCCCCACCTCCTCAACCCCCTCTGCCTGCAGCCTTCCTCACCTCAGCCAACAATGGCCTCTCCATCCTCCCTGCTGTTCCGAAAGGAAACCTGGGAGCCACCGCTGACACCCCTTCAGCAAGTCCCGTCGGCCCTGCCTGCCACATATGCCCAGCATCCCACCACTCGTCCCCACCTGCACTGCGGCAGCCTGGACCACCGCGGAAGCCTCCGCGCCGGCCTCCCTGCCTTTGCCCTCATCCCTGCAGTCGGTTCTCCCTCGGCCCAGAGGCTCCCATGAAGACTGAGGTCAAATTCCATCCCTTCTCTGCCAAAACCCTCTCATGGCTCCACCTCGCTGGCCGTCAAAGCCAAGTCTCCACCGTGGCCCACAAGGCCCCACACCTGTGCCCTCAACCTCTGACCTCACCCCCGAGCTGTGCCCCCACTGCCCTCTGGCCACCCTGGCCTGGCCGCTTGTCCACCCCTCAGGCCCAGGCACTACCCGCAGCGCCCCCTCTCTCATCCAGCCCAGCGGGCCTTCCCTGACTGTTGGGTGTCACATGCCCCCACTCCATGCTGCCCTCCCGGCTTGCTTTCCACCCACAGCGCTGACCACCACCTGGCCGTTACCTATGTTACTCGCTGTCCTTGTTCATTGACTGCCCCCCACCCCCAGACATCGACTCCATTGGGATTTTTGTCTGTTTCGTTCACAGTTGCTTGGACGGAGCTTAGACAGTGCCTGGCACACAGCACATGTCCACAGAGGCTTCTGAATGAATGAATGCATGAACGCTGGCTATAGGACCCTTGGGGACAGGGGACAGGCTGACTGAGGAATCCAAATGGGGGCCCCAAGCAGGGATGCAGCTCATCAGGGATGACCACCTCGGAGACCTGGCTGGGTCCCTCCACCTCCCGAACTCCTGGCAGGAACAGGCTCTGGGGTCAGCTCAGCTAAGCCCAGCTCAGCCCAGCGTCCTAGGCCGCCCCTCCTGCATGACGGGCCAGCCATCCCAGGGCCGAGCCGGCAGAAGGTCTAGTGAGGACAGTAGCTCTGGACCTAGCCAGACCTGGCTGCTGCTTTCCCAAGCCAGGTGACCTCTAGCAAGTCCCTTTACAGCTCTAAGTTTCCCTGTCTGGAGAAGGGAGATAGTAGCAGTTCTTACCTCACGGCCTGCTGTGAGGATCCCGTGAGGTCCTGTGCCACACGCCTGGCCAGGGCCTCACTCTGGAAACCGGCTCCAGGAGGCGAGGCGAGCATCACCACCTCTAGGTTCAGAAAAACATCTCTGCCCTTCATTTTCCCCGATGCAGGCAGCAGCCATAGCCCAGAAAGAGGAAGGAGCATGCACAGCATAGGAGAGGGTGGTAGGGCAAGCGCACTGCAGAAGACCCACTTCCTGTGTACCTGTGCCCCAGCCCTGGCCCGGGAAGCCGCCTGATAGCCCCCGTTTCCATCGAGCCCCTGCCCTTCCCCACAACTGCCTGGCCCAGGCACCACCAGCCCCTGGCACGACCCCTCTGGATGGCTGGGCACTGGCTGGCTCTCAGCGAATCTCAGGGAGGAGCAGGAGCATGAGGATGACAGTGGGGAGGTGGGGAAAGCGGACAGAGGAGAGGCAGATGGAGAGGGGAGGCTGGCCTACTGCACGTTCCCTCTCAGCTCCTCACCACTGCCCTGGGAAGGCCTGTCTGTCCCCGTTTCACAGCTGAGCAAGCCAAGGCTCTAAAGCCACTCACCTGAGGGTGCAGAGTTGGCAAGTGGCAGAAGCACGGCCAAAACCTTGCTGCTCTGGTCTCCTGTGTTAAACCCTCAACAAGCAAAGCATTAGATCCGGGACCCAAAGAGTAAACTGCAGTTCAGTGTGTCGGAGCCTGACAGAAACTCGAGGTCTGCAGCCACCCTGGCCCCTGCATGTCCTGATCCTTGGGCAGAGGGAGAAGAAAGAGGAAGAGGAGGAGGAGAGGGAGGAGAGCTGGTTCTGAGGCTTTGGGCCTAGGGCTGCCACCCCACCCTGAATGTTCCCCTGTCCCTACCTCTTTTAGTGCAGATTTTCAAAAGTGAGTAAGACTGGTCACCGACCAGACAGTGGGCACATGGCCTTGGGTCAGGTACCCAGCTGAAGCAATCGGCAGCCCCCAGGGAGGGAAACCTACTCAGCCAGGGCAGAAGGAGAGGACAGGCCTAGGCAGGGGCCTCAGAGAGGTGCCACCCGGAGGCATCTCAGCCCCTTCTACTGTCCAGCAGCACCATCAGGCCTTGCTGCCTCCTGGTGAAGGAGACAGGGCACAGTTTGTCACTCCCACTCTACAGAGGAGATAACTGAGGCCCAGAGAGGGCAAGGGCTTTCCTGAGGCCACATAGCCAGTCGGCGGCATAGCTGGGAATCAGAGCCAGGCCTGCCCCCCCCCCCCCCGGAAAGCCTCACAAGGCCCTGCTGGAGTCCTGCTGAGACACCCGCACCTTGTCCTGGCTCTGAGCTGGCAGCCTGGCTCTCCCCCATGTATTATTCAGCTGCTGAGAGCTAGCCAGCTCCCATTACACTGACCGCAGCCCTGGGCACCTGCCCTGCCCGTTCCCCTCCTCCCTAGCCCAGGATCTGAAGGGTCCAAGGTTCTCCTCCAAGGTGACTTGGTGGGCTTCCACCATCCCACCCTGGGCTCAGGAAACCAATCTCCACTTCCAGTCCAGTGCAGATTTGCTGGGTGACTTAGGGCAGGTGGCATCCTGTCTCTGGGGCTCAGTGTCTTCCTGTGAAGCCGCAGTGACCCAAGGGCTCCCTGCAGGGGTTGCACCAGCTGAGGCACAGGGAGGGCCTGACCAGGAGCAGCAGGGTTGTTGCCATGGTGACTCTAAGGCCGGGATGTCTTCCCCGGCACAGCCTGGACAAGCTTCCCCCATCCCAGTAAACGACTCCCACCCACTTTCCACCACCGCTCAGGGTGAAACCCAAGGCGGCTCTAGAGGAAATGAATTATGGATCCGCCCTCCCGGAATCCTGGCCCGGCCGCCGTCACACCACCCCGGCCAGTCGCTGCCGCTCTGAGCCCGCGGAGGCCGTGTGTCCAGCACAGGCAGGAGGATCAAGCAAGGCCCCTGAGTCAAGTCCCTGAACCTGTGATACCGGCCTCAGGCTGCTGGGGCGTGGGTGGCCATCATGGCTAAGGAGGAAGATGAGGAAAAGAAAGCCAAGAAAGGGAAGAAGGGGAAGAAGGCCCCGGAGCCAGAGAAGCCCAAACGGAGCCTGAAGGGGACATCGCGGCTGTTCATGGGCTTCCGCGACCGGACACCCAAGATCTCCAAGAAGGGCCAGTTCCGGAGCGCGTCGGCTTTCTTCTGGGGCCTCCACACTGGTCCCCAGAAGACCAAACGCAAGAAGAAGGCCCGCACCGTGCTCAAGTCCACGTCGAAGCTCATGACGCAGATGCGCGTGGGCAAGAAGAAGCGGGCGATGAAGGGCAAGAAGCCGTCCTTCATGGTGATCCGCTTCCCCGGACGGCGCGGCTACGGCCGCCTCCGGCCGCGCGCCCAGTCGCTCAGCAAGGCGTCCACGGCCATCAACTGGCTCACCAAGAAGTTCCTCCTAAAGAAGGCCCAGGAGTCGGGCAGCGAGCAGGCCACGCTGGACGCCTGGCTGCAGCGCCCGGACTCCCGCGCGGGCTCCCGCAAGCTGCCCTTTCCGTCGGGCGCCGAGATCCTGCGGCACGAAGGCCCGCTCCGCAGGTTCCCCCGCAGCCGCAGCATCTACGCGGCGGGCGAGCCCGTGGGCTTCCTGCCCTTCGAGGACGAGGCCCCGTTCCGGCACTCGGGCTCCCGCAAGTCGCTGTACGGGCTCGAGGGCTTCCAAGACCTGGGCGAGTATTACGACTACCACCGCGAGGGCGACGACTACTACGACCGGCAGTCGCTCTACCACTACGAGGAGCAGGAGCCCTACCTGGCAGGCCACAGCCCCTACGGGCCAGCCTGGCCGCCCTACGGCGACCACTACTTCGGGTACCCGCCCGAGGACCTCTACGACTACTACCATCCCGCCGACTACAGTGGCTCATTCTACCCGGGGTACGCCTACGGCTATGGCTACGGCTACGACGATTACGAACCCCCGTATGCGCCCCCCTCGGGGTTCTCGTCCCCTTACGGCTACCACGACGGGTACGAGGGCGAGGCGAACCCGTACAGCTACCCCCTGGATCCCTACGCGCCCTACGATGCGCCATACCGGCCCTACGACGCGCCATACCGGCCCTACGACGCGGCATACCCGCCCTACGACCTCCAGTACGACACGCCCTATGGCCTGCCCTACTTTGACACCTACGGGGTCCCCTACACCGTCCCCTATGCCGAAGGCATTTATGGCGGTGGGGGCGAGGCCATCTACCCTCCCGAAGTGCCCTACCTCTACCCACAGGAGCCGGCCTTCGTGTACCCTTGGGTACCGCCACCCATCCCGTCGCCGCATAACCCATACGCCCACGCCATGGATGACATCGCGGAGCTGGAGGAGGTGGAGGAGGCGGGCGGCGAGCGGCAGAGCACCTCCTTCCGCCTGCCCAGCGCTGCCTTCTTCGAGCAGCAAGGTATGGACAAGCCCGCCAGGTCCAAGCTGTCCCTCATCCGCAAGTTCCGCCTCTTCCCACGGCCCCAGGTGAAGCTGTTCGGGAAAGAGAAGTTGGAGGTGCCGCTCCCACCCTCACTGGACATTCCACTGCCCTTGGGGGATGCGGAGGAAGAGGAGGAGGAGGAGGAGGAGATGCCCCCGGTGCCCTACGGCCACCCTTTCTGGGGCTTCCTCACTCCGCGCCAGCGCAACCTCCAGCGCGCCCTGTCCGCCTTCGGTGCCCACCGGGGCCTGGGCTTCGGCCCCGACTTCGGCCGGCCCCAGCCTCGCCCAGCCACCTCGCTGGCGCGGTTCCTCAAAAAGACGCTGTCGGAAAAGAAGCCCCCCCCGCGGCTCCGGGGCAGCCAGCTGGCCCGGGGGGGCGGCCCCGCGGTCAGGGAGGCGGCCTACAAACGCTTCGGCTACAAGCTGGCCGGCATGGACCCCGATCGGCCCAACACGCCCATCGTGCTGAGGAGGGCGCAGCCGCGGGGTCGCAACAACAACAACGCCCACCGCGCGCCCGCGCCCAGGGCCCGGGCCCTCGCCCGCTGGAGCGCGCTCGCGTCCCCGCCCGCGCCCCCGCGGCCCCCCAGCCCGCGCCCGCCGCCCGCCCCGCCCTTCTCTCCGGTGCTCCCGCCCCGGCCCCGGCCCGCCTCGCCCTACGGCTCCCTCCGCTGCCGCCCGCCGCCCTGGGCCGCCCCGGCTCACGTGCCCGCTGCGCCCCAGGCGAGCTGGTGGGCCTTCGTGGAGCCCCCTCCCGTGAGTCCGGACGTGCCCCCCGACCTGCTCCCCTTCCCCGGACCCCGGCCCTCCTTCAGGGACTCCCGCCGCCCAGGGGCGCCCGTGGGCTTCCCCGGGGCCTCCCCGCAGGCGTCGCGGAGGCGGGCCTGGTCTCCCCTGCCCTCCCGCCAGCCCTCGCTGAGGAGCCTGCCGGGCCCCGGCTACGGCTCACCCCTGGGGCCCCGGTCCCCTCGGCTGTCCGTCCGCGCCGGCCCCTTCCAGCCGCCCTTCCCGCCCCCACCCCCGCCGGCCCCGCTCGCTGCGGGAGCCCTCGGTCCTCGGCCGGGCCTCGGGGAGCCTGGGTCCACCCCGCTCGCCGCTGGGCTCACCCCGGCCGCCCTCGCCGCCCCCTCTGCTCGGCCACAGCCCTCGGCGCCGCTCGCTCAACCTGCCTTCGCGCTTCCCGCACACTTGGCGGCGCCTCAGCGAGCCACCAACACGGGCGGTGAAGCCGCGGGTGCGTCCGCCCTTCCACCTGCCGCCTGGTGCGGGGTCCTGGCGGGCGGCTGCTCCACTCCTGGAGCCCCGGGAGAGTCCGAGAGAACCTGAGGACTCCGAAACGCCTTGGACGGTGCCCCAGCTGGCCCGCAGCTGGGACGTGGATGCGCCTGCCACCCAGCGCCCACCCTCACCGTGGCCAGGAGGCGCGGGCAGCCTCCGAGGCTTTTCCAGGCCACACCCTGTGCACGAAAACCCCTTCCTCCAGCACTTGGGCCCCGTGCCAGCTCCGCAGCCTGAGGACCCAGCTATAGGCTCCACCAATGTCTTCCTGGGCAGACACCATGACCCTGGGCCTGGACAGCTCTCCAAATCAGCTGGCCCGAGCCCTGAGAAGCCTGAAGAAGAGGCCACCCTGGGGGACCTTCAGCCACCAGCAGAGCCAGAGCCTCCTATCCCGACACCCCCCAAGGATGTCCTTCCAGAGAAGACATTGAGACTCAGCCTCTCATACCCACTGGCTGCGTGTAACCAGACAAGAGCCACATGGCCACCATGGCACCGCTGGGGGACACTGCCCAGAGCCCCAGCCCCCTTGGCACCCACAGGTGCCCCAGGTCCCCTGCCCAAGGGGGGCCAGCGGCACCAGGCAGGCCCTGGGCGTTTTGCTGTGGTCATGCCTCGGGTGCAGAAGCTGAGCTCCTTCCAGCCAGTTGGGCCTGCCACCTTGCAGCCCACTGACCAGCCTGCTAAGGATGATGAGCCCAGCCCTGAACCACGAGCCTGGAGTCTGCGCTGGTACCGCCTCTGGCTGCCGGTGGATGCCCACCGACCCTGGCCACGAGTACATACCCACCCCCAGTCCTGCCACCTGGGCCCCCGAGCCACCTGCCTGTCCCTCAGGGGCCTCTGGGAAGAGGTTGGCCCAAAAAGCTGGCAGAACAAGGTATGGGGGCACAGGTCAGAGACAGGGATTGGGGGCTCTGGCCTAGGAAGTAGGACAGGAGAGATGGCCTGAGGAGCCCTATGTAAACTTGGTGAGCTGCTGCCTGCTTGGGCCGTAGTCTCCACATCTGTAAGTTGAGTACGGCCTGGTCCTCTCAGAGCCTCCGGAAGGTTGAACAAGGGAATGCCCAGCACAGGCAGGCCAAGGACAGAGACACAGGAAACCTTCTGGGGTGCTTTTGAGAAGGGATCTTTGTCAGTCCCAGCCTGGGCCCTGGACAGCCCTGCCCTGGTCCAGCCTGGATGGCAGGTCTGGCCCTCAACTGCCCCTCAGAGATTTTGGCCAAGCCAAGTGCAAAACTGCAGGGCTTGCCTGTCCATCCTGCCTACCCACACATCCAGGTCTGTGCTGTTTCTCCTGCCTCCACTGACCCTCTCCCAAACTGGGGTCTCCTGTCTCTTCTCAGGGCTCCAGCTGTCCTTCCTAGTCCCCTGGGCTGAAAGATTCTGGAGTAGGTGAGGGTGGGAGGCTCACGACCCAACCTTCCAGTCTCCTCATTTCAGAGTGGGGAAACTGAGGCCCAGGGGTCACACAATGGATGGGGGACTGAGCCAGGAGTCTGTCTGGGCCCCTTGTGGGGTGCAGGGCAGGCAGCCCATCTGAGGGGTGCTCAGCCCATGCCTGGCTGCCATACTCATGGCGGAATGCGAGCCTGATGCTGGGGTGGTCACCGGAGCCTCCCCCGGGACACCTGGAGTGGGCGGGGCAAGCAGGGGCGGCGGGTGCTTCTCAGCCTCTGCAGACGGTGCCCGGCAGAGCGGGCAGCCAGCCGGGCCCCAGCAATGGCAACCGGGGCAGCCTGGCTGCTGGGGGGGCCCTGGCCCCGGCGGCGGGTGCCCCGAGCTGTGTGGGCTGCAGCATTGCGGGAACGGGACGCGGGGCGCCCAGCGGTGAAGGGCAAAGATGCCTGGGCCCTCCTCACCCTGGAATACGTGAGTGGCTGAATTATTCAGGGTCTGTGGCCAGTGGAAAGCACATGGGCAGGAGGGTGGGCCAGAGGCCAGGGCGGAAAGGGTGATACTCTCCGTGCCCTACTTAGCAGCCCAACAGCGGGCACGCCGGGCTCGCTCCTGGTGTCCTCTTTCCTCGCCTGCTCAGGGAGGGGTGCAGCTAGGGTGGGAGAGGCTGAGGGTGTACCTGTGTGCTTACAGTCATGCGGGTCCCGTGCAGACCTGCGTGCCTCAGTGTGTTTGCGAGCGTGTACCACAGCCAAAAGAGGAAAGCAAGTGTGTGTGTGTGCCAAGGTCTGAGCAGGTGTGGCATCCATGGGGGTCAGGATTATTTGTCCCCACTCTGCATGTGTGCACATATATGTGTGCACATAGATGAGCACAGTGGAGAGCATGCAGCCCAAAGGTGGCATCAGGACTTCCATTCTCAAGACCCTCAGGGTGGGGGGGCCCCAGCTATCTGCCCATGTGCACGTGTCAAGTGGAGAGTGTGTACCCCAGCCGGGCCCCACAGGCCTGCATGTATATCCACAGGCCTCCTGCAAGACCACTGGTGGGAACTGTGCAAGCTGCAAATGCCACTGTGTGTGGGACCACGCGCAGCTGTTTACACATTTGCCCCAGGACAGGCGTGGGCGTATGGTGCTGAAACACGCTCCATCTCTGTCTTCATGGCGGCCCCACGTGCCAGGACATGAGTGTCCATCAAGTAGTCACACAAGCCAGCACACGGGGTCTGCTGGTGCAGGGAGAGCTGAGACTGGGAGGGGGCCAGTGCGTGCACACGTGTAGATGCGTGTGCCTGTGCTCATCCCCCCAGGGCAGGGCCCTTGGGGGCTCCTGAGAGCACTCACCCCAGGAGTACCCAGGCGCTGAGGGCAGGCTAGTGTCTCTGTGTGATGGTCTTGTGCAGCTTCCATGGGCCATGGTGTTCTGTAGCAAGGAGGCCTGCAGGACCCACCCAGCCTGGCCTTGGGGTTCCCTCTCCAACAGTGGGAGCAGGTCCCGGGTGTGTCCAAGCCAAGGGCTTCTGTGCGGTGCCCTCCGACCTGCAGACACAGCCTGTCTCTTTCACAGATGCACTCCATCCGCAACCTGCCATCCGTGCGGTTCCGAGAGCAGTGCCGGGAGGATGGTGTGGAGGACATGACGCAGCTGGAGTGAGTGGGCAGGGCCAGCGGGGCCAGCAGGGGTCACCATGGGGTACCCACACTCCCAGCCGGACACGTCCTACCAGGAATCCCTCACCTCCCAGAAACACAGAGCCTCACTTTCCCCATTTGTAAGATAGGTGTCATGAAGTGTCACAAAGACCAAATTCGTGCTCTGTAAGTCACATGGACCTGGATTCCGATCCCAGCCCTACCACTTACCAGCTGGGGAACCTTGGGCAAATCACTTCACCTCTCTGTGCCTCAGTTTCTCATGCACAAGGTGGGCGTGGGCTGGCTGTTGTTGTGATGGTGCTGGCACGTTGGAGGTGCCCCAAATGTGGCGGCTGTGGTGTTCAGCAGCATTATTCAGTCACGGTGACTCAGCCCCCAAGTCTGCTACCCCCAAGCCACCAGTCAAGTAGGCACAATGGTTGTCACACCCACTGCACAGATGAAGAAACCAAGGCACAGAGAGGTGAAGTAACTTGCCTGAGGACTCACAGCTGGTTGGTGTCAGAGATGAGACTTGAACTCAGGCCTGTCTGACCAAGGTGTTGCACTGAGTAGGAGGGGCCCATGCCAGCTCTAGGGGCGCTGACAACCCTCTCCATGCCCTTTCAGAGACCTCCAGGAGACCACGGTGCTGTCCAATCTCAAGACCAGATTTGAACGGAACCTCATCTACGTAAGGCCTGGGGCTGGTCCTGCCCTGGGCCCACGTCAGGAAGGCAGCTGCCTCCTGGGGCCGTGTGGGAAGCACAGATTTCTCCTGCTGGGCCCCAGACCTTGGCCTCTGGTTTGAACTCTGGGGTTTCTGTCATTTCAGTGTAGAATGGTAGAGCCTGGAACTCTAAAATCTGAAGTCCTGAAATACAGAGTCTTAAAATGGTGGATGCCAGAGGCACAGACCAAGAGACAGGGAATCCAGAAACGTGTGACCTCCCCCAACAGGGGACCCAACAGATAAAGCTTCCAGAGTCCTAGGATCTGTAGACCTGGATCCCAGAGTGAGAGCAGCCAGATGGGTGGAAGAGAGAAAGACAAAACAGAGGGCCAGAGGCCCAGAGCCACAGTGTGGAAGGCTGGGACACCCGGAACAGCTCTAGCCACCTCAGGATCCCCTGGGCCCCCAGCTACCTCCCCACCCCAGGCAGTGGAGGTTTGACCTCAACAGGAGGCAGAAGGTCCTGGAGGCTGGGCCTGACTGAATAAATGAAGCAGGCAGGAGCCCTCGTGACCGCCTTTGCAGGCTCACGGCTGTGGGGCTTTGCTTGCTCCAAACTGCTCCCGGCCTCAGCCTGCAGTGCCTGAGATCCACCATCAGAGCGCGTGACCCGTCATGCTGTTAGGGGGCTCTGAGGCCAGGCAGCCAGACATCTGTCCTGATGGAAACAGGCATCCAGGCTCTCAGAGCAGGGGAGGGAGGGACAGAGGGACACACAGGAGGCATGGCACTGAGCCCACTGTCTGCCCAGCAGACGTACATCGGCAGCATCCTGGTGTCGGTGAACCCATACCGGATGTTCGGAATCTATGGGCCGCAGCAGGTGCAGCAGTACAGCGGGCGGGCCCTGGGAGAGAATCCCCCGTGAGTGTCTCTGGGGCTGGGGTGGGGTGCTGCCCTGGCGTCCCTGTGGCTCAGACCAGGATGGGGGTGGGAGCACTTCCCTGAGGGGGTGAGGGGTGGATGGGATTCGCTGCTCGGTTGGACACAGATTCCCCCCTGCCCCCTGCTCTTTGGGAGCGCAGGGGCGGGGCCGGCTCCAGTGACGCCTAGTGGCCTATCTCTCCAGACACCTCTTTGCGATTGCAAACCTTGCCTTCGCCAAAATGCTTGATGCCAAACAGAACCAGTGCATAATCATCAGGTGAGCCAGGCTGCCTTTATATGGGGGATGAACGGGGGACCTCAGGCAACAGGTCTGCATCCAGCCAGACCTGCCATTGGGCCTGGGAAGATCTCTCAGCATCTGGGGCTGGCCTGCTGCGCACATCCTCTTGCTTCATGGTGGGGTTGGGACGCCCCAGAAGAGGCAGTGAAAGGTTGAAACTCACTCTGCCCCTCTGCCTGGTCAGTGGAGAGAGCGGCTCTGGCAAAACTGAGGCCACAAAGCTGATTCTGCGCTACCTGGCCGCTATGAACCAGAAGCGGGACGTCATGCAGCAGGTGAGCGTGTCTGTCCATTGCTTGGTCTGTCTGTCTACCCAGGACCCTCAGCCTAGCGCCTCCTTGATGAGCACACCCTATGTGCCCCCCAAGGCTCCTTTGCCCTACTTGGAGAGGGGGCCCTTGTCCAGGGCTGCTCTTTCTGCCACCCCTCCCAGGGAGGTGCCTGGGGAGGGGTGTTCCTGCCTGCCTATGTTTCCGCCTCTGCCCTGGGTTCCAGCCTTCCTAGTCCGGATCAGAGTAGAGGCCACAGAGGCAAAAGGGTCATCCCATCTCTCCCGCCTGGTTGTTCCTGTTCCTGGGGATGGCCCCAGGCCCACCATATTCTCACACCCAGGAGCTGTGCAGCCCCTGCTGGTGAAGAGGCAGGACAGGTCTGAGCATGGGTTTGGGGTGGGGTGGGGGAGGCAGCAGAGGCCAGGGGTGGAGGTGTCAGTGGACACCAAGCCGGGGCCTGTGCAGAATTGGAGGTTTACTGACGAGGCCAGTGCTAAGTCTCCTGAACCTGAGAATGTTAGGCCCTCATCTGTTCCCTCGGTAAACATTTGCTGAGGACCTACTGTGCGCAGGCCCAGGCTAGGCGTGGGGGAAGAGGCAGCAGCAGCCCAGGCAGGCACATATTTACACCTTATGGGCTTGCATTCTGGTGGTGGAGGCAGGAAGAAAAAAAAAGGTGTGTGTGTGTGTGTGTGTGTGTATGTAAACAAATTACACGTCTGTGAAAGGGTGGTAAGTTGTGGAGGAGGGCAGGGAGTGTTGGGGCTTGTGATCGTATGCATGGTGGGGACGGGAGCCCATGCTGAGAAGGTGAGGGAGTGGGCTCTGAGGACAGCTGGGGGAAGAACAAAGAGGTAGAGGGAGGAGCACGTGCAAAGGCCCTGAGGTGCGAACAGGTGTGGGGTGCTCAGGGGATGGCACAGTGGCAGTGTGGGGTCCAGGCGAGGGAGCATGGGGATTCAGGTCAGAGAGGTGGCAGTGGGGGTGGTGAGCACAGCTGGAGCTGGGTGCACGTCAAAGCCAGCAACTTACAGAAAGACCTGACTGGGGTATAAGAGAAGAGGACAGCCCACGGGTGACCTAGGCATTCAGCCTGAGCACAGGCAGCAGGGAGGTAGCTGGGCTGTGGAAGGGCAGGGTTGTTGAGAAGAGGTGTCTGCTAGGTGTCCACTCAGAGATGGCAGGGAAGTGGCAGATGCACCATCAGTCTGGAGCTCAGGAGGCAGGGCTGGGCCACCAGCTCAGACTTCCCCGAGCCTGAGCCCACAAAGGTTTGCATATCCCCATCAATGGCAATCCAGCAGGGTGACCCTGAGGGCATTGGTAGGGCTGCTTAGCCCTCGGTGGGGAGTAAGTCAGCCCAGGCTTTGTGGTCAGGAGGGGTCCAGCCCGGCCCGGCCCCCTCTGATGCCTGTCTTGGCTGGCCAGCTGCTCCCATCCCAGCCTGAGCCTCTGGTGGCCAACCAGATCTTCCCTTTGCTCCAGGCAGACTTTTCAAAACCTTTCAGGTAAGACTTCTGGAGGGACTGGTTAGGCAGACAGGGAAAGAAGTGTGCCTCGAGCACCTCCTTTGTGCCAAGCACAGCACTGGGTGTCTTCCGCTACTGTCACACTGGAGCCTCCCAGCATCCCGGGGAGGTTGGTACATTTGTGTCCATTTATAGATGGGGAAACTGAGGCCTGGGAAGGGAGATGACTTGCCCAGTGGAGGAGCTGGGATTTGCAGCCCATGGCAGAGAGCTGTCAGGGAGGATGGGTGGAGCCATGGATGTGGCTGGGTCTGTGAGTTTCTGTGCCAGGCACACAGGAGATGTGAGGACACCCCTGCCAGCTGCGATGCCCAGGGGCTCCTTTCCTAGCCATGGCTCTGCCCTGCTCAAGTAATCAGACAGTCCAGATCTAGGGTCAGTTTTAGGCATGGCTGGGCATGCCTAGGGTCTTAAACAATGTCCCTTGTCTTGGCTCCACCCTTCCCCATGTATGGGCATCATCCTCAACTTGCCTCCCATTGGTCAGCAAAATGGTGCCATAGTAATACACTCAACCCTCCCAGCATTTCAGAACAAGTCTCAGAGCTCCCTCTCATTGGACAGGTTTTGGTCATGTGTCCTCACTGGAACCAGTGATGTACTGAGGGAATACTGTGCCCTGATTGGCTACGGCCTGGGCCGCAGGCTCCACCCCTCTGATGTCTACCCTGGCTTCATGCCCCACCCTTTACTGGACACCAGGAACAGAGAAGCAGCTGACCCACCCTCCAGTGCCCTCACGGGGCTCCCAGACTAAGGGCCAGTACAGGGAAAAGTCCAGGCAGACCTTGACCCACTGAGCAGTCACAGGCCAGCCCTGGTCTGTTTCTGGGCCTCAGTCTGCTCCTTTACACAATGGGCACAGTATTTTCTGGACTAAATGGGACCGTGGGCATGAATAAATGGAGGGAACTGGCACTGTCTGCGAGATCGCAGGTATTATTTGTGTGTTGACTGGGCCTCCCTTGCTAAGAATTTATCCTGGCCGGGCGCGGTGGCTCATGCCTATAATCCTCACTTGAGCCCAGGAGTCTGAGGTTGCTGGGAGCTAGGCTGATACCACGGCACTCACTCTAGCCCGGGCAACAAAGTGAGACTCTGTCTCAGAAAAAAAAAAAAAGAATTTATCCTGAGGAAATTCTTCAGGGGAAGAAAATGCCAAATGCCACATACACACCGGGAACATTCTCATCACAATGTAGTTTGTGATCCCAATCTCGCGGACTCTAGAGTCCCTGGGTGCGTCACTTCACCTCTCTAAGTCTCAGTTTTCTAATCTGTAAAACAGGGCTGATGTTAGCACCTACCCCATAGGATTGGGTTTTTGTTTGTTTGTTTGTTTTGAGACAGAGTCTCACTTTGTTGCCCGGGCTAGAGTGAGTGCCGTGGCGTCAGCCTAGCTCACAGCAACCTCAAATTCCTGGGCTCAAGCGATCCTCCTGCCTCAGCCTCCCGAGTAGCTGGGACTACAGGCATGCGCCACCATGCCCAGCTAATTTTTTCTGTATATATTTTTAGTTGGCCAGATAATTTTTTTATTTCCATTTTTAGTAGAAACGGGGTCTCACTCAGGCTGGTCTCGAACTCCTGACCTCGAGTGATCCACCCGCCTCGGCCTCCCAGAGGGCTAGGATTACAGGCGTGAGCCACCGCGCCCAGCCCCTACCCCATGGGATTGTTAACAGTGTTATAACCAGGGCGATGTGTCCGGCGCATAGTAGGTGCTGAACAGGTGGGAGCTGTAATCAGCTGTGGTCACCCCGAGGGAGCTCTGTTCGTGTGTGAAATGCTATTCCCTTTTTCATTCATTTAGCACATATTTTGTGAGGGTCTGCTATGCACCGTATCCTGTGTAGATGTGGGGGACTCAGAGGTGCACCAACACCACATTCCTGCCCGTAGAGTTGATGTTCTACTGGGGAGATGGATGATACTCAAACAGACAAGGATGGCCAGGCACGGTGGCTCACACCTGTAATCTCGGCACTTAGGGAGGCCGAGGCGGGCAGACTTGGAGATTGTGCCGCTGCCCTCCAGCCTGGGCGAGACTGTCTCTAAAAAAAAAGAGAGAGAGAGAGAAGGACAAGGAAATGAGAGCGTTTACCACCAATAGTGCTGAGGGCTATGGAAGGAGTCTGGTGGGCCAGGGAGGCCTCCCTGAGAGAGGTGAGGGAGCCGTGCAAGGGTATGAGAGCAGCAGCTTCCAAGCAGAGGGACTGGCAGGTGCAAATGCCCGGAGGCAGGAGTGTCTGGTGTGGAGGCAACAGCGAGGAGGGCCTGGCAGCACCAGGGAGGGGAAAGGAGGAGTTAAGGCCCACCTGGGCTGGGCCCAAGTGAGGTGGGAGCCATGGGGGAAGGTGACCTAATGCAGGTTCTGGAAGGTCCCTCTGGTGGCTGCATGGAGAGCACCGGAGGGAGCAAGGGCAGCACCAAGGAGGAGGTCAAGGAGCACTGGAGACCGGTGGCTGGTCGTGGCCATGGAGGCGGGGAGAAGAGAACATGCCAGAGCCTTTTGGCAGGCAGAGCCAGCACACACTCCCATACCCTGGGGGCCGCACACCAGTCCCCAAGCCCAGACACCTGGAGTCTCTGAGGTTCATGGGTTTGCACCTCAGGGGCTCAAAGGGGTCCAATCCCTGCACGGTCTGAGGCTCCTGGTCTCCTGGTGGGGAGAGGTGGTCAGTCCTGCTGGTGACCCGCTTCTGTTCTTGTCCCTCTCTCCTCCTCCTCCCTCCTGGGCGCTCCTGAAGATAAAGGTACTTGGCGTGTGTGTGTGTGTGTGTGTTCGGGTGCACATGCATGTGTGCATGTGTGTGCCCGCTCCTGTAGCTGGAAGGACGGGCAGGAAGAGGCATCCAAAGGCGGCAGCTGGGGGCTTGTGGTCAGGGCCTGTCGTGTGTGGGGCCCAGGGGCTGTGGGGCGCTGGAGGGCTGGGAGAGGGAAGCACAGGGCTTGCCATGTGGGAGTTGGGCAACACGGGGTGGAGGGCATTGGGGGCGCAGGGGAGACCCCAGGATTCTACAGGGAGCCCACGTCCAGTCGCCCCTCACAAAGGAGGGTCCTTGAGGAGGCCTGAGTCTGGGTGCCCCCAGCCGTGCCCCCACCCAGGCCCCCAGAACACAATCTGCTTCTGTGTCGCAGATCCTGGAGGCAACACCCCTCTTGGAGTCCTTCGGTAACGCCAAAACTGTCAGGAACGACAACTCCAGCCGCTTCGGGAAGTTTGTGGAGATCTTTCTGGAAGGGTGAGTGGGATAGTGGATGGGACTCCCGAAGGCCTCACAGCACCTTCTATGTCCCGCTGCAGCTCCTCAGGGCCAACGTGCCCACCCTGCGAGCTGATTGTGTCTCCCACCCAGGGGCGTGATCTCTGGTGCCATAACCTCGCAGTACCTGCTTGAGAAGTCCAGGATTGTGTTTCAGGTGGGCCAGCCCTGCCCGGGCCACAGATACTCAGAGACGGGCACCTGGGGGGTTGGATAGATGTTGAATTAAGGAACAGATACGTGTGTAGGTGTAAATGTGTGCGTGAGCCCAAGACCTGGTCCCCTCCCCAGGTGGCTACTCTGGTCCCAGAGCACAGCAGGTGTGCTCCTGCCTCAGGGCCTTTGCACCTACTGTTCCTTCTCTGAGGAGCACTTATCCCCCAGACACCTCTTTGGCCAAACCCCTCACCTCCTCCAAGTCTTCCCTACAGTGCCACCTGCTCAGGGAAGCTGCCCCATGTAACACTGCAGCCCCTGTCCACCCCAGCAGAACTCCCACCCCTCCACAGCCTTATTTCTCTCCAGAGCACTTTTCACCCTCTGATGTGTGAGACCAGGGGCTTCTGTCTGCCTTGTTCCCAGCTGTGTCCTAAGGGCCTAGGAGAGGGGCTGGTGCTCAGGAAGTGCTGAGCCATCTGGAGGCCCTGTGCGTGCACATCTGGGCTATAGGTACATGTATGCAGGCGTGGGTGGCCAGTGCACACAAGAGAGGACAGGCTGCCTTTCTCGTATTTCTCCAAACAAAATGAAACCCCACCAGAGCCCTCTCAACCCCCAGTCACAGCAGGCTCCTGCCCTTACCCGAAGCTGGCACCAGGCTGGGAGCCTTGCCCCTCCCAGAGGTGGCCAGTTGTATCTGCGGGCCCTTGTGTATGTTTGTACTTGTGGGCGTGCCTGGGCCTGTATGTGTGTCTCGGGGTCACCTGGGGGGGTGGCTCCCTTCTCTGCACCCATCTCCCTACTCTGCAGGCCAAAAACGAGAGGAATTATCACATCTTTTACGAGCTACTGGCTGGGCTGCCTGCCCAGCTGCGGCAGGCCTTCAGCCTGCAGGAGGCAGAGACATACTACTACCTGAACCAGGTGAGCGCCAGGGCCCCCAGGCCTGGTCCTCCCACCCCATCACCCCTGTGGGGCCGAGGGAGCTGAGTTGTGGGGTCCTAATGGCCAGCAAAGGTGATGGAGGTTTAGGGAGGGTAAATTTGGATTTAAGGTGTCTCATTGCAGTGAGGGGGACAAGAGTCTTCAGGGTCCAAAGCAGGGGTAAGGGAGACCTACCTGGCTCTTCATTTCTCTGGAGTCTGGAACAGAACCAACCAGCCTAGAGCTACCACTTCCCCTCTTTGTGTCTCAGTGTCCTCATCTGTAAAAGGACAACCCAGTACTACCCACCATGCATGGATGTAGTGAGGCTTGGATGAGGAAATGTACGTAAAGAACATAGCACAGGGCCTGGCATGTAGTACATGCTCAATAAACATTGGTTACTGTTTTCAGTATCTGGGCTGCCAGAAAGGTTAACAGGCAACAACACTTGCCGCACGTTACCCACAGAGTAACCATGAAGCCTGTCCTCAGCCCCGCTCAGAGCCTCTGGGCCCATGAGAGTGGAATGAGAGCTAGAGTGACAAGCTCGAGCCACTCCACCAGTAGGGCAGAGCAGGAACCTGGAGGGCTCGCCGGCCCCACCCAGGGTCGCTGAGCCCCAGCCCCTGCCCTCACCCAGGGTGGGAACTGTGAGATCGCAGGGAAGAGCGATGCAGACGACTTCCGCCGGCTCCTGGCCGCCATGGAGGTGCTGGGCTTCAGCAGCGAGGACCAGGACAGCATCTTCCGCATCCTGGCCTCCATCCTGCACCTGGGCAACGTCTACTTTGAGAAGTATGAGGTGAGGGAACACCACAGACTGCCGTGGGACCCCCAGGACCCTCGGAACCGGTCATGTTTTCAGGGGCTTATGAGCCTTCTATATTTCCCCTCCGGGTTACAGTATGCACATTATCATTCATTCTTCCTTCTTTCCTTTAGGTTGTTTATCTTTTTCTTATTAATATATGGGAGCTCTTTGATTTTTTAATTAAAAAAATTTTTTTAGAGATAGGGTCTCACTCTGTCACCCAGGCTGGAGTGCAGTGGTGCAATCATAGCTCACTGCAGCCTCACATTCCTGGGCTCCAGCAATCCTCCTACCTGAGCCTTCCAAGTAGCCACCACGCCCGGCTAATTTTTGCTATATATTTTTTAGTTGTCCAGCTAATTTTCTTTATATTTTTAGTAGTAGAGACGGGGGTCTCACTCTTGCTCAGGCTGGTCTCGAACTCCTGAGCTCAAACAATCTACCCACGTTGACCTCCCAGAGTGCTAGGATTACAGGCGTGAGCCACCGTGCCCAGCCCCCGAGATGGGGTCTTGATATGTCACCCATGCTGTTCTCAAACTCCTGGGCTCAAGTGATCCTCCTAACTCAGCTTCCCAAAGTGCTGGGATTATAGGTGTGAGCCATGGCCCGGCTGGGAGCTCTTTATATATGTTAAGGATATCAGCCTTTTGTTTCTGATATGAATTGCAAGTATATTTTCCAGTTTGACATTTATCTTTTGACTTTGTTTGCAAGTTTCTGGGCTTTTTTTTTTTTTGCCATGCAGATTGTTTTTAAATTATTTTAGGCAAGTTCACTTATGAATCTATTCTTATATAAATTTCTAACTTTTTGTCATTTTTAGAGAAATCTCTCTAAAATGATAACAACCTTCTCCCGTAGTTTTTTTCATGACTTTTTATGTTTTTTGTGGGTTATTTTTAAACATTTAAATCTTTGAAGCTGGGTTGCAGGGGCTCACACCTGTAATCCCAGTGACTTGGGAGACTGCTGCAGGAGTATCACTTGAGGCCAGGAGTTCAGGACCAGCCTGAGCAACACAGCAAGACCCCATCTGTAAAAAAATGGAAAAAAAATTAGCCAGGTGTGGTGGTGCACACCTGTAGACCCAGTTACTCGAATGGCTGAGGTGGGAAGCTCACTTGAGCCTAGGAGTTGAAGGCTGCAGTGAGCTATGATTATGGTACTGCATTCCAGCCTGGGCCACAGAGCAAGACCTTGTCCCTAAAAAAATAAATAAGTAAGTAAATAAATACATTTTTAAAATAAAAAAATTTTAAATCAATCTTTGATTCATCAGGAATTTATGCTGGTAAGGTATGAGGTAGGAATCCAATTTTTTTTCCAGATAGTTACTCAATTGTCCTAATCCCTGAATTTTAAACATACCTCTTGAGGCATTATTCCTTTCTCTCTGGGCTCATCAACAAGTGATACAAACAAGCTGAAATAAATAATTTAAAGCAAAAAAAAATTAAAAAATACCTCTTTATCATGTACTAAATTCCTATATTCATTTATGTCTAATTCCAGACTTTCTATCGTGCTTTGTTAATCTATGTGTGCACCGTGTCTATGACCAACACTTTTAATTCCTGTTACTTTAGAATATGTTTTTATTCTCTCATAAGGCCTCCTTCACTCTTCTTCTTTTCCAGAATTTTCCTGGCTATTCTGGCTTCTTTCTGTTTTTTATGTGAACTAGAAACTCAGCTTGTCCAGTTCAGGGCACCCTCTGTTGGTATTTTGCACAGACGGACGCGCAGGAGGTGGCCTCAGTGGTGAGTGCCCGGGAGATCCAGGCTGTGGCGGAGCTGCTGCAGATCTCCCCCGAGGGCCTGCAGAAGGCCATCACCTTCAAAGTGACCGTGAGTCTACTGGCACCCGCAGTCTAATCAAGCTTCCGGCCAGGGCCTGGACAGAGCTGCCTTGGGCCCTGTCCTTTGTGGGTACCTCTCCCTGCCCCTCCTCTCTCTGTCCCTGTCCACTGAGTGGGTCAGGCTCAGAGCTGGATAACCTCAGACCTCAAAGACTCCAGGCCTCCGCAGAGACTATTCCCTCTGCCTGGAATGCTCTTCCTCTTTGCACACCTACTCATCCTTCAAGACCCAGTGCAGGTATCCTCTCTTCCAAGAAGCCTTCCCTGACCCTGGCTCCATCAGTGCCTCCTCTGGGCTTTCACAGCCCTTGGCCCATCCCTGCTTCCCAGGGCTGATCTCATTGTATTGTTGTGTCTGCGTATGACTCCGTCTCCCTGTTACACCAGCAGCCCCCACTGCCACCAGCATCGCCAGGCAGAGTGGGTCGGAGGGTGCCCTGCCCGGACTCTGGCCAGCAGTGTGCCGGAGACCAGTCACACCGTCTTTCCAGCCTCCCTTCCCCATGCCCCCAGACCCCCAGTTCTCTGGGGGCTTTCGGGAGGTAGTGGCCAGCCTGCTGTCACTCAAGAGCCGTGTCCTTCCCCAGGAGACAATGCGAGAGAAGATCTTCACACCCCTGACTGTGGAGAGCGCCGTGGATGCCAGGTGAGGCTGCGCCTCTCCCTGCCTGAACCACCCGGTCTCCACACCCCTGCCCTGCGTCCCACCCACCCTTGCACCACCTCTGCTCCAGGGACGCCATCGCCAAGGTCTTGTATGCACTGCTATTCGGCTGGCTTATTGCCAGGGTCAACGCGCTAGTGTCCCCACGGCAGGACACGCTGTCCATCGCCATCCTGGACATCTATGGCTTCGAGGTGGGGCTGCATGGGGGGGCGAGGGGCGGGGGAACGTAAAGCAGGGCCTCACCTCCCTCACGGTTACAGGCTGCCCTTCTGTCTGTCTGTCTGCCTACAGCAGTGCCACCCTCCCTTCAGGGATCTCTCCCTTATCATCATGTCCCTTGTCTCCTTCCGTCTTCTTCACTCACCCACAAGGACCCCTGAGGCCTTCAAGGGCCAGGCCCAGTGCTGGGCAATACTAGGGACCCCAAAAGGACCAGACCAGGGCCTTGCCCTTGGGGAGACTGCAGGTGGGGCCGGGGCCGGGTGCAGACTGACACACAAGCCTTGTGATCAGAGCCATTAGAGAAGCAGCCTAGCCCTGGGGGAGCCCCCCAGAGGGTACCCTTAACGCAACTGGGCAGGGATCAGGGAAGTCTTCCTGGAGGAGGAGGAGACATTCCTGGGAACCAGTAAAGCCATTCTAGGTGGAAGGAACAGAATATGCAAAGGCTGGGAGGTATGGCAGGGCATGCCATCTGGGGAGGTGACTTTGTGTGTGGGGTGACTTCTGTGTGAGTACACAGTGAAATGCTGAGAGACGGCAGGAGCATCACAAAAGCAATGGCAAGCACTGACGTGGCGCCTGTTATGTGCCAGATGCAGTTCTAAGCACTTTATGTTTATTAATGCACTTTATCCTTATAACAACCCTATGAGGCAGGTACTGCCAGTATCCCCATTTTACAGATGAGGACACTGAGGCACAGAGCAGTTGTTCAAGGTCACATAGGTAGAAAGTGGCAGAGCTCGGATTTGAACCCAGGCAGAAGGTCACAGAGGCTGGGCCCTTGGCCACCGCCTGTGCAGTCAGGACCAAAACTGTCAGGCTCTATCCTGTGTGCAGGAGGGTTCTGAGAATGGGGTCTGTGGTTGGGCTTCAACTTTTTGAAGCTGCAGCCGTGGAAGGCAGGGCCCAAGGGGGGGACAGATGGGCTGCTGGAGGGACCAGGCCCAGCCTCACCATCCCCCGGCAGGACCTGAGCTTCAACAGCTTTGAGCAGCTGTGTATTAACTACGCAAACGAGAACCTTCAGTACCTTTTCAACAAGATCGTCTTCCAGGAGGAGCAGGTGTGCAGGCCCCACTAGCACTCCCATCTGTCTTCACTGGCCGCTGGGCTGCCCTGGAGACCGACAACAGTGTGCTGGTCCTTTAAGGGCAATTCCAAGGTTGTCAGTGGAGGGAAAGGCATTATAAGCAGAGGCCCGGCATACACACAAGGACTGTGTTCTGGAGGGAAAGGTGCCAGGGTGCTGGGCCCAGAGAGAAGTGCTCCTGGGGGGAGGTCCTTCTTGCCCTCTGCTGGACTGTCGTCCCAGGCAGAGGGAGCAGCAGGGCCATGAAATGGCTTATGTTGCCCTGTTAGGAGGTGAGCTCCCTGTTCTAGGAGGTATGCAAGCAGAGGTACCCTTGGCCAGGCTCCTTCAGATGGATTCAGCCTGGGAGGTAGGGTGGGTGGGCCCTGGGCAGGGTGGGAGGCTGAGCCCCTGCCGCCCACTGCCTGCAGGAGGAGTACATCCGTGAGCAGATTGACTGGCGGGAGATCGCCTTTGCAGACAATCAGCCCTGCATCAACCTCATCTCACTGAAGCCCTACGGCATCCTGCGCATCCTGGATGACCAGTGCTGCTTTCCCCAGGTGAGCCACGGGCGCTGTGTGAGCCTAGTCAGGTCACAGATCTCTGAGCCTTGTGTCCTCATCCTACCCTGAGTCCTTCATTCCTCTCTGCTCTGGCCTTGGGGGCGGGGGAGGCGGTGGCGAGCAGTCGGGGCACCTAATCTACCATTCACAACCTGGGGTGATTGAGGCTGGATAGGGTGCTGTGGGTGTCCAGGGGAGGGGCTCCATCAGCCTGGGTAGTCACAGAAGGCTTCCTGGAGAAGATAACCTTGGGGTTGGGCCTCAAATCCTGATTGCAAAACTCAAGGAGGGATGGCAGTGGGACTAGAGAGTGCAAAGGCAGCTGGGAGCGGAATCAGCCACACCTGTTTGCAGGGATCCACTTAGGCCTCCAGTTCCTGGCTGAGACACTCTCCCCTGACCCAGGGCAATGGGCAGCCATGGGAAGGTACAAGTTGTTCCACTCCAGTGCCCACTGAGGAGCAGTCAGGGCTGGAGAATTTCCACCAGGCCAGGAACAGGGTGTCCAGGCCGCTACCCACCTAACTGACTCTCGCCTGCCCCCAGGCCACAGACCACACATTCCTGCAGAAGTGCCACTACCACCATGGCGCCAACCCACTCTACTCCAAACCCAAGATGCCACTGCCCGAGTTCACTGTCAAGCACTATGCAGGCAAGGTCACCTACCAGGTGAGCCCTGAAACAGCTGGCATGGCTGCTGGTGTTGCAGTTCCCCCAGCTGTTGGAGACATAGGCGCACAACAGGGCCCCAGACATTCCCACTTGGTTCCAATTCTGGCTCTGCTGTTCCCCGGCTGTGTGACCTTGGGCAAATCGCTTAACCTCTCTGAGCCTCAGTTTTCTCATCTGGAAAATGGGGATAACAATAATGCCCATCTCATAGGGTGGGTGTGAGAAGCGTAGGGTGAGCTTGAGAAAGAGTAGCTATTATCAATAGAGGTGTCACTGTGGTCACCCTCGTCACTATTATCTAAGGCACATTCGTGCCCTGGAGGTGTCTCAGGCTAGGATTCCAAGCCTCTGTCCCCATCTGGGCCTTATTTTTCTCAATGTCCTCCCCAGAGGGCAGGGCCAAGACCCAGACTGGTCACATGAAGCCTTAGCTAATGTCCTCCTCCCCCAGCAGGAGGGGCTCGAGGAGAAGGGGTTATAGCAGCGGGGAGGGTGCAGTCCCTCCTGGGATAGACAGAGGCCTGGAGGGTCAGGGCCAGGATTCCCCGGGGAATGTGAGCCTTTGACCCCGCGGAGGGAGGGACGGAGGAGGAGCTGATGTAGGCTGGCATGGGCTCTCCCTCACCCTGCCCGCAGGCTGCGCGGGATGGGGGTGGGCAGGGTCCAGCTTGAGCCGCCCGCTGTTCCCCCTTTTCAGGTGCACAAGTTCCTGGACAAGAACCACGATCAAGTGCGCCAGGACGTGCTGGACCTGTTCGTGCGCAGCCGGACGCGGGTGAGCGAGCGCCGCCTCCCGCTCTGGCCCCGCCCCCGGGCTTGGCCCCGCCTCGAGCGCCGGCCGCCCCGGCCTTAGGGTTGCCCAGGCCTGGCTCCCGCTGGCCGTGGCCAGCCACGGTCCCGGGCTGCCCTCTGACTACCCGCAGCCCGGCGGCCAGACCCTGGCCCTGCTCCCACCCCCAACCGTGTACCCACCCAGCCTTGGCCTCGCCGGGTACTTGCCCCATTGCCCGGCTCATTCTCGCCTGGCTTCCTGCCAGACAGCTCTCCCGCCCTGACGTCCTCCCGCCGTGGCCCGCCCAGTTCTATTTGCCCAGAGCCCTCCCGAGCGGGCGCTGCCATGAGGCCCTGGGCAGAGCTTGGCGGACCCAATCTGAGTTCCCTGGAGGCTCGGGGGAGGCCCTGCATCCCAGCCCCACTACCGGCCAGCAGACGGCCCCATGACAGAGCACAGGCAGGGTCGCAACACCTGCCCTGTCTGGCCCTCTGCTTCCTCCTCTCAACTGGCCACCCTCCTCGTGAGGTCATTGCCAGAGTTCATAACCATGTGTGTAACAGGCCACCTCGGGGCCAAGCACGTGACACGGTCAGTGACTGTGTGTTCCCCATACTGCAGGGAACAAAAGCCCAGTTATGGGATGGGTCCCTTGGAAGGTGCTAAGCCCCCTGTTGTGAGAAGCATGCAAGCCGGGACAGAGGCCTTGCAGAGCATGGGGGTGGGCATAGGTGGGGGTGGTTCCAATGAGTTTTCAAATCCCTCCAGTCCAGAGACCTGACTCCCTTTGTTCTTTTTCCCCCCTTGTTCTGTCTCTTGACCCTTACCTCTCTGCCCGTGTCTTGCCTACCTGTCATCCCATCTCTCATCGTCTCGACCCTGACCTGCCTGCTGCAAACCTCGGCCCAGGTGGTGGCACACCTCTTCTCCAGCCACGCCCCACAGGCTGCCCCTCAGCGCCTGGGCAAGAGCAGCTCCGTTACCCGGCTCTACAAGGCGCACACAGTGGCTGCCAAGTTCCAGCAGTCACTTCTGGATCTGGTGGAAAAGATGGAGAGGTGGGGGAACAGATCACCCAACCTCACTTTAACCCACTCCATGACCCTCGGTGGGTGAGCACCCTCCTTTCCTGAGGCCTAACACTGCCCTCCTCCTGCCACTGCCAGGTGCAACCCCTTGTTCGTGCGTTGCCTGAAGCCCAACCACAAGAAGGTAAACAAGAGCTAAAGCCTCTGGGAGAGCCAAATATTCCTCCCTGTACTGTGTGACCTTGGGCAAGTGGCTTGGCCTCTCTGGACCTCCATCTTCCCAGCCTACCATGGTGATTATTCACCATTGATAGCTCCCTTTGCACATGAGTGGATCAATATGCAGACTCCCTCTCTGGGCATCCCTACAGGAGCCAGGTCTCTTTGAGCCAGACGTAGTGATGGCGCAGTTACGCTATTCAGGGGTGCTGGAGACTGTGCGGATCCGCAAGGAGGGTTTTCCGGTGCGGCTCCCCTTCCAGGTGTTCATCGACAGGTATCTTGGTCAGGGTAGTTCCTGAGCTCCATGTACCCCTATGCAACCACCTATGGCCCCAGGAATATATAACCCAGGCAGTACAGGGCTTGCCATGCACAGTTGCTCAGGTTGTACACTACACAAGACCACAACATGATAGCTATTATGAGGTAGATATATTTATTAATTTACCTTTTATCATAGTTTTATTATGTCTCGGTAAGATAAAAAAGGAGTGATTTTAATAGTTATTATAACAAATTTCCAGCAGATGGCAGTAAAGTATCTTGTTCTAGTAAAATCGTGTATTACAATTTTTCTGACATCCCGAAGCAAAGTCTTGAGGATGGAGTGCCCTTTTCTCTCTAGAAGACACGATGAGTCGAACCACCACTGGGACTGGGCCTCCTGGACACAGGGGCTGGGGGGGGCGGTAACCCCATGGTCTAGTAGGCACCTGGGATAGGTCTTAAAGCCCCAGACTGAGTTTGGGCCCCCATAGGTACCGCTGTCTAGTGGCCCTCAAGCACAGCCTGCCAGCTAATGGGGACATGTGTGTGTCAGTGCTGAGTCGCCTGTGCACAGTCACGCCAAACATGTATCGTGTTGGGGTCAGCAAGGTGAGTCCCACCCACAGCCAGCCCTTGGAGGTTCCAAGTTCGGGGGCTCTAGAACTGCAGCCTATTGAGTCAGAAATGTCCAAGCTAAAGACTGTCATCCCTGAAGCAATCCAAGTGACTGGTACATGGATTGCTGATCCCACCTCCAGACCTTTGCTCAGGTGGTTCCCACTTCCTAATTCACCACCACCCTTTGGCCACCTCTCCAAACCCAGCCCATCCCCCCAGCCCAGCTCCAGGAGGCTGCCCTGTCTGTTCTGTCGCCATGGACTTCCAGAGAGGGAGGGGCCCTAGTCCAGCCTCCTGGCTCTTACCTGCCTCCTGTCCTCAGCTGTTCCTTAAGGAGCACCTCCACCAGCTCCTGGAAAGCATGCGGGAGCATGTCCTGAATCTGGCAGCCCTCACGCTGCAGCGCTGCCTCCGAGGCTTCTTAATCCAGCGGCGTTTCCGCTCTCTGCGACGCAAGATCATCTTGCTGCAAAGCCGGGCCCGTGGCTACCTTGCCAGGTACGGTCCAGAGATGGCTTCAGAGAGGCCATGGCTGACCTCAGGTCATGAGCTCCCTGTCCCTAGAGGCATGCAAGCTGAGGGTGGAGGCCCCTGCAGGAAGGATGGTCAGTTTCTCTGTGTCTCCGATTTTGGATGCCCTTCCCACCTACCCCCAGGCCCTTGTGACTAGTGGATGGGAATGCATCTGGCTGAGAGGGGCCCTCCCCTGCATGTCAGGGACCTTCGGACTATAACCTCATGGGAAATGCATGGTCAGGCAGGTGTACTCTGGGCCTCTTAGTTCTGTGCTCCCCAACTGGTACAAGTCTGTGGCCTTTAGGAACTGGGCCGCATGGCAGGAGGTGAGCAGCGAGCGAGCAAAGCTTCATCTGTATTTGCAGCTGCTCCCCATCACTCGCATCCCCCGCAGCCTGGTCTGTGGAAAAATTGTCTTCCCTGAAACTGGTCCCTGGTGCCAAAAAGGTTGGGGACCACTGACTTGGTTGGCTGTGTGACCTTGACCAAGTCACTGCCCCTCTCTGAGCTCCAGTTTCCCTTTGTGCCAGAGGGCCCCAGAGTGAAGTGTGGGCACTGGCTCCAGGCCAGGCTGGCAGGGGCATCCCTGCCCCTCAGCCACCGAGTCACCCTGTGGCTCCAATCCCTAACCCCCGTCTCCCTGCCCCAGGCAACGCTATCAGCAGATGAGGAGGAGTCTGGTGAAGTTCCGGTCCCTGGTGCATGCATATATGAGCCACCAACGCTACCTCAAGGTACAAGCCCTGCCCCGTCTGGGCCCAGAGAGCAGCAGAGAGGGGGAGGAGGCACTTAGCACCCCAGAGGAGACTTTTGGCCTCAGATTCTGTTAGGTTCAAATCCACCCTCTGCCACTCACTGGCTGTGTAACATTGGGAACTCTCTGGCCTCAATTTCCCCATCTGCACCTTAAGATGGTGGAGAAAGTTAAGTGAGATGTTGCATGTGAAGGATTTGGCCCAGTGCTGGGTTCACAGTGGGGTCTTCAGGAATTGGGTACGATTAGGATTTGGCGACCTACACATCACTGGTTATGGTTTTGTTCTTACCTTCACACCAGTCTTGGCCCACTGTCACATCAACTAGCCACCAGAAAGACAAATGCAATTCCCAAAGCATTGAAGAAACACGTAGCCTTTGCTGAAGGTTTTGTGGGCTACGGAGGAGGGTTTTCCATCACACAGTGCTTGGCCACTTCGCAGACACCCTCCTGTGCCTCTCTCGTCCCCACAGTTTTTCTCTCTCCGCCCTTTGCCTCTTGCTCTCCTGTCCGCTCCCTGTTTCTCTGGCCACACTTCTGCCTCCCCTTCCCCATCTGTGAAGTCACCTTCCGATGACAGGCAAGCTGCCCCCTTGCTGCTTGTGTGGCCGTCCAGGCTCTGGGCCTGCCGGGGCCTCTGCCTGCCGTTCCCCACCTTGACCATCTGCTCTCCTGCAGCTGAGGGCAGAGCGGAGGCGCCAGGTGGAGGAGGCACGGCTGCGGGAGCAGGAGGTGGGTGTGGGGGGTCCGGCTGCCGGAAGGGCCAGGGGGGGAGGCCGGCAGGTTGGGGTGTGGCAGGCCTGTCCCTGCCCCATGTGCTGTTCCTGCAGGAGCTGAGCAAGCGGGAGGTGGTGGCTGTGGGGCACCTGGAGGTGCCGGCTGAGCTGGCTGGGCTCTTGCAAGCAGCGGCAGGTGGGTGAGCCCTGGGCAGAGGGAGGGCACGGGTGGATGAGGGAGCAGGCACCATATACCCTCCTCTCTCCACAGGCCTCAGGCTGAACCAGGCGCCCAGGGTGGCTCCTGTGCGGAGTCCCCGGCTCCAGGCCGAGCCCCGGGTCACGCTGCCCCTGGATATCAACAACTTCCCCATGGCCAAGTTTGTCCGGTGCCACTTCAAGGTAAGGGCTGGCACGGGCCCAAGTGCCCTGGCCAGTGGGTCCTGACCAGTTAGAAGTGACACTGTGCTGGCTCCTAGCTGTGTCCCGTGCTGTTGGGTGTGAGTCACTTGCTGGATCGTGGGGGGTCTGGACCATTCCCGGCAGGCCAGGCAGCGGCGGAGACCCTCAGTGGCTCCGGGCAGGGCTGTTTCCCAGCCATTCTGGAAACATCTCAGAAACTGAGCATCTGGTGGAGCCACAGCGTGTTGGCCTTGCTCTAATTCCCAGCCCTCCAGGAAAGGCCCAGAGCGGGGGCACATCCTGTCCCTACCACTGACTTGCTGAGGGCCAGTGTGGCCCCTCACTGACCTCAGTTTCCCCATCCGTATAGCGGAGACAGGCTCACAGGCTCTGGAGCCCCCACCAGATGTGCCCGTCCGTCCTGGCTCTTGTGTCCTCACGTACCTGCCCTGTGCCCCTAGGAACCTGCCTTTGGGATGCTGACGGTGCCCCTGAGGACACCCCTCATGCAGCTGCCAGCCGAGCAGCATGCAGAAGCCACAAGCATCTTTAAGCTGGTATGGGGTCTGCCCTGGCCCACCTTCCAATGTGTGGTCCCTGCCGGCGAGGCCAGGCATGAGGCCCCAGCGCTGCCCTCCCCAAGCCTTCCCCAGGAGCCCCACGCCTCGTCCTTGGAGGAGATACTTTTATGTCAGTGGGGGGATCTGGCCTCCACTCTGGGGACAGGTGACCTTTCTTCTCCCAGCCACCTCTTTGGCAAAAAGGCTGCCTTGGGGCCTCTCTGGAGTCTCCCAGGGACACCAAGAAGAGACCTAGGTCTTCTCTTCAACAACTTCCCAGTCTGAGCGGGGTGGCAGAGCAGACCTGGCCAGTGGCCCTCAGCATGGACTGAGGGAAGCACCAAGGCTAGGGAGTCCACTGAGGCCACTAATTCAGCCCTGAGCTGGGTCAGTGAGGGCTTCCTGGAGGAGGGTGCATTTGAGCTGGAGGGAAATTTGCCAGGCAGGGAGGGTGGAGAAGGCACAGAGAGAGAAGAGGAAATTGGGTGGTTAGGACAGAGAGGAAGGCAAGAGTGAGAGTGGTCAGCAAGGGCTTGATTGCAGACCAGGAGTTCGGATTTCATCCCAAGGCATCCGGGGAGCCTCAGCTTCCATGAGAAGGACGTGGTCCTATCTACATGTTAGAAAGAACCCTCTGGGGCCTAGGTAGAGCAGGAGGTGAGGGGCTGGCTGGAGGCCAGGGGTGCAGGGAGGAGACTGGGGCTCTTTGGGGAGCCATGGAAGGTTCATGAGCAGGAGAGAAGGTTAGCGTGTACCTTGGGTCTTTTTTCCCATAGTTGGGGTGAACTGCCTGGTTGTTTGGCATAAAATACGGCAGTTATGTTGTAACATGAGGGGCCTTTGCACAGGCAGGGGGACACACGCGAGGGGCGTGAGAGGGATGCGTGTTGGGTGGAATCGATAGGAGCAACTTTCTGGGAGGCCCAGGAGACCCTGTTTGTGGCCCAGATCCTGCGTTTCATGGGCGACCCCCACCTGCGTGGTGCCCAGGAGACCGTCTTCGGGAACTACATTGTGCAGAAGGGGCTGGCAGTGCCCGAGCTGCGGGACGAGATCCTGGCACAGCTGGCCAACCAGGTGTGGCGCAATCCCAACGCCCACAACGCCGAGCGCGGCTGGCTGCTGCTGGCCGCCTGCCTCAGCGGCTTTGCGCCCTCCTCGCGCTTCAGCAAGTACCTGCTCAAGTGAGTGGGGCCAGGTAGGGCCGGGGCATGAGGGATGGTGGCCCTGGCAGTAGGGCCCGAGGCGGGAATCTTGCAGGTCAGGCCCGGAGTGAGTTCTCTGTGCTCAGAAGCTCAGGCCGGGAGGCTGCCAGGGCTGCTGTGCGTCTCCACTGGGCCCAGGGCAAGAAAGAAGGGCAGGCCCACTGCCCAGGGTCGGAGTTGGGTCAGACTGGATGAAGGATTTCCAGAACTCAGAGGAGGTCGAGGCCGAGGTGTGGGGAATTTGGAAAAAAGTATTGATCTCTCACTGCATGGGAGTCTAATGGGGTGGTTAGGAACATGAATGCTGGACTCAGGCAGTCTGGGTTCAAATCCCAGCTCAGCCGCATATGAGCTGTGTGACCTTGAGCAAGTTACTTAACCCCTCTAGGCCTCAGTTTCCTCATCTGTAAAATGGGGGTAATACTGACTTTATAAGCTGTAGTGAGGTTGAAATATATAAACACATGTGAAATGCTTAGAATAGGCGGGCAGATGGTAAGTGCCATGTGGGCATAACTGGCACAGCGATGTCACCCTGCTGGGTAGGAAGGATGATTTATAAGGGAAAGAGCCCGGGCAGGCCCTGGGTGTGAATCCCAGCTCTGATACTTACCTGCTGTGTGGCCTGGAGCAAGCCACTGCTCCTGTCAGAGCTTATTTCTCCCCTGTAAATTGAGGCTGGTAACAGGACCCACCTAACAGAGTGGCTGTGAGCCATGGAGCGTGCAGAGCCTTGCTCAGACCAGCGTGCAGTAGGTGGGCGTCACTGGCCAGTCTTATGACCGCATGGCCGCCATGGCAGCATGGCGCTAGGTTCCCTCTCCCAGCTACAGTGGGGGTGCACCTCTGCCCTCCTGGCCAGGCCTAGCAGTGGGCTGGGGAACGGGGGTGGCATGGGGAGTGCCTGTCCCTAGGAGGGCTCAGGCTCGTCAGGCCAGGATGCAGTTGAACCCTCACAGCCATCTGTGCTGTAGAGGAGAACCTGGAGGAGAGGCCGCGAGAGGGCAGGTGACCACCCCGGACCGTCAGGGAAAGAATGAGGCAGAGTCATGTTCTTGCCTGTACCCAGCTGCAGACCCAACCCTGTCGATGACATTTTGCTCCAACCAGCTGGAACCTCTTTGGCCTGTCCTTGGACCTCTGTACTGGGCCAGCCTAGGACCCTTTCAGTTTAGCCATGGAATTCTGGGCGAGCCTGCAGTCTTTTCTAGGCTAGCCTCAGAACTCTGGGCGAGCCTGGGACCCCTTCAGAGCTCTGGACGATAGCGTGGGGCCCTTCAGAGCTAGCCTGGGGCCTTTTCCGCCTCCGCTTAGATGTCTGGACTGGGCCGGGCCTTTCGCAGATCCCTCTTGGTCCTAGCTCCAACTCCTACCCGTCAGGTTTGTGTCTGATTATGGGCGGAATGGCTTCCAGGCTGTGTGTCAGCATCGCCTCATGCAGGCCATGGGCCGGGCCCAACAGCAGGGCGCAGGGGCTGCCCGCACCTTCCCCCCGACCCAGCTCGAGTGGACAGCGACCCGTGAGAAGGCCAGCATGGCGCTGGACGTGGGCTGCTTCAGTGGTAAGCGGCCTCACCCGGCCCCTCGTGCTGCCTTCCCTCCCACCCTCATGGAGGGGCAGCTGGAGTCGCAGGCCCGGTAAGCCCTGGGGTTGGCAGAAGCCACGGGAGGTTCTGGAGCTGGGGAAGGGCCTGCTTGGACGTGCCTCTGCACAAAGTCAGTGTGTGGGGGCTGGACGTGGCCTGGGGTGAGGATGTAGATACAGGGGTCCAGGACAAGAGTCGGGACACCTGAGTGGAGGAGGCAGGCAGGGAAGCACAGCCGGGCTGGACTGCAGATGCCCCAGACTGAGCCCAGCACCGCTGTGCCCCAGGTGACCAGTTCTCCTGCCCGGTGCACTCCTGGAGCACAGGGGAAGAGGTGGCTGGAGACATTTTGAGGCACAGGTTGGCTCCTAGGATGCCCCACCCAGCATGCTCTTGTGCACCTGGAGAGGGAGGGGCAGGAGGCCAAATCCCCTGAGGCTCCGGAGGGCCCACCCTGGTCATGCTTGGGGTCCAGCTTACATTCCAGGGTCTCCCCTAGGCAGTGCCTGATGCCTCTGTCCCTCATTTCCATCCCTCTGCATGCTGTCACCAGGGGGCTGGCAGACAGCTGGCGGGGCTGGACGGTGGCCATGAAGAATGGGGTCCAATGGGCAGAGCTGGCCGGCCATGACTACGTGCTGGACCTGGTGTCGGACCTGGAGCTGCTCGGGGACTTCCCTCGACAGAAGTCCTACTTCATTGTGGGCACAGAGGGGCCTGTCGCCAGCAGGGGAGGCCCCAGGGTGTAGGTAGCTGCCCGGGGCCCCTCGCATGGATAGCGTCTCCCAGGCAGAAGGTGCGCCCGCCCCCAGCTGCTGGGAGAGGCTGAGGTCTGGACTTAAGCTTCAGGGCTCTTAAGGAGGTGGAGCTCACCAAAAGATCCTGCCTTTTAAAGGGAAATAGTCACCCAGTTCCAAGGTGCAGAGGAGAATTTGGGGAGTTCTGGGAGGGCTGTGGATCTCCCCGGGGGTCAGCTGCGCCTTGTTCCTGTTCCTCACAGGGTGTTTGGGAACAGCTGGGACTCGGATGAAGACACACCCACTAGGCCCCAGCCCCAGGGGCACACACCCACAGTGCCTGACTCGGATGGCTACTGCAGCCACAATGAGGATGGCACAGATGCGGAGTCTGAGGCCCAGAGAGGGACAGCAACCCACCAAGGTCAAAAAGCAATGGCCACTGTCTCCGGTGGGGAGGGAGCCTTGGGGGGCTGCTGGGGGTTAGAGATCAGCAGAAGAAAAGAACTTGATTTTCTTGTCCGGCCCCCAGACTCGGACAGCCTTGGAGAGCCTGCTGTGCCCCACAAGGGGCTGGACTGCTACCTGGACAGCCTCTTCGGCCCCGTGCTGTCCTATGGGGATGCGGTAGGGATGGGCCAGGGTGTTTGCAGACAGCAGGCACAGTGTGTCCCCCCCAGGTCACACACATGCACATGGTGACATGGAGCCTCTCAAAGCCAGAGCTGTGCGTCATGTGTCCTATCTGGGTCTCTGCTGGGGGCTGGGCAAAGAATGAAGGTCCCCTCACAGGTAGTGGGCCTCCTGGCTGGCCCAGAAGGACCTGCAGCTAGAAATGCAGGGCCCTGTCATGACCTCTGGTGGGCGCCAGCCCCCCAGGGCCACTAAGATCTCTGGGTGGGAGGGACTGACCTTGTTTCCTGAATACTCTGGCCCCAGATCTCACAAGACCCCCCTCAGGTACCCCTGCTCACTCTGGGGCCTCTCCAGCACCTTTCTGTGGCCCCTGGCGTGATGTGCATCCCTGAGCAGGGCACAGGCCCTCCTGGAACCTCAGTTTACTCCTCTGTGGAGGGGGTGGGTCGGGAGCTCACCTGGCTGTAGAGGGACTGATTGGGATGAGCACAGGTAAAGGCTGGGCACAGAGCAGACACCTGGCCAGCGGGAGACACCCCCCCCCAACCCGGGGTAGAGGAAGTGGCTGGTGTCAGGTGTCTGTTGCCATGGAACCTTGGGAGTGCAGCATTGAGGCAGTGACTCGAGCCACCTGCTGCCCCTAGGACCTGGAGAAGCCAACAGCCATTGCCTACCGCATGAAGGGGGGAGGGCAGCCTGGCAGAGGCGGCAGTAGCAGTACTGAAGACACCTCCAGGAGACCCCCAGAGCCAAAGCCAAGTCAGTGCCTCCCCTAGGGTGGTTCTGGGGTTGGGCAGGGTTGGGGCCACTCACTGGTCCTCGGGCAATTTCATGTGCTGGAGCGGAGGCAGCCATCGGCATGATGGGGGTGAGAGGCCGGGCGGGCATCGTAGGGAATCCCGCTTCCCTCCAGCTCCCCTGCCCACCTGCGCCCTCTCCCCGCACCCTCAGTCCCAGGCCTGGACGCCTCCACCTTGGCCCTGCAGCAAGCCTTCATCCACAAACAGGCCGTGCTTCTGGTGAGTGAGAGAGAGGGACTGGCAGGGGACAGAGAAGGGACCTGCGTGGTCACCACTGCCACCTCTCCCCAGGCCCGGGAAATGACCCTGCAGGCCCTGGCACTCCAGCAGCAGCCCCTGAGTCCTGCCCTGAGATCCTTGCCCCCAGAGGTGAGCCTGGCCCACCCTGGCTGAGGGGGTTGCCTAGAGACACAAGCTGTGAGGAGGAGCATTTTGCTGCTCCAGGGCATCTTTGTGCCTCCTGAGCCCAGAAGCCCCCCAGCCCATGTTGGACAGAGAAGGGGTCCCTGAGAGCTGGCTGGTATGTCCCAGGCAGCCCACCCCATGCCCCGCTCTCTGCAGAAACCCCTAGCACCGGAGGCACGGCCGAAGTCTGTAGGCACCGGGCCCCCCGCCAAACCTGTGCTCCTGCGCGCCAGTGCAAAGCCCTCGGCCCCAGCCCCGCTGGCCAAGGCCCCAAGGCCCCACACCAAGCCCGTGGCTGCCCCTGTTCTAGCTCAGGACCGGGCTTCTCCAGAAACCAGTGAGTGCCCTATCCCAGCCCGGGGGGCCTCCCAGGATAGGACTGGGGGTGTGTTTGTGTCCCCTGCGGCCTCACCCTGTCCCCTGCTGCCTCCTCGCCACAGCTTTGGCGCCCCCAGAGCTGGTCCGGTACTCGACACTCAACTCGGAGCACTTCCCACAGCCCACGCAGCAGATCAAGAACATTGTCCGGCAGTACCAGCAGCCGCCCCGGGGAGGCCGGCCCGAGGCCCTCAGGTCAGCGCTGCCCTCACCCCAGCCCGCCAGCCTGACGGACGGCGGCCTCTCCGCTGTGCGCGAGTGTCCGCCACCAGCGCACCCGCCCGCTGGGCTCAACCGCGCCATGCCCAGCTGCCTTTAGGGAGTGGCTTTGTTTATGCTGAGGGGTGCAGACGAGCCCCTGGGGCGAAGGGAGGCCCGACTGCTGTGGGACCTTAGGCCAGTCTCTGCTCCTCTCTGGGTGCTCGTTTAAAATGATGGCAGGTGGAGGGAGAAGTTCCTACCGTAGGAATGTGGGGGGGCAGAGGGGGACTCAGCGTCCCACCCACCATGGTACACCAATGCCTACCAGGAAAGACGGTGGGAAGGTGTTCGTGAAGCGGCCGGACCCCCACGAGGAGGCCCTGATGATCCTGAAGGGGCAGATGGCTCACCGGGCAGCAGTGCCTGGCCCCCAGGTGAGGGCACAGGGTAGGGCTGGGCCCGGGGGGAATCGAGACAGAGAGGGGCCTCCAGGGGAGCCTCAGAAACTAGCTACCCCTGCTTGCCACGGCCCTGCCACTGCCCCCCCCTCAGGGCCTGCTGTTGCCCCGTGAACATTCTCTTTGGGGTGGGACAGGTGTCCAGAGAGGCTGTGGCCCTGGTGAAGCCAGTGACCAGTGCGTCCAGGCTATTCGTGGAGCCCGTTTCAGGTGAGGGGGGCAAGCGGGCAGGGTGGGCATGTGTATGCGTGAGTCTGTGAGACAGGTGAGGCTCAATCTGCATGTCGGTGGCATGTGTGTCCCTGAGCCCGTATGTATGTGTTACGTGCACGTGGGTGTAATGATAATGCCAACACTTAAGTAACAGATCTCAGGCCAGGCCCACCCCGGCCTCCTTATCATACTGAAACCCTTCAAGATAGCACCATTTGTCCCTGCGTGTTATGGGGGGCAATGGAGGTGCAGAGTGGTTCAGTGGCTTACCCAAGGTCGTACAGCTCAAAAGTATTAGCCCAGGGCCAAGTGTGGTGGCTCAGGCCTCCAGTCCTAGCAGTTTGGGAGGCCGAGGTGGGAGAATCACTTGAGCCCAGGAATTCGAGACCAGCCTGGGCAACACAGCAAGACCCCTTCTCTACAAAAAAACTAAAAAGTTAGCTGGGTATGGTGACACGCACCTGTAGGCCCAGCTACTTGGGAGGCTGAGGTAGGAAGATCCCCTGAGCTGGGAATTTGAGGTTACAGTGAGCTGTGATTGGGCTGCTGCACTTCAGCCTGGGTGGCAGAGTGAGACCCTGTGTGTATATATATTATTAATAATTAATTAGTAGTAAAAAAAACCAAATAAAAGTGAAAAATAAATAATAAATGTAAAAAATAAATAAAAGTAATAAAAATTAATCACTTTTTTAAAAGTACCAGGCCAAGGATATAAACCCAGGCTTCTTGGCATCACAACTGGAGCCCTAACCTCTATACCCACTGTCTCTTGGCAGCCACGGTGATCTTAAAAGATATAAATTAGCTCATGTGGTCCCCCTGACAGAAACCCTCTGCTGGTCCCACAGTGAGCTCCAGACTGCCCACTGTGGCCTGTGAGACCCTGCATGATCTGCCCAGCTCCCCAGCCTCATCTCTCACAGTCCCCTAGGCACTTTCTGTTCCTGTCTCTTCCCAGAGCACACCAACCCTACTCCTGCCTCAGGGCCTTTGCACTTGCTGTTCCCTCTGCCTAGAGTGCTCTTCCCCAAGATCTTTGCATGCCTGGCCCCTTCTTATCATTTAGTTCTCAGCTCAAATGTCACCTCCCCAGAGAGGTCTGACTGCCGCACCAGGAGTGAAAGACCAGCACCCCCGGACTCCCTCCTAAATCACAGCTTTACCTCCCCCCAGCTCCTGGCACTGAGATTCCGAAGAGTCTGTTCCACCCACACCTGCCATGAGACTCAACTCAAGTGCAGGGGCCTTGTCTATCTTGTTTACTGGGGCATCCCCAGCCCTTAGTGCAGGCCTGTATACAATAGGTGCTCTATATGTGTGTCAAATGAAGGGCTGGGTGGTACGAGTGTGACCCGTGTGAGCAGGTGTGCTTATGGACTGCTCCCAGCCCCTTCCTCCACATGGGGGTCACCCCTGCGTCCTCTCCTGCACCCGCCGCCTCTCCCGCTTTGTGCTGAGAGGTGCCGGCTCATGCTTGCCCCGACCCCCTGCGCTCTCCAGCGCTGCCTTCCCGGTCGTTGGAGCCCCCGGAGGAACCTGTGCAGACACAGCTGCACCGCCTCGTCAACCCCAACTTCTATGGCTACCACGACGCCCCCTGGCGGATCTTCCTGCGAAAAGAGGTGTCAGGCACGGAGCCAGGGGAGGGGATGAATGCGGGCAGAGGTGGTCCAGGAGTTGGGGGATGGGCCCAGGAGAACAGGGTGGGGCAGGGCCGAAGCTAGGAGCAGAGTCTGGGGGGCCTGTACAGAGCGGGGCTCTATCTAGGGGGTGTGGCCAGGCGTGAAGCAAGGTGAGGGGGCTGTCAGAAGGTACCCACTGAAGCCCCGCCCCCACAGGTGTTTTACCCCAAGGACAGCTACAGCCACCCTGTGCAGCTGGACCTCCTGTTCCGGCAGGTGAGCTCTCTTCCCTTTCTGCCTCAGTGTACTCAGCAGGCAGTGTGGACACGTATACTCGGCTACCTACAAATTCTGCTTCTGAACTCTGGGATACAGGGTCCTTGACCGGGGTGAGGGTGGGAAACTGTTTTACTGAATCACCCACTCCCGTGGACAGGGTCAGTGAGCCCACAGTTTGACCCAGTCAGAGTCAGAGTGTGTCTGCGCTAGACAGGACCCAGAGGTCATGTCCACACCCCACCGTGTAGATCAGGAAATAGGCCTGGTGGGAAGGGCTGCCTGGATTGTGGGGCTGAGGAGGAAGGCAAAGGTCCCCGTAAGTGGGATCTGGTTTACCAGATGACCTGGTGCACAGCTGGCCCACTGCTGCAAGATGGGACCTTCCACATTCCCACTCGCCCTAGAGCAGCCTGGCCTGAGCCCTGGCTGGGGGATCCTCGGGCCACCCGCATCACGGCTCGTTCCCACAGATCCTGCATGACACGCTCTCCGAGGCCTGCCTGCGCATCTCTGAGGACGAGAGGCTCAAGATGAAGGCCCTGTTTGGTATGGTGGGGGAGGGGAGGGGCACGGATGGGGCAGCCACCAGAGCCGCGGCCAGCCCTTTCCCAGACAGAGACAGGCCGACAAGCCCAGCCCATTGCCTCCCAGACCTGCCCCCACCCCCCTTGCTCTGTTTCTGGCCTCTTGAGCGGCTGGGCTGCGTGTTTGGGGCTGGCAGTGCCTGGCGTACTGTGCAGCCCGTCCATCTCGTCCGTCTCTGGGTTTCACTTTCCCAGCATAGACACTGGTCAGACACCTTCCTGCTGGGTGTCAGCCTCCCTCCGTGACCTCCCTGAGACGTGGGCTGGGCTGGCAGGGGAGCAGGGAGGGTCCTGACCAGGCCTGGCCTCCCGTAGCCCAGAACCAGCTGGACACAGAGCGGCCTCTGGTGACAGAGAGCGTGAAGCGGGCCGTGGTCAGCACCGCACGAGACAGCTGGGAGGTCTACTTCTCCCGCCTCTTCCCCGCCACGGTGCGAGCCCCGCCTGCCCCCTGCCTGCCCAGGGGATTCAGGTCTGGCAAGAAGACTCTCACACGCCCTCATCCCCCATAGGGCAGCGTGGGCACCGGCGTGCAGCTCCTAGCCGTGGCCCACACAGGCATCAAGCTCCTGCGGATGGTCAAGGGCAGCCAGCAGGCCTGTGGGCAGCTGCGGGTCCTGCGTGCATACAGGTGGCTGGCAGGCGGAGTGGGGGCACAGACGGGCATCGGCGTTCCCCTACTCTTCCCATAGCTGCTTACCAAGTACCTGTGATGTGTCAGGCTCTGGGCCAAGCCCTTTAAGCAAGCCCGTTTTAGAGCTGGGGAAACTGAGGCTCAGAGAGGTTGCTTGTCTCAGGTCACACAGCCAGGAAGGGGTTGAGTTAGGCACCTGCTACCCTGTGCCCTCTTGGACCACGTGCCAGCCTCACAGAGCTGACCGTGCGGAGGTGCGGCTGTGCTGCAGATGACCACGTCCTGGTGCAGCTGGGAAGGGAAATGGTGTGCCTGTCGTGACAGTTTACTGAGTGCTCAGACTCCCGTCCCTGCTAGAAGTCCCTTTTGTCCTTTATAACATGGGAACAGGAATAGACCCTTGCTCACTGGTTGAGTGAAAGCTCCTTGCTTTGAAAGGTGGAGAGAATTTGGTCAGCGGGTGAAAGAAAGAAATTTGTGTGGCAGAATCTGGGAGGTTGGACTTAGGGGCAAAAGGGCGAGAGGCTGGAGTGCTGGTCCAGGGGGTGGTAGGAAATGAGTCAAAGCCACCGCCCGGGTCAGGAGGGTAGGCAGGCAGTTTCCTGGGTCCCATGGGAGCTGGTGTAATGGGGTGAGGTGGGTCTGGGCTTTGGGAACGGGGGCAGGGCAGGAGCAGAAGCGGCACGATAGGTGGAGGAAGGGCATCCCTCTGGCCTTGGGCCCTGCTCTGATGCCACCTGCCCACCCTCCAGCTTTGCAGATATTCTGTTTGTGACCATGCCCTCCCAGAACATGCTGGAGTTCAACTTGGCCAGTGAGAAGGTCATCCTCTTCTCAGCCCGAGCTCACCAGGTCAAGACCCTGGTGGACGACTTCATCCTGGAGCTGAAGAAGGTCAGGGTCCTCCCACAGATGCCCCCTACTCCCACCACCCAGGGCCAGGGGCCCAAGAGCAGGGCTCTCCCCCCGCAGATGCGCACCAGCCCCGCCTGCTTGGGAAATGTGTATGTGTGTGCGCGGATCAGCAACGGTGTCCGTAGACTTATGTGTGCCTTTAGGCCTAGGCACAGGGTGTGCCTTCCGTCTGGAATGTCCTTTCCCCCTTTTTCCTGCTCCTTCAGAAGCCTTCCCTAATGCTCCCAGCAGGGTGGCACAGTACTGTCTCTGAGCTCCGTGGCAGTTGTGTTCCCAGCCCTCTCTCCGTGGCTGCACGGCTGCTCACTGCATCTCGGTCTCTGTCCATTGCTGCCCCCGTAACTGGGCAGGCCTCAGGCCTAAAGCAGGTCACCCTGTGCCCCAGGCCCAGCACCTGGCCCAGGGAAGGCTTCCGTGGAAAGGTCTGGTGAGGGATTGAGTGGGCAAGGCACAGGTGTGCTGTAATACCCGTCTGTGTCCGTTGGACTCATGTCTCCAGTCCCTCCTTCTACCTGGAATGCCCTTCCCTCTGCTGCCCTAGTGAGTGCCCCCTTCCCTGAGGAGTCGGGGAGGATGTGACGAACAGGAGGTGGCCTAGGCCTTGAGGAGGAGGGTGCAACCCCTCACCCTACCCCTGGCTGGCCCAGGACTCTGACTATGTGGTCGCTGTGAGGAACTTCCTGCCTGAGGACCCGGCGCTGCTGGCCTTCCACAAGGGCGACATCATCCACCTGCAGCCCCTGGAGCCATCTCGAGTGGGTCAGCGCTGCAGGGGTGGTGGGAGACAGGGAGTGGGGAGGCTAGCCAAGGGGCCCTCCCTGGTGGATGCTGAGACAGGCCTGGCCCGCAGGCTACAGTGCCGGCTGTGTGGTCCGCAAGAAGGTCGTGTACCTGGAGGAGCTGCGGTGCAGAGGCCCTGACTTCGGTGGGTGCCCCAGACCCTGGAAACCCCAAACAGGACTCAGCCTGGCCCCGTGCCCTCACACTGCAGATGCTTGATAAGGGTTTCCTGGAGCATGAAAGGGGCCTGCACTGGCCAGGTCTCCTCAGGTCCCTGCTGTGGCCTGTCCGGCCTACTGGTGGCCATACAGCCCAGTTCTCTGCCTGCATGTGTGGCTGAGGGGTCTCCATGGACATTGGTGTCTCCATGCTTGTGACCTGAGTCTCTCTGTGTCCCCTCATGCCTGAGCATCCACAGGCACTGCTGTGCCTTTTTGCTTCACTCCCACACTGCTCCTGTGGCCCTGAGAGACCCTTTCCATCCCTGAGCCAGTTTCCTTATCTGTAAAACGGGCTCAGTGCCATGGCCTCCCTTATAGAACCCTAGGGAGAGGTTAAGCAGATACCCGAGTATCCCTAAGGGGCCCCCTTAGTCCCAAGACAAGACCCTCTTGTTTGCTTCAGATCCTTTACAGACTCTTAACCCACCCGCTAGGCTGGAGGTTCGGGACCATCCACGGACGCGTGGGCCGCTTCCCTTCGGAGCTGGTGCAGCCCGCTGCCGCCCCCGACTTCCTGCAGCTGCCAGCGGAGCCCGGCCCTGGCCAGGCCGCTGCTGTAGCCGCTGCAGTGGCCTCTACAGCCGCGGCGCGGGAGGTGGGCCGCAGGAGAGAGGTGAGGCCGGCTTGTGGGGCGGGGGCTGCGAGGGCAGGGCGGCTCAGCCTGGCTGGGAGGAGGAGGTTGCCGGCAAGGTTGGCCGGGGGCGTGGCCGGTCCTGGACCGGGACGCACTAGGGCGATGGGCGGGGGCGGGGCGGGCTCGTGGAGGGGAGCTGGGAGGGCCGAGCGCCGCGCGGTAGCTGGGGAAGCCGACTGGGGCAGGGTCTGGCCTGGTGGGCGGGGCCCGGTGGGCCGGGGCGGGGCAGGCAGCAAGCCCGGTTGTGGGCAGGCTGAGGGGGCGAGGCCAACTGCCCGCAGTGGGGGCCAGATGGCTGGCTGGGTGGGCAGCCTGAAAGAGCCTGGGCCCAGTCAGAGGGGTTGAATCCGCTTAGACTGGAGAGCTAGGCAGGGTGTGGCATCTCCTGCAGGGTCCCCCGGTCAGGGCCGGCTCTGCTGACCGTGGGGAGGATGCCCCAGCACTCCCACCGTACACAATGCTCGAGTTTGCCCAGAAGTATTTCCGAGACGCTCGGAAGAGACCCCAGTGAGTGGTGGCCCCAACCCTGTTCCCCACACTGGGAGGGTTCTTCTGGGCCTCTTGCAGCCTGTTGGGCTGGGGGGCCCCATTCCAGTGGGAGGGATAAGAGACCACCCAGGTGGAAGGCCCACCTTCAGTCTCAGCCCCGGGGGGCCTTCCTGCCTGCTAGACTGACCAGAGTGGTGGGTCAGGAACATCCCCGTGTGGGAAAAGGATGTAGTCGAAGGCCTGGAGGCAGGACAGGTCAGTAGCACCCACCTCCTGTTGCAGGGATGGCCTCAGGCTGAAATCCAAGGAGGGTGGAGAGTCCAGAACCTTGGAGGACATGCTTTGCTTCACCAAGGTGTCCAGTCCCAGGCCTCAGTTTCCCTGTCTGTAAAATGGTGATGCACGAGCGCCTCCCAGGCCCCTGGGGCCAGTAAGCTTGTCTTCAGTGAGACCCCCCAGCTCTCAGCACTCTAGGGGCCTGGGTTCCTCCCAGGGGCAGCTTCTGTCCTCAGTGTTGGGCCTGTCTCCGCTTGTGTGACGTGGAGCCCCCTGTCATCATATGGCCTTGAAACACAGTGTGGCCCTGTCACACCTGACAGGCCCCTCCTCCATCATGACACAGCTCCCCTTCCCTCACAGATCCCGCTCCAGGAATCCCTCATCGAGCTCAGTGACAGCAGCCTCAACAAGATGGCCACGGACATGTTCCTAGGTGTGGGGTGGGACTGCAGCCAGGGTCCTGGGCTGGGTGGAATCCAGCGCTAGGTGACCCTGCTTGTCACCACTCCTCTCTGGTCCCCAGGTTCTTCCCCACCCCCTCCACCCCAACTCAGATGTGGAACACCTTTAAGAGAATAGAAGCTTCCAGCTGCCTGTGGCCAAGGCTCCTAGGGAGGGGCTCAGCCCTGGGACCCTCTAGGGGGGGTGGGCAGCTGGGGGGTGGTGGGCCTGAGTGGGATGGGTCTTTCCTACAGCTGTGATGAGGTTCATGGGCGACGCCCCGCAGAAGGGCCAGAGTGAGCTGGACGTGCTTTGCGCCCTCCTGAAGGTCAGTCCAGCTGACTTTGCCAGATGCTCCCTTCTCTGCTCTGGGGCTCAGTTTCCCTGTCTGTCAACCAGAGTCACAGGACATTAGGGTGGGAAGCATCTCCCATGGCCCAAAGAAAAATGCGTCCCACTGGTGGAGAGAGGGCTGGGGAAGGGACACCAGGCCTACCTCCAAGTGCCCACCCTGTTCTGTACCTGGTATGTGGCACGGCTCCTGACATGTCTAGCATGTGATCTGCCTGCCCTCCTTCAGCTGTGTGGGGACCACGAGGTCATGCGGGACGAGTGTTACTGCCAAATTGTGAAGCAGATCACAGACAACACCAGCTCTAAGCAGTGAGTGAACTGGGCCTTACCCGCCTTTCCCCTACTGTGTCCATGCCCAGGAGGGGCCAGTTCAGCCTCCTGCCTCCCCAGGCCTGTCCCCTCCTGGATTCTCTCCCTTTCAGCCCCTTCCTCACTCAATAGAGCATGGGGTTTGCATGGTCTGGGACACACCATTTCTGCTCTCTGAGCTTCAGTTTCCTCATCTGTAACATGGCAGTGATAATGTATAAGTCCAGATTCTTGGTTGTAAGCTGGTTTAAGCAAGAGAGAACTTACTGGTTCGAGTAACTGAAAAGTCAACAAGTATATGGCTTCAGGCATAGCTGGATCCAGGTCCCATTAAGAAGCAGGCTTTCTCTGTCTCCTGGTCTTGCTTTCCTCTGTGTTGATACCATTCTCATGCAGCCTCTCCCACAGGTTGGTAAGGTGGCAGCTCTGGGGAGACATTTCCTCAGCTCAGCAATCCCAGGGAAAGCAAGATTGTTCCAATATTTGCCACAGAAATTCCCAAATCCAGTTTTTTTGTTTTTTTGTTTTTTTGTTTTTGAGACAGAGTCTTAACTCTGTGTAGAGTGTAGAGGGCCATGGCGTCAGCCCAGCTCACTGCAACCTCCAACTCCTAGGCTCAAGCAATCCTCCTGCTTCAGCCTCCCGAGGAACTGGGACCACAGGCATGCACCATGATGCCCATCTAAGTTTTTCTATTTTTAGTAGAGACGGGGTCTCGCTCTTGCTCAGGCTGGTCTCGAACTCCTGAGCTCAAGCAATCCTCCCACCTTGGCCTCCCAGAGTGTTAGGATTACAGGTGTGAGCCACCGTGCTGGCCCCCAAATCCAGTCTATTGTCCTGAGTTGGTTATATGTTCAACCCTGAACCAACCACAGCGGCTGAAAGGATACAGAGTGCTGACTGGTTAGACCTGGGTCATGTGGCTGCAGTGTTCTAATTGGCCAGACCTGACTCTCATGCCCATCTCCAAACCATAGGGATCCAGAGAGGGGTGGGTGGTTTCCCAATGGAAGCCTGAATGCTGTCCCCAGACATCCGTGGCAGTATGAAGATGAATTACTATGTTCGGCTTCTGTAGGGCTAGCGCACAGTCTGTGCTTCATGTGTGTGCTGCTCTGGTTACCACTGGGCCCACCCTCCTGTCCCCACCTGCTCTACCTCCTCACTTGCTCTCCATCTCCCCAGGAATCTTAGAACCACTCAGCTAGTCCCCTTGCTCCTCCCAGGCCCAGGCCTTACCTGCCACACTCTCTGCACAGGCTCAGCAGGTTCCCCTTTGCCTGACGCCTTCCCCAGAGAGATCCCCTACCTGGGGAAGATGTCCAGGCCCTCATCCCTTTCCTTCCCTATCTCCCACCCTGACTTTCCAGGCAGAATAGACCTGCATGGCTTTGGGGCCCACCTACCCTGATCTCACTGGGCAGGGAGCAGCATCCTCAGGGGACAGGAGCTGCCTAAAAGCTAGAAGCCTCCAGCCCAATCCCAGGAGGCTCCTGGCACACACCCTAGTGCCGTGGCCACCTGTGACGTGGCCTCCTGTGTACATCCTTGCAGGGACAGCTGCCAGCGAGGCTGGAGGCTGCTGTCCATTGTGGCTGCCTACCACAGCTGCTCCGAGGTCCTCCACCCACACCTCATTCGCTTCCTCCAAGACGTGAGCCGGACCCCAGGCCTGCCCTTCCAGGGTGAGGGCCCAGTGAGTGGGGACCCAGGGGTGACGCTGCTCACATGGGGACTGAGTAGGTAGTTGACAGAAGGGGAAGCCCAGAGGGCCTGGCCCGTCACAGATACTGGGCAATGTTTACTGGTATTAATTTACTCTCCAAACATTTGTGGAGGTCCCACAGGGGCTGGCACGTTGGGTTCTGGTCTAATGGTGGGGTAGCCACAGAAAGCTTCCTGGAGGAGGTATTGCCCTGGGTGGATGGGATTTCCAAGGGGACTGAGTGGCAGGAGCAAAGGCCCGGATGTGGGCATGTGTGGCACGTGGCAGAAGAGGAGAAGGTGGGCCAGAACCCGGAGTACTGGGATGAGGCCTGCTGCTGAGACTCAGCAGGGGTCTTTTTTTTTTTTTTTTTTTTTTGAGGGTCTCGCTCTTGCGCAGGCTGGTTTCAAACTCCTGAGCTCAAGCGATCCTCCTGCCTCGGCCTCCCAGGTGCTAGGATTACAGGCGTGAGCCACCACGCCCGGCCTCAGCAGGGGTCTTGAGTGGATCTGGGCAGGAGTGGGCCCAAAGCCAGTGGCAGAGTCTTGGCCTTTCCCCCTTGTAGTATGGAGGAAGGGACCTCTGAAGCCTTGTTTCCATAGCAGCCCCTGGGCACCCCCACCCCCAAGAAAGAAATTAAGGCCCCTGAAATCACCATGGCAGCCACGGAGGGAGGAGATGGGGGACCTCACCCTCCCTGCCTCTGAAGCCTTCTCTTTGATTCAATTAACAAACATTCCCAGGTCCAGGGATGAATAGACCCAGCTGCCCCGGGAAGGGATCCCAGGTACATGAAGGCAGCAGAAAGTGCCCTAGAACTTTTGACCCCCTCCCTGGGGCAGGGTGAGGTCACTGCTTAACCCAGAGAAATGGAGCATTGATGCTGGGGTCTTCTGCTCTGGGAGGCCTGGGTGAGCGTGGGCAGATGGTAAGGGGTCCCAGCTGGCAGGGGCGGAGCTGTATTGCACAGTCTACTGGGGGCAAGCTCCCCAGTCAGCACCTCAGGGTGACAGCTGTTTCCATGCTCACAGGTAGCTAAGGGGACTGTGGGCTAGACAAAGGGCCCTTACCACATGGGGTGTGAATTTAAATCTAATTCTTAAACTCCAGCTCTTTACCTGGGTCAAGTCACTGCCCTTCTCTGAACTCAGTTTCTTCAACTATCAAATGGGTAGTAAATGCCTGCCCCCAGGTTACAGAGAGAATACAGTGGGCTCGTGGCTGGTGGCAAGAGGAGCCCCTTTCTCCCACTGCCTCCCCTGGGCAAGGCCTTGACTCCCTGCCTCTGCAGGGATCGCCAAGGCCTGTGAGCAGAACTTGCAGAAAACCTTGCGCTTCGGGGGCCGTCTGGAGCTCCCTAGCAGCATGGAGCTTCGGGCCATGTTGGTGAGTGTGGGTGGGGGTGGGAGGTCAGAATGAATGAGAGACACAGCCTTGCCCAGAGACCCTGCTGTTGGGTGCACATGCACTGCTCAGGGGCGTGCAGACAGGCCCTGTAAGGTCCAGATGCATGAGTGTTTCTGCACATGCATGTCTGGGACCCCTTGGCTTGGGGACTCCTGTGGCAGGGCACAAGGGCACATCCCAGACCCGATCTCTTGTCCCTCTCCACCTACCCACCTCCAGGCGGGCCGCAGTTCTAAGAGGCAGCTTTTTCTTCTTCCCGGAGGGCTTGAACGTCATCTCAAAATCAAAACGTGCACTGTAAGTGAGGGATTGTCTCTTGCTGGCAGGCGCTGGAAGGGCAGGGACACCCTGGTCTCCGGGCTGTGGGTGGGGCGAGAGCTCCTCCCAGGCTCTCCCACAGACTCACAAGGCAGGACTTATTTCTCTGAGCCTCGGAGAGGTTAAGCCCCCAACTCAAGGTCATACTGCAAACAAGGGACAAAGGCACAATTTGAACCCGAGTCCCAAACTCCAAAAGCTGTGTTTTTTTCTCTGCACAAGGCTGATTCTGAGAGGGCTCAGGATGCTGTGAAGAGGCTGAGGAACTCTGCATGGGTCTCCTGGGCCTGGGTAGGGCTGGGAGGACAGAGGTCAGGCCCAGCTGGCACAGCCTCACCCCTTCCCCCAGGTGGCCCTGGACGTGGTGGAGGAGATCTGTGCTGAGATGGCTCTGACTCGCCCCGAGGCCTTCGATGAGTATGTTATCTTCGTCGTCACCAACCGAGGTGAGTGGCCAGGAGGACTGAGCATGCTGGGTTCGTTGCCACCACTGTGCCTTTGGCCATAGGGGCCTCCACCCCGACTTTAAAGTCCAGATCAGGTGACACTTCCTCCAGGAAGCCCCCAGACTCCCCTGTGGAAGGCCCTCTGTGTATACTGAGCGGCCCCAGCCCTTCATCTATCTTTCTCTGTTTTGTTTGCGTAAGTTTGTCTCACCCACCAGACTGGGAGTCTGTGGAGGACAGGGCCCTCTCTGATTCCTGCCATTGCCCTCAGGGCCTGCCCAGTGGGAGGATGCGGCCTTTGCCCTCAGAAGCTTATATCCCAGGAAGCTCTTCATTAACAGGCCTGTGCTCCTGCCTCTCGTGCCTCAACAGTGGCAGTAGGAGCCCCTCCTGAGGTCTTGCTAGGCCCTTCTCTCCAGGGCTCCTAGGACCCTAGGGTGCCTTCATGCAGCCCAAAGCCCTTCTGTCTGCTGCCTGCCCACTCTAGACCATGGGCTTGCCTCCTGCCACCAGCTGGCCAGCTCCAGCCACCTCCAGCCAGCTCTCCCCACCTCTGCCTTGGCCCTAAACTGTGGGGCCTCAGCCCTGCATGCTCAAGTCCAGCTGAGATGTTAGGGGAGGGAATGGCAGGTAACAAGATAGTCCTAATAACTGGCATTTATTGAACAGATGCTGTGTCCCAGGCACAGTTCAAATCATTTAATTCCATAACCTCCTCTAATCCCCACAACAACCCTATGAAGTGGAGTCTACTGTCATCCCCATTTACACATGAAGGAATTGTAACCCAGGGAGGCTGTATGAGCTTCTTATTGTTGCTATAACAAATTACCACAAGCTTAGTGGAGTAAGACAACACAAATTTTATTGTCTTACAATTCTAAAAGTCAGGCCAGGTGCGGTGGTTCACGCTTGTAATCTCAGCACTCTGGGAGTCCGAGGCGGGAGGATCGCTTGAGCTCAGGAGTTCAAGACCAGCCTGAGCAAGAGCAAGACCCCATCTGTACTAAAAATAGAAAAAATTAGTTGGGCACAGTGGCGCATTCCTGTAGTCCCAGCTACTCAGGAGGCTGAGGCAGGAGGATTGCTTGAGCCCAAGAGTTTGAGGTTGCTATGAGCTAGGCTGTCGCCACACACTCTACTCAGGGCAACAGAGTGAGACTCCGTCTTGGAAAAAAAAACAATTCTCAAAGTCAGAAATCCTAAAATGAGAGGGTTGTCAGGGCTGTGTTCCTTCTGGACACCCCAAGGGAGAATCTGTTTTCTGGCTTTTCCAGCTTCTGGATGTGCCCTTCCTTGGCTCCTGGCCCCTTCTTCCATCTCCAAAGCCAGCAGTGTAGAATCTTCACATCTCTGTCTCTCCCCTGGCCTCTGGTTCCAGCCCCGCACCCCCTTCTCTGACTCCGACCCTCCTGCCACCCTCTCGCAAGGCCCCATGTGCTTACCTGGGGTGTGCCGGGTCATCCAGGGTCCTCTCCCTCTCAGGATCCTTGACTCAGTTACGTCTACCAAGCGCCTTTTGCCGTGAAGGTACCATATTCATGAGTTCTGGGGCTTATTCAGCCTGCCACAGAAGTTAAGCGACTCACCCACGGTCACACAGTGGGGATTTGAGCCCAGGGGGTGTGGCCTCAGGAGTCTGTACTCTTATCACCACACCAAACCTCCCTCATTGGTAAGGTTTTACTGCAGGTGTGGGAGGGGTAGCAGAAATGCCAGTGCAAAAGAGAGCTGGAGCCTCTCTCCCTGTCCTCCCCACCCACACCAGGTACCCAGCGAGGGGTCTCTCCTGGAGGAGGTCTGCAGAAGGGCTCCCACTGGGTCTCATGGTCTGGCCTAGTTTGCTTCTCCTTGTCCCCAGCTTCCTCTGGAAATGGGCTGGGCCTTTTCAGAAGATAACCCAGGGTGTTTTCCCAGACGCCTGGGGACAGGCTACCCTCAAGACCCTCTTCAGCATCTCACCCCTCGCTGGGGGGAATTAGGACATTACTTGTAGCTTTGATTGGAGTTATTCCCACCTGTGGTCACCAACATTTCAGTAAAACATAGAGTACCCTATGCCCTAAACATGCTTTCTTTTAACAAAGAAGCTATGTCCCAGATCAGGGAGGTAGGTGGCTTACCTGAGGTGATGCCTCACCGGGGTGGCAGGTCAGGGTCTGCACACATGCTCTGTGCAGGTGCACACGCATGCCTCACCCAGCCTTGCCTCCCTGCCGTCTGCAGGCCAGCATGTGTGCCCACTCAGCCGTCGTGCCTACATTCTGGACGTGGCCTCCGAAATGGAGCAGGTAGACGGTGGCTACATGCTCTGGTTCCGGCGTGTGCTCTGGGATCAGCCACTCAAGTTTGAGAATGAGCTATACGTGACCATGCACTACAACCAGGTCAGTACATGTGGGCCCCTCTGGGCTCTGGGACCTTCTGTGCTTCCCAGGGCCTGTAAGGTCAGACTTCAGAACCTTGACATTCGAGGCCTTCATGATGTAGGCCCTGTTGGCAATTTTTTTTAAGAGACAGGGTCTTGCTTAGTCACCCAGGCTAGTGTGCAGTGGTGTAATCATAGCTCACTGCAGCCTCAAACTCCTGGGCTCAAGTGAAGCGATCCTCCTGCCTCAGTCTTCTGAGTAGCTAGGATGACACACTTTAAAAAAATTATTTTGTGGAGATGGAGTCTCGCCATGTGTTGCCCAGGCTGGTCTCAAACTCCTGGCCTCAAGTGATCCTCCTGCCTTGGCCTCCCAAATTGCTGGGATGACAAGTGTAAGCCACCACGCCTGTGCCCCCACAGGCATTTCTAACCCTGATGACTCCACTCCCCTATATGGTCTCTTCAGAGCTGTCAGAACAATGTAATCCTCACTACCTCGTTTGTGGGTCTTTGCCCATGCTGTCACTCCATCTGGACTGTCCCTTCCTGTATCTGCTTATCTAAGTCCTCCCCAACAAGGCTGCTTCTGAACAGCACCTCTTCTGTGAGGCCCTCTCTGAATTCCCCTTTCCTTCTGATTTCTTCTCCTCTGAACATTGGCCTGTCCCTTTCGCAAAGGCGTGAGCAGGGCTTTGCTAATATTGTTACTTTAGTCTGTGTGTTACCCCCCTCTGAGACTTGGAAGTCCTCTAAGTCAGGATCATGGAGTTTGCAAATTCTGGGTTCTCCCCTACTGTGCCAATATTTGTGCCAATGCCTTGACAAAAAGCGTGTGTTCTGGTAGAACCAGCATCAAAAGCTTCAGCAATTCCGCATACACAGTACGCTCACGTCCCTCTCGTGGACACGTGGTGTTGCTGCGGAAGCCTAGCTGGCCTGGCCCTGCAGGCTGGTACCATGCTACTCAAGGTGAGGCTTGTGGACTGACAAAACCTTGACGCAAACCCTCCAGTCCCGCCTCAGGTGAACTGGGCCAGCATCTTTGGGGGTCTAGCCCAAAGCCCAGCAGTCTGTTTTGGCAAGCCCTCCAGTGACTCTGGGGCATGTTCAGTTTTGAGAACCGCGGGCCTAATGGACCCCTGTGCTCACTGCACTGTTGGTGCTCTGTTTTTACCAGCAGGGTCACTGTGGGGACTCTCTCATGGGCTTCAAGGCCACAGCCCTCACAGCTCACCTTCACATTCTTCTGTCACCATTCCCCAAAACCCAGGAGAGTGACAGGCTATCCTGCCCCAGAAGAGGATGGGGCTGGAATCAGTGAACCTGCCTGTCTCCAGGCCCCCTGCCAGCGAATGCTGAGTGTGTGCCTGCCCGGCAGGACCTCACCCAAGTGTTGCCCACAGGTCCTGCCCGACTACCTGAAGGGCTTCTTCAGCAGCATGCCAGCCTGCCGGCCCAGCGAGCAGCAGCTGCAGCAGGTGTCCAAGCTGGCTGCACTGCAGCACCGTGCCAAGGACCACGTCTACCTGCCCAGTGTGTGAGCACCTGCCTCAGCTGGAGTGGACAGGCAACCCGCCCTCTCGGCCCACCCCACTTGGCTCAGAGCTGGCCGTCCCAGGCTCCCCTCTTGTATCAGTGAGGCTTCCTGGGAAGGGGCTGTCCTGGCCTGGGGGCTGAAGTCTTCCAACTAGCCATGGAAATTGGGACCCCACCTCCTTTCCATGACAAGTTACTTCTGGCTGGTATTTTTAGTCCAGAGCAAATTCAGTGAAGAAAAAGCTTTCAGGACACACATTCCCTGCCGTCCAGGAAATACATATGGCTATGCAGAAAGGTTTAGCAATAAAAGTGTTCACTGTAGTGTTGCCTACAAACAGCAAAAGACTAGAAGCAAGCTCAGTATCCAACAACAGGAGACTTGTCGAGTAAATTATGGGCACTAGACAGCCTTTAAGCTGATGTTCTCAAAGATTGACAAATGCCTATAGTGTAAGTCAGTCATTCTCAAACTTTTGGTCTTCTTTTTTTTTTTTTTTTTTTTCCAGAAAGAGTTTCACTCTGTTGCCCGGGCTAGAGTGCCGTGGCGTCAGCCTAGTTCACAGCAACCTCAAACTCAGCAATCTTCTTGCCTCAGCCTCCCGAGTAGCTGGGACTACAGGCAGGCACCACCATGCCCGGCTAATTTTTTCTATATATTTTTAGTTGTCCAGCTAATTTCTTTCTATTTTTAGTAGAGACGGGGGTCTCACTCTTGCTCAGGCTGGTCTCAAACTCCTGACCTCGAGTGATCCTCCTGCCTCAGCCTTCCAGAGTGCTAGGATTACAAGCGTGAGCCACTGTGCCCAGCCAGGTCTTCTTGTACTCTGGAAAATGGGACCCTGTTTTTTGCTTTTGTTTATGTGGGTTGTATCTATTCATGTACTTACCCATTCAAATTAAAACTGAGAAAGAATTTAAAATATCTATTAATTCATTTAAAAGTAGGAATAGTAAGTCCAATACATGTCAATGTCAATAACCTTTTATGAAAAATAACTATTTTCAAAAAAACGTAGTGAGAAGAGCGGCACTGTATTACATTTTGCAAAGCCCTTCACTGTCTAACTTCATAGATCTGCTTCTGCAGTCAGTCTCTTGCCATCTCATGTGTCACATATGTGTCCATCGCCTCTGGAAAACTCCGCCGTACACTTTTGAGAGAACGAGAGGGAAAAAGGGAAATCACTGCTTAGCATTGTTATGAAGATGGCTTTGACGCCCTAGACCCCTGACCACACCTGGAGATCCCCTGGTGTGAACAGTAGTAAGGTGATGCCCAGACCGTGTGTATCGCGGTGCCTGCAACACGGTCAGCCTCAAGGCATAAAGCTCTTCTTACATGATCATTTTAAGTGAAAAGAATAGGAGGCACCTGAAGGTATAATCCCAATCCTGGATAAAAATAATCATTGAGTTCTTACTTTTTGCAAGGCTCTCTGCATACCCATTATCTCAGCTATTCTTCCCGACCGCACTTTATTTCCCTTTACAGATGAGAAAACTGAGGCCCAGAAAGCTTATCTGGCTTGCTGAAGTTTAGCCTGCTAATGGTGGGGAGGCCGGGTCCAGATGCCAGGCTCTTACCCCAGCAGTGCAAAGAAGGACAGATCTTACCTAGGGGATCTCTTGGAGGAGGGGGGTTCCCGTGGCTTTTCTCCCAACCCTTCCCTCCACCCCCAAGGTGGCTGGCATGGGCTGGGACTGCTGTTGATATTTTCCAGAGTTCTCAAGAGGCCAAGGGGCTGCCTGAGGTAGCCAGCATGTATTGGAGAGATTCGGGGGGCGGCGCTGATGGCCCGGGGGCTCAGCCTGGAGGCCTAGTTCTCCTCGGCCTGGCACTAACCAGCCCTGTGCTGGGTGCCTGTCTGCCCTGATGCTTCCCTCACCCATGTGCTTCTCACCCTCTGGCTTAGGCTTCTCCATGGGGGCAGGAGCTATGCAGGACAAGCCCGTCTTGCCCCACTCCCCACCCTTCACCCCTCAGCCCAACTCAGTTATTGTGTGACCTGAGTGTTAGTGAACCCCACAGAGCCTCCGTTCCCTTAACTGCAAGCAGGGATCCTAGTAGGTCTGGCCCAGCGCGCCAGGTACCATGTCAGCCTTTACATCTTCAACCCATCTACACTCCCCAGCACTTGGTCTTGCAGGGAGGTGCAAAGACCTCGTCTGCTCTGCATAATGCCTGCTGCACAGTGAGGGCTGCGTGAGTCTGTGTGCTCGCTCAGGCCCGCTTTCCCTCTGCTTGCAGGAGGGAGATCCACGAGTACATCCCAGCCCAGCTCTACCGCATGACAGCCAGCTCGACCTGGCTTGACCTGGTCAGCCGGCACCGGCAGCAGACGCAGGCACTCAGCCCACACCAGGCCCGTGCCCAGTTTCTGGGTGAGATTTGGGAGCCGGGGAGATAGTCACTGGGGGGCTTTGTTGAGGAAGGGGTCCTGGAGGATGGGGATGGAGGCATCTCTTTCTTTGCACAAAGGCACTTGTGGTGCCAGCCAAGCTGAGCACCTGGCTGGAGAGAATGCCTTTTTAAAATGTTCATGAAGATAGCCCCGTAGGCTCAGGTGGCCCTGGGCAGAGGGACAAGAGCTGTGAGCAGAGATAGAGGAAGAGGCCTCGACAAGGGAGGCCAAATTATGGACAGAGACGCAGACCAAGGGCTCCTGCGCTGGACAAGGGCCAGGGAAGATGTGGACTGCAGGTTGGCTGTGCAGTTTAGGGCCGTGACTGTCATCAGTGAGCCCTGCCTGGCGTGGTAACTGCCCTCTCTCTCCACCCAGGCCTCCTCAGTGCCTTCCCTATGTTTGGCTCCTCCTTCTTCTTCATCCAGAGCTGCAGCAACATCGCTGTGCCGGCCCCCTGCATCCTTGCTGTCAACCACAACGGGCTCAACTTCCTCAGCACTGAGACCCATGTGAGTGGCCTCAGCCTGGCACTGCCATCACCACCCTGTGTCCACTGATCCCCCACCCTCTAAGGGGCCAAGATCTCCAGCGGAGGAAACCCAGCTCCACCACTTACCACCTGCGTGATCGTGGGCAAGTCTCTCCCCTCTCTGAGCCTCACTTGCCTCACCTCGAAGACAGGGATAATAGTTAAAATCCCCCCAGGGCTGTTGTAAAGGTGAAACAGCATAAAACACATACTGAGCGCTCATACGATGAGTGTATAAGTCTGATCAGGCTGCCAGAACAAAATACCACAGACTCAGTGGGTTAAACAACAGAAGTTTATTTCTCACAGTTCCGGAGGCTGGAAGTCCAAGGTCAAGGTGTCGGCAGGGTAGGTTTCTTCCTTAGTTTGCAGACAGTTGTCTTCTCACTGTGTCCTCATCCCTAGAGTCTCTGTGTAGTGTCTGGATTTCCTCTTTGAGGACACTTGTCATATTGGATTAGGGTCCCCCCTAACAGCCTCATTTTAACCTAATTGCCTGTTTTAAAGGCCCTATCTCCAAATACAGGCACATTCTGAGGTTTTCTGGTAGGGCTTCAACACGCGAACTTGGTAGGGAGGGAGACCAAAATTCAGCCCATAACAAATAGGACCTGTTACCCTGTTTCTTAGTTTTTGCTCCCAAAAGTAGACTCTGAGACAAAGATTCCAGGGCAAGTGGTTGATTTGGAATTGATTCTAGGAAACGCTGGGGTGGGGAAGTGAGACACGGAAGGGACAGAGCCAATGAAGGGTATGTTACCAAGCAGGTTGCCGATGTGAACATTTGGAGGTCAGTTCACCTGGGGAGCCCTGGGAGACAGCCTAGAACATTCCTATTCTCTAGGGGTGAGGGAGCCGGAATGTCTGTCCACCACTCCCCACCCATCATTAGTCAGGGCTTCTTCCTGAGGCATTAACTCTCCATCATTCTGACCTCCTTCCCTATGTTCTGAGTTTGCTTCTTGGGCCAAAGAGGTGCAGCTGTTCACAAGAAGCAGCTCTGTTATGAGGGTCAGGGTGCCAACAGCACCCACCCTACCTCTATATCCTGAGCATTCGGGCAGTGCCTGGCACACTGTGGGTACATTGTCTGTATTTGTTGAATCATTTTCACAGGTGAGGAAACTGAGCTCCAGAGAGGTAAAGTGATTTGCTCAAGGTCACACCGCAAGTCATTGGGGGAGCTGGTACTTGAACCAGGGTCTGACTTGTAGGGGAAGGGCAAGGGTGGCTGAGACTGTCCCCACCACAAGCCTATCTGGTCCCTCTCCCCCCACTCCCAGGAGCTGATGGTGAAGTTCCCCCTGAAGGAGATCCAGTCGACGCGTACCCAGCGGCCCACAGCCAACTCCAGCTACCCCTATGTGGAGATCGCGCTGGGGGACGTGGCGGCCCAGTGCACCATGCAGCTGCAGCTGGAGCAGGTGGGCCCGGCCCCTCACTCCCCAGTCCGCCCCCTAGGCTCTCCTCTGGGCCTGGCTCCAAGATAGGCCAGATCCCTGCTGTGCCCCAAGGAGCATCCAGCCCAGTGCACGGGGCAGAACTAACCCCAACGCAGCACACAAGTGCCAGTCATTATGGTGGGCTTCCAGGGAAGCAGCTTGGTAGTGGGAACATAGGAATGGGTGCAGGTTGTTTGCACAATAGTGAGAGTTAGATGGGGTGCTAGGGAGACAGGACCAGCAAAGGGGAGATCTTAGAGCTCTTTGAATGTGAAGCTAAGAACTTGGGGCTTTCTCTTGAGGGCACTAGGGAACCATAGAAGGTTGGTGACAGGGAAGGGACATAGGAAGTTTGAGGAAGTTCACCTAGGCTGAGGTGTGGAAGCTGAATTGTGGGCCCTGGGATTGATGGTGTGGAAACTGGGCTCCCATGTGACAGACAGCAAAACTGAGACCCACCTGCCCTGTGCATTTTCCTGTTTGCAGCAACTGTGGCTGCTACTTACAAGGCATGAATGACCCCCTAAGCTCCTGTCTAAGTCTCATAGCCCACCAGGGGCAGGGCAGAACCAAAGTTTTCACTCCACTGAAGAGACAGGATTGAGACCCAGAGAAGGGGCAGAGTCAGAGCTGAGGATCACACAGGCCATTGCATCCTCCTCAAGGTCTGGGCCCAGCACTACCTGCCCTGACAGGGCCTCCCTTGTAAGGGCTGATTTCCCAGGACAAGAGAGAGGGGCTTCCACTTCCCCACCCCTGCCTCTGAGGGACAGGACCAGAACAAAGCCCCCATGGCCCCTCATGCCCCTTGGAGAACCTGTGACTTGGGTCCAGGCTCCCAGTCCACTTCACAGCACAACCCAATCTGCTCCTGCTGGGGGCCACCCCGATCCCTGCCTCCTGGCAGCCTTGGGCTCCTGGACTCCCCTGCTTCCCAGAATCCACCTCCCTGAGCCCCTGCAGCCATGCTGTTGTGTCCTCCCTCCCCCTGGGACCAGCCCAGCTGTTGCTTTTTCGGCTGTTCTTCTGGTGCCGCCTCCCCTGGACAATCTCTAAATGTTGCTGAGTCTGGGCTTCTCCCCCTGGGGACCCTATTTGGCCCTGAGGCTCTCAAACCCTCATACTTCTGTCTTCTGTCCTGACCCCCTGAGTTCCAGGCTCCCTCAGCATCTCCCTTGGAGACCAACAGTCCTTTCCGCCCTACCTCCCTGTCCTCCCAGTTACTCAGGCCCTAAACGTGGGAGCCCCCCTCCACTTTCCCCTCTGCTCACAGGCTCCAGCCATCCTGGCCTCTTCCAGCTCCCTTCTGCTGAGCTTTCCCTTCCCCTCCCTGCCCCAGGGCCTTTGCACTCATTGTCCCCTTGGCCTAGAATGCTCTTCCTTGATTTATCACAGGGCTCACTCCCTCCCTTTATTTGGGTTACAGCACAAATAAGACCTCTTTCTAGAAGCCTGTCCTCCTCCCTAATAACTCGCAGTCTTTGCCTTGGTAGCCCTTATTATGGCTTGCAAATCATTTAGTTGTTTTTCTGTTTACATATCATTTGTCGCTACCACCAGAATGTCAGCTCCAGGAGGGCAGGGCTGTGTCCATCTTGTTCATGCTGTGTCCACAGCACAGTGCCTGGCACACTGCAGATGCTCAGTACATATTTGTTGCATGCATGGGGGGACTGGAGACAGGGATTCTCTCTCTCTGTTGCCTGGGCTGGAGTGCAGTGGCATCATCATAGCTCACTGAGTAGATGGATGGATAGATTGATAAGGGCCTTTTTGGCTTCCCCACTTCCTTACAGCACCCCCTGACCTCTTTGTGCTGCCACCTCTGCCTCTGGCCTGCGTATGTGGGGGAAATGCATTTGTTCATTCATTCATTCCATGCATAGCCATTGAGCATCTCTGTGTAGCAGCCTCTGCACTGGCTGCAGGGATACTGAAGTAACTGAGACCCCCTCAACCCTGGCCCTCACAGAGCCCCAAGTCTCAGAAATGAAAGAATCTCTTCAATTAATCATGATCAATGCTAAGCTGAGCCATCTGGGAGATAATCAGGGAGGGCTTCCAGGAGAGGGTGACATCTGAGTACAGCAGTGTTGCAGCCCACAGACCCGAGTCTCCATCCTGCCCACTTCTGACAGGCTATGGGAGGGGATCTCGAGGCATCCCTGCTTCTCATGGAGCCTCAGTTTTTTGAGATACCCTGTCTCAAAAAAAAAAAAAAAAAAAAAAAGGATGGACAGTCTTCCTCTCCAGCCAGTCCTTTGCCTACCTGCATGCTGCTGTGTTCCAGGCCTTGCTGGGATTGTTGCCCCATTTGACAGCCCAGGAATTCGAGACCAGCCTGGACAATAATGACAATAATTTTTAAAAAATTAAAAATTAGCCAGTCGTGGTGGTGTATGCCTGTAGTCTCAGCTACTCAGGAAGCCAAGGCAAGAGGATTGCTTGAGCCCAGGAGTTGGAGGCTGCAGTGAGCTATGATGATGCCACTGCACTCCAGCCCAGGCGACAGAGGGAAGCCCTGTCCCAAATTTAAAAAAGGCCGGGCATGGTGGCTCACACCTGTAATCCTAGCACTCTGGGAGGCCGAGGTGGGAGGATTGCTTGAGCTCAGGAGTTTGAGACCAGCCTGAGCAACAGCGAGACCCTATCTCTGCTAAAAATAGAAAAAATTAGTTGGGCAACTAAAAATAGAAACAAACAAACAAAATTACCCAGGTGTGGTAGTGTGCGCCTGTAGTCCCAGCTACTCGGGAGGCTGAGGCAGGAGGATTGCTTGAGCCCAGGAGTTTGAGGTTGCCATGAGCTAGGCTGTCGCCACAGCACTCAACTCTAGCCTGGGCAACAGAGGGAGACTCTGTCTCAAAAAAAAAAAAAAAGGTAAGATGAATAAAGCTCTCAGGACAAGGCCTAGCACACAGTTAATGCTTGGTAAGTGGTGCTGCCTTTTATTCTCTTGGAACAGGAAATCCCTGGGGGGCGGTTCCCACACTGGCCTTGGTCTGGGAACCACACTCACAGATCAATTTTCTGCAATTCCCTGCCCCCCTCCAATCACTGCCCATCCTAGGCTGCGGGTGCCAGGTGGTAACCATGGCAACACCTATTAGAAACTTACCATTTATTGATTGGACTAATTTTTTTTAATCTAAAGGATTTACATGTACTAAAATCTCACTGAATCCTCACCACAGCCCTGTGAGGCAGGCCCTGGTAAATTGAGACCCTACAGAAGAGGCCACTAGGGCTTAGAGTGGCGAAGTGACTGGCCCAGGTCGTGGGCAGCAAAGCCTCCAGATGCACTTGGCCTGCTGCTTGTTATCCCTCCTGGCCTGCACGCAGCCTGCCCTCCCGCCGTCCAGCTCCTCACACTTCTCCCAGGCCACGGGGGAGGTGGGGACCAGGGCCCCTGTGTGGATGGTGGTCTCCGCTTCTCTCCCAACCACATCTGTTCTGCACGTCCCACCCCAAGGTGAGAGCTGGGGAAGTGTTGGGTGGGCATGGACTCTCACTGTCACCTGCAGGGTCTGGAGCTGTGTCGAGTGGTGGCCGTGCACGTGGAGAATCTGCTCAGTGCCCGTGAGAAGCGGCTCACGCTGCCTCCTAGCGAGATCACCTTGCTCTGACACAGCCCTCAGCCCTCTAGCTGCCTTCTGCCAGAAGACTCACTGCGTGGCCTCAGGGGAGTCACGGAATCTCTCTGGGTCAGTGACCCCTATAAGGGGCCAGAATCTTGGGGGAGACCAAGAGGAGGCAGGAGGAGCAACCCAAGAGGACTGATCCAGAGCTGAGATGGAATAGCAGCGTGCCAGACTTGGGTCAGATAGCAAGAGGAACTTTCAAAGGCCGGCCCATGGGTCCTCCTACTATGTACCCACTACAGACTCTGCCTCTGCCTCCCACCTAATGGCAGGGAAGCCCCACACCAGTGACCTAGATGAAGTGGACTCTGCATTTGGTTTAATCGGGGTCTGATGTTTGAATCTGCTCCAACTCCACATCCCAGCCCCCACGTGTCCTCGTCAGGTGCCCCTCCTTGTGCTGCTTCTCTGCCTGGATTCATGGTCCTTGGTTATTTCTGTGCAAATAAAAGGTGAGCCTGGCATCCATTTCCTCCGAGGAGTTGCTAAGTGGCTTGGAAACAAGCCTGAGGGAGGAGGCAGGAGTTGCAGTTGTGCCCCTGCCTCACTGCCTATGAGCAGAGCTTCCAGCAGAGACATCTGCCCCCATCTCTCCCTGCAGGCCTCCGGCCCCCCACTTCACACTCCTTGGGTAGCCCCAACCACAGGCCCCCATCACTTGATGGGCTACACAAGGTTTGAAAGTGGTGTAGTGGTGAGAGGGAGCAGTTTGGGAAAGGGTTTCCCAGAGAATGGGATGTTAGCATTGGGTTTTGAAGGATGAGCAGGAGTTTGCTAAGGACAGGTGGAAGAGAGGGGGAAAATTGTGTTTGTTCCCTGCTGTATCCCCCAGAGCCTAGGACGATGCCTAACACAGAGTAGGCACTCAAAAATTACTTGTCACATGAATGAAAAAAATGAATGTTGACAGAAAGTGATGGTGCTTTGGGGAACTTTGTGGGGTGGGGGCATTGGCTTGGGAGTGGTATACTGTACAGGTAGGTGGGGGCATAAGTGCAGGATCCATGACATCAGAGGAGGATTTATTTACTCATTCAACCATTCAGTATTTATTAAATACCTACTGTGTACCAGGCAAATGCCAGGCCCTGGGGATTACTCACAGTCTAATAACTACAAACCAAGGTAAGACCTGTGAGTGGGAGTTAGCCAGGTGATGAGGAGAGAACAGCATATGCAGGGCCCTGAGATGGACATTACTAATGGCAGGACCTGAGACTGAAGAGGCCAGCAAGGGTGCATCAGGTAGGGCCTTCCAGGCTACATTAAGGATTTAGGTAGGATTTCATTCCAGGAAGGTTTTCCAGTGGGGGTGGGGGTGGGGGTGGAGCAACATGCACAGATTGTACTTTGGAAAAGCCATTCTGAACACTGAGCAGGAATCGAATATAGGAGGTGGAAACCAGAGGGGAGGCTGCTGCAGTGTTAGCAGGGAAGCTCTGGCATGGACTATTGGTGACAAGAGTGGGGAGAAGCTGGTAACTTGGGACAGATTTAGGAGGTCCAGCTGGCAGATAGGGGGTCAGTCAGACAATCCTGGGATGGGAAGGATCAAGAAAGAGCCCCTGGCTGGGTGCGGTGGCTCACGCCTGTAATCCTAGCCCTCTGGGAGGCCGAGGCGGGTGGATTGCTCGAGGTCAGGAGTTTGAGACCAGCCTGAGCAAGAGCGAGACCCCGTCTCTACTAAAAATAGAAAGAAATTATCTGGCCAACTAAAAATCTATACAGAAAAAAAATTAGCTGGGCATGGTGGCACATGCCTGTAGTCCCAGCTACTCGGGAGGCTGAGGCAGGAGGATTGTTTAAGCCCAGGAGTTTGAGGTTGCTGTGAGCTAGGCTGACGCCACGGCACTCACTCTAGCCCGGGCAACAAAGTGAGACTCTGTCTCAAAAAAAAAAAAAAAAAAAGAAAAGAAAGAAAGAAAGAGCCCCTGATACAAATGACAAAGGGCTGCCCCACTTTTCACCACTGCCTTGGGTTGGCTTTCCCCAGAAGCAGACCCTGAGGTAAGCGAAGTATGGAAGGTGCCAGAAAGAGTATGTTATCGATAAAGTTGCTGTGAGGCCTGTGCCTCGAGGTGGCTCACCTGGCTGGCCCCTGGGGTTCTGCCTGCAGCCCTGGTGCCCCGCTCAGTGTGGGCACCACGTAACAGGGTGCACGGGGCTCCAACGCAAGGCAGCCCTGGGGCCTCCCCTCTGCTCCTCCATTTCTGAAAGTGTTGTGTGGTCAAACATGGGGCAGGGGAGTTAGGCTCATTCATTACATTTGCCCTGAAAGCCTTTCCCTAGTCAAGCTAAGCTGTGAAGCTCAGGGAGAGATGATACGGCAAAGAATGAAAACAAGTGGGTTTCCGTGTGAGTGAGACCACGTGGAAGTGGCTCCTCCAGGTTGAGGAGCTCCACGTGGGGCTGAGAGAAGCCTGCCCGGCTGACCCTGCACAGACGGTGAATCTGTGAGCTACATAAGTGACGGAGGTCCAAGTTTTGAGGTAGTTTGTTACACAGCCCTGGATAACCAGATTATCAGGACTTTCGGATTATAAGACCCTGGGCCTTAAGACATAAGCTTCATGTTTTAACAGCTGTTCTGTTGACTCTGTGGTGGTCAGCAAGGCTGAGCCCTCCTAAGAGAAAGTAACAGTTCCCATGAGGCAGACAGTGGGAAGAGTCATAGGTACCAGAAGAGTTAGACACTCTAGGGGTAGGTGGGCCAAGACCTGGAAATAGAGGAAGTCCAGGTAGATGTGGGAAACCCAGAGCAGAGGGGACCAGAACCTGGGTTCTGAGCCCACTGTGGGACCAGGACAATAGAGGAGAAATGTCTGGATGGCACAGGAGCCTGAAGACAGTCAACTCATGAAATCTCGGGGTCCCAGATGGGTATGGCAGGATGCACCATGATTCTGGGGCACTGAAAAGTAACCAGAATGACTACATTGCTACCTCCATGTGGGATAGGGGGCTTTGCTTGGCCACATTCCAGTGTCCACATACCCAGCCCCCTAGCCTTTCCCTGCCCTGGGGTGCCTCCTCCTCCTGCCCAGGACCCACAAACCTCTTAAGGAATCTCGGCCTGGTGGTTGAAGGCCCACACCGTGGAGCCACAGAAGCCTGTGTTCAAATTCCACTTCTGTTTGCTGATTAGTTGTGTGGCCTTGGGCAAATTGTTGGCCCTCTCTGAGCCTCTGCTTCCTTCTTTGTAAACTGGAAGCACTGACAGAGGCTTTAGGGAAAGTGCTTCCTAAGTGGTCATCATTATGTCCAGCATGGGATGCAAATGGATGCCTGGGATGGACGCACATTTTTAAAAAGCTAATTTTATCAAGTTTTTACTATGTGTCAGGTTCAGTACACAATACTAATTCATTTAATCCCCCAAACACCCCAACAAGGTGGATACTGTTATTATCAGCATTGTATAAACCGGGAAACTGAGAGCCAGAGAGGTGAAAAAACTTGCCCAAGGCCACACAGCCAGTATGTGGCCTAGTGAAGATCCAAAGCCAGGCAGCCTGGCTCTAGATAGAATCCGTGCTCAGAGTCTCAGGGGGCCTGGTTCAAGAGCACGTAGTCAGGGAGGACACATGGAAGCTTCTAATGCAGTGTCTGCGATGGGAGGGGCTGTCTCAACCTAGTGACACATTCTTGCGTGGATAAGCAGAGCTGGGCTCAACAGGGGAGTCTATGGGAGGGTTTTCTGATTACAATAATGAGCACCTTGACAAGCAGGTGTGTGAGCAGAGTCTGATGCCGCCTTGTTGGAGGACAGATTAGAGGGCACAGGGCTTCTGAAGGGCCTGAGCCCTCACATCCAAACTGCCTATCATACAGGTAAGGCGGGGCCTTGCCCATGTGTTCACATAATATGGCTCAGGCAGAACTGGGGCCAGAGCCCAGGCCACCTGGCCCTGGCCTTGCCCACTGGCCAGCTTCTCACTGCTTGCAACTGCCTTCCTACCACCACCACCTGCACCCCACTAGGCTGCGCCAAGAAAGGGCAGGTGCCAAATTTACTGTAGGCTTCATGCCTGCCCCATTTTCCCTCTGCATGTACTGTTGCAGACGAAAGAGGGTGGCCAGGCAGGGAGCTTGGGGACAGCAGCCAGGGTCTCAGCTGTCTGGGCTTTCTCATCCTACAGGGGCCTGCTGGCCTGGCCTTGCCAAGTTACTACACAATCCCCACTTTCCAACAGACTGATGAGACCCTTAGTTTACAGATGGGGAAACTGAGACCCAGACTCACAGTCAGCACTCCCCTCTGCTTAACACACGGCTGCATTTCATCCTCACAACCACCATAGGAGGCGGGTACTAAAGTTATCCCCGTTATACAGACAGGAAGAGGTAGGTTCACAGCCTACCATGGGTCATACAGCCTATCATGAAATCAAGATTCAAACCCACATCTGTCAGATTCCTGTGCTTTTGGGCTGACAAGCTGGGGGTGGGGGCCCCTGGCAAAATGGCCAGGGAAGTGAGGCTGAAGGCAGTCACAATGGCCAGATCTAAGATCCACTTCCTTTCAGTGGGAATTTGGGGAGGTTGTAGACAGAGATAAGCTGAGCCTCAAAAAATCAAAAATGAAGAAGATGGGTGATAGGAAACTGGTATTCCACCTGGCAGAAACAGCCTGGGCAAAGGTTTGGAGGTGACAGGCATTTGTAGACTCGGCAGGGTAAGGACGAGGCTGGCGCTTAATGTCCGCGTTAAGCGGGGAGAGGAGGCAAGGCCGGAAGGGTCTTCAACAAAGGCCCTGAGCTCCAGGCAAAGCGGTTGAAATCTATCCTGGGGAGCTATGGGAGGTTTTCGAGCAGAAACCCCTGCTTGTTGGACGCCTTTCCTCACGCTGTGCCCTCTGCTTCAAAACTTTTCAATTGTCTCTAGTCATTATCTATAGTTTGGCCTTATCCGTGCGCCTGTTTCTCCGAGATTTTCCTGTCGCTCCCGGAAGAAATGCCCCCACACCCATCTCCAGCACCAAGAAGGAGCGACGCCAACGCCGGCGCGTACCCGCGGCCGCGCACGCGCTCGCCGCCACCGGGACGTGACTCGTGGAACGTCCGCTTGGGGCTGCGGCGGCCGCGGCGGGTTGGGGGGGTGAAGAGGGGCCGGACGACGTGCGTCCAGTGTTTGCGGCTGTCGCTATAAGGGCTCGAAGCTAGGGCCCTGTGCGCTCGGCCCCGCAGTTTGAGAAGTTCCTGTGTTTGGGGGAAGTTTCCTTAGGCATCCTGAGGGGTTTCCTCCGGTAGGGTTTCCGTTCGGGCACTTTTTTAGCCACCCATTTACCCTTTAGGGGTCCTCGCTGCACTCCACGCCGCTAATTAAGTGACGGACGCAGTAGCCAAGGAGACTGCCTGATTGACAGGCATAATTACCAACCGACTTCTGTAAACTGTAGTCTGAGCCCGCCCGGCACGTGGCCAGCGGCCCAATTAAAGAAGTGGAAGCGCCAAAAGGGGAGGTAACGGGGCGGCCTAGGTTGTGGCGGTTCCCCGGTGATTGCGCGCTGGGGACTGAGGCGTTTGGGGGCATTCGGACGATGTCGTGACGCAGCACAGCGACAGTGTTGACAGTGTGAGCGCACCCCTGCGAAGGGAGCTCCTCAGTCCTGGAGGCGGCGCGCCGTGGAGACAGGTTGCTGTTTGAGAGTGCTCCCTCGAAGCCCTTCAGCGAGTGGGGGAGGGGCGGCGGACGGCGAGCGGTTCGCGTTTGCGCTTGCGCCGGAGCCTCTGGCGACCCGGCCCGCACGCACGCGCATGCCCGTAGCGCGCAGAGCCGCGGTGGCCAGCAACACCGCGCGTGCGTGTTGAGGAGCCCGCTAAGGAGCGGCGCTGGCGGACGTCGGGCTGGCGGCCCGTGACGTCGTGAGGAGCGCTTTAAAGTGCGGGCCGGGCCGGGCGTCTGAGGGTCTGGCTGGGAGTCAGGCCGAGTCTCCGTAGCAGCCCTCCACGGCATGAGGCGTTGCCGGCGTCCCTGCCCTCTGGGACGTGGAGAAGGTGGAGGAGGAAGAAGCCCCGTTGTCGCCACCACTGCATGACCCGCCGCCCCTGAGGCCCGACCCCGCGCCCGGCCCCTTGACGCCCCCCGCCTGGTCCTCCGCCCACGCATGGGGGCCCGGCACTGAGGACCTCGTCCCTCCGGGGGCTCCGGGCGCCACCCCCGAGAGCCATGCCCGGCCGCCCCGCCCGCCCCGGAGGACCCTAGAGCGGCGTCGCGGGGGCCATGGCGGCCGCCAGCGGCTACACGGACCTGCGTGAGAAGCTCAAGTCCATGACGTCCCGGGACAATTATAAGGCGGGCAGCCGGGAGGCCGCCGCCGCGGCCGCCGCTGCCGTAGCCGCTGCTGCCGCGGCCGCAGCCGCGGCCGAACCTTACCCCATGTCCGGGGCTAAGCGCAAGTATCAAGAGGACTCGGATCCTGAGCGCAGCGACTATGAGGAGCAGCAGCTGCAGAAGGAGGAGGAAGCGCGCAAGGTGAAAAGCGGCATCCGCCAGATGCGCCTCTTCAGCCAGGATGAGTGCGCCAAGATCGAGGCCCGAATCGACGAGGTGGTGTCCCGCGCTGAGAAGGGCCTCTACAACGAGCACACGGTGGACCGGGCCCCTCTGCGCAACAAGTACTTCTTTGGCGAGGGCTACACTTACGGCGCCCAGCTGCAGAAGCGCGGGCCCGGCCAGGAGCGCCTCTATCCGCCGGGCGACGTGGACGAGATCCCTGAGTGGGTGCACCAGCTGGTGATCCAGAAGCTGGTGGAGCACCGCGTCATCCCCGAGGGCTTCGTCAACAGCGCCGTCATCAACGACTACCAGCCCGGCGGCTGCATCGTGTCTCACGTGGACCCCATCCACATCTTCGAGCGCCCCATCGTGTCCGTGTCCTTCTTTAGCGACTCTGCGCTCTGCTTCGGCTGCAAGTTCCAGTTCAAGCCTATCCGGGTGTCAGAACCTGTGCTTTCCCTGCCCGTGCGCAGGGGGAGCGTGACTGTTCTCAGGTAACCCACCTGGGTGGAGGGGGGCGGCTCTGCACCCTGTTGTTGCCTTAGCTACCCACCCTGGCTCGGGAAGCAGCAGCCAGTAGGAGTCCGTACTTTTTACATTTCTCACCCATTCTTCTGTTTGTAGTTTGTGGGAAGCAGGAGAGGGGGCCTGTGTTTAAAAACATGTAGCAAGAGAATAGGGATCAGGGAACCTATGTGAAATTCTGTACCTAAAGGCAGGTTTAGGGTGAACATGGAGTTGGCAGAATTAATCTAAAGCCATTTTTCCAGAAGGCTAAGATATTAGGAGCCTCTTTTCTTTTTTTTTTTTTTTTTTAAAGCAAGTTACTTTTCCATTCTGGACTTCCATTTCTAAATCTGTGCTCTTAAAAACAAGAGTTGAACTTAGTACCTGAGTCTTTCCTGTTTTGCTATTCTTGGTTTTCTTAACAGAATAATGTTCACGGATTCCTTAACAGAGAAAATACTCACAGGCAAAGGCCCCTGAGAGTATTTAATTGGTAAGAGTTTTCCATTCCCAAGAGGGGGAGTGACTTCTCTGGCTTTGAACAAATAGTGGTTGGGCCGGGAACAGAGTGCAACACACTCTTAAAATTCTCCCCCCTTGGCTGCATAAGATCCCATGGGTTCTTTGTAAGAATATGTTACCTGTTATCAGGACTGAATAAAATAAAATGGGGCTGGTCTCTTCTCCTGGTATGTGAGCAGCAGAACTTAGCTTCTTGGCCTATTTTGGGTCCCAGATCCACTAAGGATTAGCTCAGTGTCGTGGTCCCCAGAGAAGATTGCCTGCTGGAATATATTTGTTGTTTATAAGAAGTAAAAATTTATCTGGAAGCTTCCGCCTTCCAAGCCTGAAAAGATAAATCTAATAATGTAATTCATTAATCTCCAAAACCTCTTAGAAGGTCTAGGCTGCAGCTATTGAGAGCAGCTTGGTTGACCACCACCAAGAACAGGATCAAGACACACTGAGCTTTTGTCGTGAGCAGCTTAAACTCTAAAGTGAGTCAGTGGAGCCACAGTCATGAGGGGAAGCTGGATCCCTAGAGTGCTTTTAATATGACGAGGTGCTGGCTTTGGCCAGCACATATATTAGTATCAGGAAGGCAAGTCATCTGTCTCATTTGAGTTCAGACAGCTGAGGTTGCTTCCATGTTGTGGATGGTAGCAGAGCCTTGTGATGTCCAAGACCTCCTAATGGAAAAGTCTGGGAAGTTGGTGGCAGCAGAAGCAGTGCTTTAACTCCCTATGCATCTGAAACCCAGAGCACTGCTTACCTGTCGGATGCCTCCTGTCATTTCGGTTCTGAGCTTCTCAAACCTGCATGATGTTCGTAGATGGATATCTTGGCAGGGCCCTTTTAAGATGGGATTTCCAGGACAGACCTTCGCAAGGGGCCTGCTGTGTATGACAGGTAGTGGTCTGATTCCGTTGAAGGGCTCACAGTGCTCAAAGGTCCTCACACAAGGACCATTTAGTCTTTTGATGGGATATTAATTTTCTACGTTGTCATAGGCTCTCAGGGTTGTTGTCAGGAGGTCTAACAGTGGTCTGTTGCTTAATGGGAAGATCACATGGCATTTTTTGACTTTGAGACTCCCACTCGTCCCGACCCCCAACACATGCACACCCTGGATTAAAGAACAGAAATTTCACTTTGTTAATATGCAGGTCTGTTAGTGATCAGCAACAGGATTGCATCATGAGGAAAATTCTTTTCATCTTTTCCTTAGAATAGTAAAGTCTTAAAGCTTTCCCAGTCCCTTCCTACCCCTCCTGGATTCAGACTTGGCTGTGGAGTTAGTGTGGGAGGCTCAGCCATGTCCTGAAAAGTGCTGCCCCAGGCTTTGAATCCAGCTCTCACTCTCATTTGCTTTGGGATCTTGTGGGCGTTCTCTGGCTTTCCCATCTGTAGATGGGAAAGATGCCAACTTCCGAAGCCTATTAGAATTAAATGTGGTGATTTGGTGTCTAATGTAGGGCCTGGTGCGGGGCAGGCGCTTAAATGGCTGCTTGCTTTCATACACAATCACATAATTGATCCCCTGCTCTCTTGGTGGGAAAGGGGCTAGGGATTTGGTGGAGCCTGAAACATGGCTCTTCCCTTCATGGAGTTTAGGCCCAGTGGAGACCTCAGACAGGTGGACAGTTACAGCCCAGGAAGGTAACTACAAGAACACACTGAGGGGGGGACATCTTACCCATTCTGAGTGTTGGAAGTTTTGGGGAGAAAGTAAGCTAGAACTTGGGTGACTCAGGAATTAGCCAAGCAGAGAATGGTGGAGGGCACGTGGAACAGTAGCAGCTTTGGCTGCAGTAGCAGGTAGTAGCCACAGGTAAGGTGGGGAGAGGAATGGATGCTAACATGAGGCAGATGGCATTTAGCCTCCAGGGTTGGGGGTGCCCTGGTGAAGCTCTAGTTCAGGGCTTCTCAACAGTGCTCTTGTTGATACTTGGGGCTCACTAATTCTTTGTGTGGGGCTGTTCATGCATTGTGGACTGTTTAGCAGCATCCCTGGCCTCTATCCGCTAGGTGCCAGTAGTGTTTTTATGACAGCCAGCAGTCTCCAGACATTGCCAAATGTTCGGGGCTGGGGGTAGGCATAGTGCAGAATCATCCCCAGTTGAATTGAAAGCCACTGCTCTAGAGTTCTGGATCCTCCCACTAATTTAAATCTTCTAGCACCTGTTCACTTAGTACTTAGCTTACTTGTTATGCAGGTGAGTAAACACCTGCCTGTTAGTAGTGCCCCTCATCAAACCCTGCAGATGTGAGCTGGTAAGAAGCAATGCTTTCTCTCATTTCTTAGTATGGATCCCAGCCCAGAGGTGATGAGCAGTAAAGCTGCAGATTGGAAGGGAGGGGCTGGTGAAAAACAGTGGTGCTTTGCAGATGGGGAGGGAGTCTAGTAATTGTCAGTATGATTCAGACTTCAGTTGGTGGTGGTGGCAATGGTGTCTGTATCCATCCAAGGCAACATGGCAGGAATACAATTTTATATTTAATAGTGGTCAGCGTGGATGTTGATGGATGGCAAACATTGACTCAGCAGTATCTAACCCTGGGCATTTAGTGCAAGGCTTCACAGATCCTTCTGGAAGTGCTTCAAACTCCTTTCCAAACCTAGTTGGCAGTTGTTTTTTGTAACCTTCCCATTTTGGGCCTGGGCAGGTCCCCCTCTTAATGCTGTTTTTTAATGAAATAAACATTTTTTACTTCATATAAATTCATGCTACCTTCCTTCTGTTCCCTGTAAGGTGAATGAGGCAGATTGAAAGAGACTCTAGTTGGATTCATTTAAATAATTACTTCAAGGCTAATTGCTTACTTGCTGCTACCTTTAGTCACTGCTACATTGTCTATGGTGTGGTGACCACACGCCCAGAGACCCGGGCCTTGGCCACCCCTCTGTAAATGACTGTATCACCCAGCCATGGGGCATGCACTGGGCTGCTCAGCCTGCAACTCTTCCAGTTAACAGTTGGTATTGGGTGGAGTGGGCACCCCTGTCAGTTCTGGGCTAAGGGCTGATCTTATTCAGCTGGTTGAAAGCAAAATTTAGCTTTCCAGCTTAAAATAGTTGGGAAAGTAGGGCAGATAGGTCCTGGGCCACATCTCTTGTGTGGAATCTTCTGATTGCATGGGAGGGGGAGGAACCACAGGATGAAGTCAGGGCTGTGCACTCTCAGGAGGAGCTCTGGGCCAGGGAGGTTGGCTGCCCTTGGTGCTGCCAGGCCTGACAAGAAGGCAGAGGGCAGCAAAGGAAGGAAAGTGAGTGGTGAGCCATAGTCTTAATCGTGAGGCTCAGAGCAAGCAGAGAATAAATAGGCCATAAAAATTTCAGGGCTGTCCTGCCATTTTAGGCCGGGTAGTTGCTGGGCAGCCATTGCAGAGGTATGGTGCTAGCTCTCTAGAAGCATAGGCTCATCTTTGCAGACCTCTTCCATGGGGCTGGTGGGTATGCATGTGTCCTGTGGTGAGGCCAGCAAGGCCTCTGGGACAGATTATACCTGGTCACCAGGAAAACACAGATGGGCTTTTCTTCCTACCCCTGCCACCTGGGGGGAAAAAAAAAGTTTGATGGCAAATTTGGTTGGAGTTCCAGCGCCACCACTTTAGCTATTTGTCCTTGGGCAAGTCACTTAATCTTTTTTGGGCCTCAGTTTTCCTCATCTGCAAAATGGGGCTAATGATGCCATAGAGTTGTTATAGAATGTTGAATCTGTGTCACACTACTGATGCTTAAAATTTAGCTAAAAGTGTCCTAGGAAATGAGCTGCCCATTCTATTCAGCTACTCTCTGTACCTTGATGTGCATAGAATTGGGACTCAGCACATTGACGTTTTTCCCTTGATTCAAAAAGCCCTAGGACTTCTCATAAAGTTAGTCCAAGTGTCTTCTTGGAAGCTTGGGTCCGGTAAATCTGCAGTCCCTAACCCCCAGGTTACGGACCAGTACCGGTCTGTGGCCTATTAGGAACCAGGCTGCATAGCAGGAGGTGAGTGGCAGGCAAGCAAGTGAAGCTTCATCTGCGTTTACAGCCGCTCCCCATTGCTCACATCACCACCTGAGCTCCGCCTCTTGTCAGAACAGCAGTAGTGTTAGATTCTTACAGGAGCACGAACCCTACTGTAAACTGCGTGTGCAAGGGATCTAGGGCCGGGCGCGGTGGCTCACGCCTGTAATCCTAGCACTCTGGGAGGCCAAGGCCAGAGGATTGCTTGAGGTCAGGACTTCGAGACCAGCCTGAGCAAGGGCGAGACCCCATCTCTACTAAAAATAGAAAGAAATTATATGGACAACTAAAAATATATACAGAAAAAATTAGCCAGGCATGGTAGTGCATGTCTGTAGTCCCAGTGACTCGGGAAGCTGAAGCAGGAGGATCGCTTGAGCCGAGGAGTTTGAGGCTGCTGTGAGCTAGGCTGACACCACAGCACTCTAGCCAGGGCAACAGAGTGAGACTCTGTCTCAAAAAAAAAAAAAAAAAAAAAAAGGCGGGCGGGGGCGGGATCTAGGTTGTGTGTCCCTTATGAGAATCTAATGCCTGATGATCTAAGGTGGCACTGAGGCAGTGATGCTAGTGCTGGGGAACGGCTACAAATACAGATTATCATTAGCAGAGGGGTTTATGTAATTAATGATGTCATTATATATTACAGTGTAATAATAGAAATAAAGTGCACAATAAACGTAATGCACTTGAATCATCCTGAACCCCGCCTCCCCCCCTCGATCCATGGAAAGATTGTCTTCCATGAAATCCGTCCCTAGTGCCAAAAAGGTTGGGGACCACTGTGGAAAATAATTTGAGCCTAAGCTCACAATCCTGGCCCTAAAAGCATGAGCTATTAAGTCCTATGGGCCTACCATTGTTGAGGGAGGCTGTCACCAGGCCAGAATCTTGGCCAGTCCCTCCATCTCTGGTCCATGCTAGTCTAGGCAGGGCACAGAGTAGATGGGGGAATGGTGACTATATTGGAAATGTGCCTTAACTCAGTCTCCAAGACTGTCCCCTAGAAGAGAAATGTACAGTCCTATGCAGTCCCTTACAAAATTTTTCAGACTCCTCATTTAACCTGCACCTAATTCTCTGAGAAAGGGCTTGCTGTGATCCCTGTTTTGTAGTTGTAGGGACTGAGGATCTAAGTAGTAGAATAGTTCAGCTCAACACAACATTTCAGTGTCCACTGTATGCAGAGATGAGTGAGGGCTTTAAAGACAATTTCCACAAGGCCAAATGGAGTAGTAGAGAGACATGGGAGGGGTAGGGTTGAGCAACGTGGGGAAAACCCAGCCTAGGGGAGTCAGGGAAAGCTTCCCAGAGGAGGAGATAAATGTGCCGATGCCCTAAAGAGTCACTCTGGGGTATAGAACTAGTGGGTGACAGAGCTAGGCTCTGTTACTCTTGATGCTTTTGGCATATCCATCATTGCTGCTGGGCTGGGGGCTCAGCCCAGGCAGGAGCAGGCAGGCTGGACAACATGAGGTATTTCCTCTTCTCCCTGTGGAAACAAAAGAGCAGGAGGCACTGGAACTTTTCTTCATGCCAAAGGTAGGGCTGGGCCCAGGGCATATTAAGTTTCAAGCTGGCAGACTGGGACTTTCGAACAGTTTCTCTTGTAGCAGGTAGGTTCCTTAGCAGTAAGTAATGCCCTGTGGTCTCTGTTTGACACTGTCTGAAGTTTGGCCAGGAGAGCTTCCCTTGAGCAGGACTTTGAGCTCCTGTTGCCAGAGGCCGATACTCTGAGGAAGGGTCAGTGGGCTGTGTCAACAGCTTCCAGGAAGACCAGAGCTAATGAGCCCTCCAGGTAGGGTCAGTGCCAAGGTCATTTCTATGGACCTGTGCATCCCTACCTCCACACTTGTTCTGAGGCCTGGGCTTGGTGGCAGGAAACTGGCATGGCTTATTGTTTGTTCTAGAGCTCTTTGGGGGATGGGGGCAGGGAACATGGGGCAGGCAAGCTTTGACAAACGTTTGGATTTGCTCCAGAACTGCATTAAAAGAAGTGGTTCCTTGTTGGAGATGGGAAGTAAAGGCCCTTGGTCATGCCTGTAGCCGAGTCAGACAGATTAATAACACTTGTCAACAGCAGGGAAGGTTGTAGCCAACACTGCACACTCAGGCCTCAGAAATGTGCCTTTGGGAGCTTGGACTTAGCTCTTTGAGGAAGTTCTGTGTGTGTGTGTGAGACTATCTTGCAGCCCAAGTCCCCTCTCCCCCTAGTATGGAGTAACGCGCTGCAGACATGGGATAAGACCTAGGGCTCCTAGCCTTGGAAATGGGGGTCCAGGAGGCCTCTGCTGTTGGCAGACCCTTTTCATGTCTCCTTGGCAGGTACTGAACCTAAGGCTCTGGCTTACTCCAGAGTGGTCTAGGGGCCTCTGGCTTGTGTCACATGCTTAGTAAAGGTTGTTGGGTGCCAGGTATCCTGCATTATTTAACTTAATTCTGTCAACAGCCCTGCAGGTAGGCCTCTCACCACCCCTTTCCAGAGGTTTCAACCATGTAGACATACAACACTATGATTCTGCTTGGAAGGGAGGAGATGCTGTCTCCCTTTTAAAATGTCATAGTCTTTAGTAATGACAAAAGAATACCTAAGTTACAAAGCATAACAAAATGAACACTCAAGAACCTACTGCTAACCTTATTACAGATGGAGAAACTGAGGTTTAGGCTCAGCATGTGATAAACCAAGGTCACAAAGCTAGTAGGCAACAAAGCTCAGGTTTGGACTCGGGTCTCTTCAACTCCCCAACTCCTATATGGCACTTCTCACTGTGGGCTGATGGATATTAATAGGTGTTATTTGAGAGAAGGTTTTTTGGCCAGTGCTCAGGTAAGCAAAGGCAGCAGGTTCTTTTGCTGTAGTAGTTCTCAGATCCTTTAATGCACGAATGCTTTTTGAAACTATAATCACTATTTTCCAAATTGATTTGACTATAGACATTCATCCATAGTCTCTTGTGAGACTAGTGTTCACAGAGAAAATCTTGAAAAACTCTGGGCTAGGAGCAGCTTGGGTGGGGAATCTATAAAAGATTCTTTCTTCTACCACCAGCATGCCTCAAATCAGAGGTGCCTCCCTCTCGGGGCTGAGCCTGTTGTAGCCTCCTGGCTTTGTATCTCTTATTGGCTCTTGCATCCACCCTCTTGCCTGCAGTTGGGCCAGCCTGGTCATCTGAGGAATCCCAGGCCTGTGGTGTTTCTTTTCTTCTTTTTTAAAAATTTAATTTTTCTACTTTTTTTTTTTACAAACTCTAGTATGAGCCACACATCTTTTTAATATATGGGGTCTTGCTGTGTTGCTTAGGCTGGACTCAAACTCCTGGGCTAAAGCGATTCAATTTTTTTCCCCGCCCCCCTCAGCCTCCCAAGTAACCGGGACCCTAAGTGTGCCCCACTGCACCCTCTGTGTTCTTTTTGACAGTTAAGTATGTGTCTGTACAGCTAGTCATTGAGAAGGGAGCTGATCAGCAGCCATGAGAGGAAGACTAGTGGTCCAGGGGCAGGTGGAGAAGCTGAGAAGCCACTCTACCCACCCCCCCAGGCCCCTGTGGCCAAGGGAGTTTTTGGCTGTGTAGAACTGGTGCAGCTCAGTGGAGGATCTTGGGATGTGAGGGGGTGTTACTGGTGCCATGCTCCCAGTGAGGGCATGTGAGGGGCTCGGGAAGTAGAGCTTGCCTCCAGAGTTTCAAATTGGAAAGATGCTAGCTGAGAAGAGGACAGTCATCTACCCACATTGATTGGCTTGTGAGCAGTTTTAAAAGTCACATAACTTGTTGAAAATAGATACTTGAAAATTCTTCAAATATCCCAAACACAGCTATCTTCAAAATTTTGGGTCCCCCCCAAATGGAGGCTTTTTCAAGTTTTTTTTCAAGTAGACAAATTCTCTTTTGGAACATGGTAGTCCTAGTTTTCCCTGGTGACTCAGTGTTGTCAGCGGCCACCTTGGTTTCCTCTGTGTGCTGGAGGGAGAGAGAATGAGGAGGAGATGCGGTTCTTCATCTTTTCACCAGAGTCTGGCCTGAGTCCCTCCAGTTGCCTCCAGAGCCACTAAAGGTGTACCTGCTTGAGGGCTCGTGAAAAGAAGGGCTTCTGGCCTATGCAGGGAGAATTCTGCACTGGCCTCTGCAGAGGCCAGTGGGTCTCCTTTGCCTCATAGCAGGTTTTTCCTTGAATTAGCTTCTGAGCAAAAGCTTCCTGGAGCTTAACATGGTATTTCTCTTCTTTGTAAATCCCTCTCAAACAATGGGTAGAGAGTGGCCATAAGTAAGACCTGGGCCATATTCCTATTCTCTTATCGGTGGTTATCTGTCTGCACTTAACAGCCACGTGTTCTGTTTCTTTTTAGTGGATATGCTGCTGATGAAATCACTCACTGCATACGGCCTCAGGACATCAAGGAGCGCCGCGCTGTCATCATTCTTAGGAAGTAAGTGCCCTATGTCTGGTACCTTCTGCCTCACCTGCAGGCCTGTCTGGAGATGTAGGTCTGTGTCCCCTTAAAACTCGGCTCCTCTGTATCAGTGGCATAGCAGAGTGAAGCTTGGGAGAGCAGAAGTCTATAAGTTCTCTTACTTTTTATTTGAATTCCATGAGGATAAAACTGTTTTGTCTTTTCATCAGAAAATTAAGTTCTGTGGTTATTTACTAGGGAATTTAGGACCGAGCGAAAGCACATGCTCCCGATATTTATGGAGGTAGTATTGAGACAAGATAGGGGAACACTCTTGCAAACCGTCCCAGCATCTTTTCCTCACCTCCTTGGTTCTGATTTGTCACATGTGCTCTCGGTGATTATTTTTAGACTCTTCCTTAGCAGCCTGCTTTAAAAATGCCTGGGTTTTCACGTCTGGGAGGAGGAGGGAGTGAGGAGAGGAGATGAAGGTGCGATGTTAGGATGCAGTGTTTAGCAGGGTCATAGCTTGTGGCTGTTCTCTCTGGGGAGGAGATTGGGGATGTGCTGATTAACATAGACAGACCTAGCCTCACTAGCATTTCTTTCTTTCCCCTCGTGAGGTGAGTGGACTGAGATTTTTCCGAGGGCACAGCCACACAGACGTTGGGTGAAGACAAGCCTTTCTTTTCAATGGAGTCTCATTCAAAGGACAAGTGATTGCTCAGTAATAGAGAAGTCAGTGAGAAGAGCAAAACCAGTACCTAGACTTAGGCATGATCAGACTGTTGTATAGCTTGCTATCTTTTTTTTTTTTTTTTTAACTTAGAACAGTTTTATAGAAAATTGTGATGATAGCACAGAGTGTTCCCATCTACACTGCATTCCATTTCCCTAATTGTTAATCTTGTATTAGTGTGGCGTGTTAGTTATAGTCAAGAAGCCAATATAAATCTTGATTGTGGATTTTTTTGTTTTTTTTTTTTTTTTTTGAGACAGTCTCACTCAGTTGCCCAGGCTAGAGTGCTGTGCCTCAGCCTAGTTCACAGCAGCCTTAAACTCTTGGGCTCAAGCGATCCTCCTGCCTCAGCCTCCAAAGTAGCTGGGACTATAGGCGCGTGCCAGCACACCCGGCTAATTTTTTTCTATTTTTAGTTACCTGGCTAACTTTTTTTCTATTTTCTAATAGAGATAGGGTCTCACTCTTGCTCAGGTTGGTCTTGAGCTCCTGACCTCAAGCAGTCCTCCCTCTTGGACCTCCCAGAGTTAGGATTACAGGCATGAACCACCAGGCCTGGCCTAAATCTTGATATGTTATTAATTGAAGTCCATACTATAGATTTCCTTAGGCTTTTCCTAATGTCCTTTTTCTGTCCCAAGATCCCACATTATATTGTCATGTCATCTTAGGTTCCTCTTGCTGTGACAATTTCCTAGACTTGGCTTATTCTTGATGACATGGACTGGTTAGGTATTTTATAGAACCCACAGTTGGGATTTGTCTGATATTTCCCCCCTGCTCATGGTTAGATGGGGGTTATGGTTTGGGGGAGGTAGAGTGCCATTTTTTACCACATACCAAGGATGCATAACTGTCAACACAGCTTATCGCTGTTGCTTTTGATCACCTAGCTGATGCAGCTTTTGTCAGATTTTCTACTGTAAAGTTACTGTTTGACGCCTGTCCATTGCTATACTCTTAGGAAGTCACTGTGTGCAGCCCACATTTAAAGAGTGGGGAGTTAGCCCTGTCTCCTTAATGGGGGAGTAGCCACATAAGTTACTTGGAATTCTTCTGCATGGGAGATTTGTCTCTCCCTCATTTATTTGTATAGTCAATCACTTGTATCAGTATGGACTCATGGGAATTTATTTTACGTTCAAATTGTTCTGGCTTTTAAGTTTTTCTGGCTCACCTTTTTTTTTTCCCCAAACTTCAGTCAATAACTTTGGCATCCTGTCCCTTTGGGCCCAAAAGTTCAGAATAATGAGGAATAATGTGGTATGAAGTCTCTTTAGCGTGACTTTGCTACTCAAGTCAAAACTGAGTATTCATTTTATCATCACTAGAACGGATAGGATCGAGACCTCTGGGATGGTCCTGTGGTGCAGGCAGAGTGCGAGGCACTCGTGGGAGCTCCAGACACTTGAGTCAACTTGGTGGTTGGCAGCCTCTCTTCTGTAACCTAACAGTATTCCCAGAATTCATCAGAGGAAGGATTTTTAATCTGCCTTTCTACTTTCTGTTTCTGTGGTTCCCAGCACAGGCCAAAACCCAGAACCTAGAAGTAATAGAGTCCACAGAACCAGAACAGTAACTTCTCAGGTGTTCCCTACTGGCCTCTCACAGTAGCTTATTCTGGGGAAATCTTTGCTGGAGGTGGTCATAGCGTGTCAGGTCAGTCTTCCAGCTGCTGCTTCGTAAATGGTGACTTCCATACCTGTCCTCCCAGGCTGGCTGAGTCAGATGCTCCTCGGCACAGCTAGGAGTCTGCACTGTTAGCTCCCCTGGAAGCTCTTCATATATTTGGGCCCCTTGGCATTAGTCTGACCTTGGGAATGGCTGTTATGGGTGACTGAGGCTCTTCTACATTCTGACTTCAGTGGATCTGGGAGCCATTCGAGGAGTAGGCTGGGGGGCAGAAGCACAAAGCTTTGGGGCAAGGGGGCTGAAGGAGAGTGGGAGGATGTCCTCCAGCTTCCCCAGGCAGCTGAGCTGGGGAAGTGCCCAGCTGTAGGGAGCCAACCCAGGGGACCAGAAGAGAGGCTTGGGCATCTCCATTGCCTGCAGAATAAAATCCAAGCATCCAGCCTAGTCTCCTTGGTGTTTCCTTTTTTTCTTTTAATTTGATGAAGTCTAGTTTATTTTTTGAGACAGGGTCTTACTCTGTTGCCTGGGCTAGAGTGCAGTGTCTTGTTGTCATAGCTTACTGCAGCCTTGAACTCCTGGGCTCAAGTGATCCTACTGCCTCAGCCTCCCAAGTAGCTGGGACTGCGGGTGCACACTGTCATGCCTAGCTAATATTTTAATTTTTTTGTAGAGACAGGGTCTTGCTACATTGTTCAGGCTGTTCTCGAACTCGGGATCCTCTCGCTTTGGCCTTCCAAAGTGCTGGGATTATAGGCATGAGCCACCATACCTGGCTCTTGGTGTTTTCCCCTTCATCTTCCACTCTTCACTTATTTTAAAGTACCGGCAGCTCCTAATTTGGTCCATGGACTTGTGTCCTGGGCTCTTGTGGCAGTGTGGCCTCCATTACGAATACCTTTCATCTAACATGTTCATCTTCTGATACACACCCCAACTCCCCAAATGACCTACATATACACGCTGAAAATTGGTTAACCTAGCCATTCTTCAAGGTTCAGGTTGACCATTTTGACATGCAGGAAGCATCATGTACACACCTGTAACTCTGGTAGCGCACACATGCCCCAGTTTAGACTGTCACAGCCCGTATGCTTGCCATTGTGGATTTCCAAATCTACATTCTGTGGGAATAGAGAGATCCCTGTTCATTTGGGGCCCAACATGAGGCCTAGCCAGAGGAGACTCAGTCGGTGTGTGGAGAACTATTCACACCAGTGAGGAGCAGCTCCAGAGTAGCTATAGGGGCTTGTCTTAGAAAATAAGTTGTGACAAGTTGAAAAGGGGAGCATCCTGGCCCAGGCACCACCCAGAGGAGATGAGCAGGATGTGGCCTTGGGGTGGGGGGGGGGCGGTGAGGTACCTGGTTGATTTGATGTCTTCTGGTGTGGTTGTATTCTGGTGGGTAGAATCTGAGCATTGAGCCTGGCTCTTCTCATAGGCAGAGGGATTGGAGCCAGTCCTGCCTTCTCTTAAGGTCACAGAAAGAATGCACAGGCTGCTGAGGGAGGGCCTGGGGTCTCTGTCACCAGCTCAGGTCAGTCAGAGCTGGCAGTGTCTTTCCAGGGGCCTCATGGAGGGAAACAGGTGGATAGCTGTCAAGTGCTTTCTTGTTCAGCAGAAACTCCTGTGAACATGGGTGGTTCTGAGTCTTCATGCACATGTGCCCTTGTTTCTCACGGGGTGGCTATAAATGACCTTTTGAGAGTCTCCCAGGAGTGGAATCCAAACATTATTAACATTCCCTTGCTGTTGTAATGCTTGGGGTTGCAACTTAGCCAGTAAATGGCTGAGTGAGACCTTGAACCTGGGTCTCCTGGTGCTGAGTCTTGTGGCCCTTTGGTGGTTCACACAAACACCCCAAATCCTGCTGTTGCCCCCCACTGTGTCATTGGGATAGATGCTTTGAGTTTAAGAAACTGGAGCTCAGATATAGAAGAGCTTACTTGCCTCTTTATAATCTTTGGTACCCCTGGCAGGGAAGCTGGACCTAACCTTTCTGGAGGTGCGGTTAAAGTTTTAAATTACTGATTAGATACCAAGAGGCTGACCAACTTCAGAGGTATAGCAATTCGTCTGTGAAGGGGAACCATTCTACTCCTTCCATGATTCCCTAGTACGCACCCTGTGCTCCTCCTTCTGGAGGACCTTGCTAACTGCCCTATGCCAAGTATCCATGTTAACCTTGAGAGTAGAAGGTAGAAGGTGTTGAACTCAATGTGAAAAGTTGCTCAGATAGAAAGTGAGTCTCAAGTCATCTAGCTAGTTTGGAATGATCTTGGAGCAGGGATTTCTCACTTGACAGAAACACCAAGGGTCTACTGTGTACAAGGCACCAGAGGTAGGCGCCATAGGAAACTTAGTGTTCCCTTGGTGCTTTGTATGTAACAGGTTTGCACTTTGCATGCCATTCTAACACAAAGCAGAGTGAGCCCTGGTATAAAAGCAGAATATATTTCCTGGGGGCCAGCCAAAAAAGAAAAAGTTGCATCCAATTTAGGGGGAGGGTGGGCTTGGTAGATCTGACCCCTGAGCTAGAAACTGCTGGCCAGGCAGAAACGGTAAGCTCAAAGGCTGGAAGGCAGGGAGTATAGGGGACCTCTTTAGATAAGGGGTGAAGGAGGGAGGGATGCCTTGGATCAACATTTGATCCTCAGGAGATGGCTTGTTGGTCCTCAGGGCCTTCTAGTTAGTGTTTCCAGGAGGCTTCCATGGCAGTACCAGGTCTGCCTATAAGACTTGTATTCCTGAGGTTGGCACACTCCAGTTAATCAGATAAGGTGGCTGAAGGCAGCCTATATAGCCCACTTCTTTGCTTTTGGTCAAGTGGAATCAGCTCAGAGTGGTCTGAAGCTGGAAAAAGCAGTTAGAGATCCATTTGTCAAATAGTAACTGAGGCTGCGTGTGCTAGACTCTGTGCTAGTGCCAGCAGTGGAAGTTAGTGTGGGTTCTTATTCCATTTGTCCTTTGAGGGAAGGCAGACATTTAGCATCTCACCAGGGATTGGTCAAGGAAGGCTTTCTGGAGATGTGCCACCTGAAAGTAGTCAAGGATGTTTGGGCCTCGGCCAGGCATAGAAGGGAACTCAGGGACGAAGTTAGTCAATTCAGAAGGTACGCTCTTTACAGAGACTAGAGTCCAGGAAGTCCGAGGTAGTCTATTATTCTGGAACACCGAATAGAGATTGGGTGGAGGACTTGATATAATCTAGGACAGAAATGACTTCATGTTGTGTGGAGAAATCTGGAGGTCACTAGGGAGCCATGGAGGCATGTGAGCTGTGGGGTGAGGGATTTGCATGTGGGAGGATATTTGTAGGAGGCTGAACTCAATGGTTTATTTGGTCATTCAAGCCAAAGAGTGCTAGGGGGGGTCAGGAGGGAGCCCCTCCCTGAAAGCCAAGCACCCCGAGTGTGAGGCTGAGTGTGTGGAAGAGCAGCCGTGGAAACAGAGGGTGCACTCTGGGCTGCTTCCCTCCACAGCCAGCTGGAGGAGTGGCCATCTCTTGGTTTCCCTGGCTCTGACCAGTGCTTGGTATTGCCCTTGTCTCCATGATTCTTGTTCCCTGTGGCTAGGTGTAGTTCACATTTGTTCCCTGGTTCAATGAGTGTGTGTATCCACATGCATACACCCTGTCCATTTGGCAGCCTAACCATTCTGACGTGTCTGCAGCCTGCCCAGGGCGTATGGGGACAATGAGATTACCAGGGGAGGTGACAGACTTGGGCTTTGGCCCCTGGGTCTGCTGCTTTTTCTCCAAATGCAATCTTACCTGAGCCCTGTGTTCTTACATGAAAATTGGGGCAGTTAAGGTTAAACCTGTGAATGTTGGGTGGGTTTTCTCCTAGCCCCTTCTTCACTATACCGTCCCTCTGATCTTGATAGATAGTAGGGGATGAAGAAGGCTGTGCTCACTGGAGGTACATTGTGAGCAGAGGCACATGGAATAGGAGGGGAAGAGAAACTCAAGTATGGAGTTCAGTGGCCCAGGTAGAGGAAAGCGAACTTGGTCTTTGGCCTCATGGTGTCCTGGAGGGTGACATTGTGATACCTTACTAGGTATGAGCTGTAGGAATCCCTGAGTACCTGTGATGCTGGCCTTGTGTTCTGGTTGGCATCCATGGAGCCCTGGCTCCTGGGGCTCAGGTATGTACTGTAGTATACAGTCATGTTGACCAGGCTGAACGATTTAGAAAGGCTCCCCTCAGGGCCTGGGTATCACCTGTGTCGGGGGGAGGTCTGCTGGGAGCCCGGGACCATGGGCCTCTTCTTTAGGTGATACTCCTCATGTGCTTTCAGGCTCTTCTGAACATAGCATGCTGCCATACCTATTTCAGAACTGCTCTGTGGAGAGAGCAGAGTAGGAATTAGAGAGAAGCCTGATGTTGGCCAGAGGTTGGTGGAAGATGAGTGAGGCAAGTCCCATGAGAGGAGTGGGTACTATTATGGGAGAGACAGCAGGGTGCAGGTCTGAGCTTTGTGGGAGACTGGTACCCAAAGATTCTGGAGCTTAGACCTAGACCTAGGGGCCCAGAATACTAAATAGACAAAGGGGTGCTTGGGTGTGTCCGCCACACTTGTCTCTGCTGTCTCGTCCTGTTGGAGAGCCAGGCTTTTAGCACAAGGGTGCTTCGTGAGGGTGGAGCCAGGAGTTAGAGAGTAGCTGATAGCAGGCTGGGGACTACCATCCCTCCAGGGTCACTGTGGCCTGAGTACGGGCTGGTAGTCCATCTCCCAGACACAGTGCTCTGCTCTGCTGCAGTGAAGAGGGCCCACTTGTACTTTAGAGGCCATTGTGGGGTATCAGCTGTGTGACTTGGGGTGGTAGCTATGTGACTCGGGCCAGTGACTTTCCCTTGGATTTAGCAGTGCTCCCCTCCCCCCACCCCTGTAGTGGGAATGCTCCCCAGCAGCTTCTCTGGAGGATTACACGTGATAAAGGAGCATGAAGGGAGCACCTGGGACAGAATCAGTTCCCTCCCTTCCCGTCAGTTCACATGTGGGTGTTGTGGGCATCCTTTGTTCTGACCTTACTTTTACCTACGCCCAATCCCTACTTTGTCCTGACCTCTCTAGGGGTGGTGGTCTGCCAGCTAACCCTCACCTCACATACCTAGGTTGCCTTGCTCTGACTCCGGGATACTGACTGAGATCTGTAAGACAGGTCTTTGTTCCTCCTGGGGAGGCCCAGATCCAGATTTTACTAGAACTGGGCCTTCTGACTCTAGATTGTTGTGTTTTGTGTTTTTTTTTTTTTTTTTTTTTTCTGAGACAGAGTCTCACTCTGTTGCCCGGGCTAGAGTGCCGTGGCGTCAGCCTAGCTCACAGCAACCTCAAACTCCTGGACTCGAGCAATCCTCCTGCCTCAGCCTCCCGAGTAGCTGGGACTACAGGCATGTGCCACCATGCCCAGCTAATTTTTTCTACATCTATATTTTTTTAAGTGTCCATATAATTTCCTTCTATTTTTAATAGAGACGGGGTCTTACTCTTGCTCAGGCTGGTCTCGAACTCCTGAGCTCAAACAATCCGCCCACCTCGGCCTCCCAGAGTGCTAGGATTACAGGCGTGAGCCACTGCGCCTGGCCCTGACTCCAGATTTTTGGCTCTTTCTGCTAAACTCTGAGGGGCCTAACCTGGTCCATGGGAGTTGGTGCCTTTTAACAGGGGCATGTTCTGAAGTTAAGCAGCTGGTGGGCTCAGGTCTTGGGATTTAGGTCTAGCCTGTCTAGAGCTCACCCCACAGCTTGGTGAGTTTTTGGAAGTGGAGGGGAGGGCAGGATCTTCTCCAGCTTTTATAAGATGTACTTGTAATAGTCTTAGGTGATATGTCAGGAGCCATTTGGGCCCCAGAGCGTATACTATTCCCAAAGTGGGTGCAGAAGGCTGGGTTTCCAAAGTGGGTACAGAAGGCTGGGTTTCTAGTAAGGCCACCTCTCATCATCTCTTCTCTGAGGGCTGCCTCTGATGACAACAGGGCTGTCGTGCTGTGCAGGGGGAAACAATGCTCTTCCCTTCCTTCAGGCAGCCAGAGAAGCAGAGAGGCAGCTAGTGCCCCTGGCATATCTGTCCAGGCTCAGGTGGTCCCACCTGTCTCCCTAGCATCTCCAGCAGTACTAAACCCATGGTGTGGGTATACCACCACTGCCTCCCCAGGCAGGCCACCCCAAGTAATAAGCAGCTCAAGAAGGGCTGGAGCCCACGCCAAGTTTCAGTGTGGCATCAGGTTGTGGCACAGGGACTCATCTTGGTGACTCTGCTGTTCTCTTGCCATCTGTCATTCACCTAAGGAAACAACTCCGTAGTGCCCCACCAGGGGTTCATTAGGGCTTTTGGGGGACCCAGGGCCTTGCTGCCCTGATACCTGCATGGTCTTAATTTTATGGGTGCCAGAAGAGGGTCTTCTCTTTGAGGCCCTTGGAGTCCTTTCAGTCAACTTTAATGGGCGATGTTTCACGTCGTCTGATGTCTGCTGCCTGGACCTCTCAACTCAGTGGTATGAGGCCTGGTAAAGAGGTCATCAGGGCTCAGGTAATTCTATTCTATTTCACATCCTCATCTCTGGGTGTTGCCCATCACCGTCTTTACCCAAAGAATCCTAGCTGTGAAGGAGGCAACTTGCCTTTGATTCCTAGACCCTCAGAACTGAAGGTCTAAGGTCATGTCACATTTCTCCATCCTTTGCTCAGATGTGGCAGCCGAGGCCTGAAGGATGGTGACTAGCTTGGACTCTAGCAGCGCCAGGACTGGATATTCCTCTTCTTGCTGCTGGGTCCTGCTTCCCTGAGCCTAGAGCAGCCCAGAGTAGAGGCTGAGACTGGTCGGCCAGTCAGTACAGCTGGGCCCCTCTGGCCTCCCCCACCATGAGGCCAAAGCAAAGGGGCAGGGATGCCTGCCCACCTACCACTTTGAGCCTGAGGCATCAGAACATTGGTTCCCAGCTGTAAGGAAGAGAGATGCCCCCTGCTGGCTTCAGGAGAGAGACCCCCTTCCCCACCCCCCCAGGTTCAGAGTAGCTCCTGCCTGTCAGACTTGAAGTCTCGCGTAGGCTTAAACTTTTCCCCACAACTTGTAGGATGCATGATTTGCTGCCTTTCTGACTCAATTTCTCCCATCTATTCACAGCAGCCCAGTCAATGGAAGGTGGTGGTGGAAGCCATGGGGAATTGGGGGATCTGTAAGGACCAGACACAGTTGTTACCCAGAATGCCAAGTCGCATAGCCCAGGGGACTTCTTGCATTTCTCCCCTGCTCTCTTTCCCTCAGCATCCTTGTGATGAGGTGTGTCCTTTTGAATCCTGCACTGACCATAGCCCCTACTTCCTCAGAACCAAGTTACTACTCGTTTTCTGCGGACTCTAGAAAAGGTGCCTTGAGGGCCTTCTGCTAGTGCCCTGTCACTCCCTACCCAGCCTGTTACATAGGGCCCTCTCCTGCCCGTTGCTCCCACCTGCCTGACTTGCCAGCCTTCTCTGTGCCTCACAAGAAGCCTCAGGGCTTCTTTGAAGTTTTCCGGACCTGCTTCCTTCTGGTTTGGCTTTATAAAGGAGTTGGGTCATTGCCCTGAACTGTCTCTACCCAGCTCCTCCACCCCCTCTTTCTCATCTGTACTTGGATGCTTTCCCTTTACGAGGTGGTTTCTTCCTTGAAACTTGTACCCAGTGCTGGTGGGGACTTTGCCTTCAAATTCCCACTGGCCTCTGCCTGGTCAGCATCTTGGAACAAGCAGAAGCTGCCAGGTGACCACAGTGGAACCAGAGTCAAGCTCATGATCATGAAGTGAGCTTGGGCTGCCCTCTGTGGCTCTGCCACTCAGCCTCAGTGTCCCTGTCTATATAGGGAGAAAGAGTAGCTCTGGTTCTCTTACCCTCTAGCCTCTCTGCAGGCCTCGACCAGGGATCCTTTCTGTGTTGGTGCCCACCAGTGGGGCCCTGAGTCTTCTGGCAAGTGGAATAGATGCCCCCAGCGAATCTCTGGGCCCAAGTAGGGTGATGTGAGGCTCCCTCATTCAGCTAAGAGAGAGCCCTGGGATCCTTCTGGTGCAGCAGATACCTATCACTGGAAGTCTTCAAACAGAAGTGTTCTCATTCCTTACTCCTAAGCCTGAACTTGAAAAGGAAGGAGGGCCTTTGGAAGTCAACTAGGCCAATCTCTAGTTGAACCACAAGGAGGCTGAGGTACAGAGTGCTGACTTCCAGGCCCAGCTGGCCCCCACTTGGCCTTACTAGAGAGAGAATTGGTTTGATGGGGCCCACACCCTCACCAGAGGCCCATTGGTGACCCCATGTTTCCTTTGCAGGACAAGATTAGATGCACCCCGGTTGGAAACAAAGTCCCTGAGCAGCTCCGTATTACCACCCAGCTATGCTTCAGATCGCCTGTCGGGAAACAACAGGGACCCTGCTCTGAAACCCAAGCGGTCCCACCGCAAGGCAGACCCCGATGCTGCTCACAGGTACTCAGCTTAGGACCCTCAGAGGGCAGCAGATCAGCCCCGCGGCCTGGACACAGGGTGAAATGGGTGGGGAAACCTGAGGGGTAAGCTGGTTAGGAGTCTGAGATTGCCCACCCTTCCAAAGCCTTATGTCTGGTTCCTCTGGTTTGGTGGCATTGGTAGCATTCCCACCTAACCCCTGGCCAACTGCCTGTACCCCCAGAGAGACTCTGACAAATGGGAATGTGTTGTTTCCTTCCTGTGACTTCCTTTGCTCAGTCCCATCTAGCCAAACACTCTGGTGGGTTTATACTTAGGTGTTAAGAGGGAATCTTGGGACTTGGAAAATGGCGAACCAGGTACTCATTTCAGAAGGGTTGGGTAAGGTTTCTGAGGAGGTAAACAGACCAGAAGGATGAAGAAGACGTGTGGAAAGGGCATTCTGGATAGGAAGTGCTATATGTGAGCTGAGCCCCCAAGACAGAAAAGAGCTTGGTGGTTTCAGGGGCTAGTGGGGTTGGTGAGTAGAGAAGGAGGGGGAGGGCATGGGGGAGCCGAGAGAAAGTGGGGAGAGTGGGGAAGTAGAGGTAGACAGCAGGACCATGCAGGGTCTTGAGGCTGTAGTAGGGAAGACCTTCTATCCAGCAGCCCTGGCCGTGTTGTGGGGCACCAGACTCAGCTAGGCAGACCCCACAGAGTAATTGGGAAATGTCTCAAAGACTAGGGTGGCCACTGGCACTTAGTGGACAAGAACCTTCCATGCCAGTGGTTGTACCAGTACTACCCTTCATTGAGGACTACTGGGCTGGAGTGACCCATCCCAAGGGTGAGGATTCTGAGGCCAGGCCCAGAGGTGGCACGGCCAGGCCTTTCCTGCCAGCTTCTCAGGCAGCGCCCCCTTACCTTTCCTTTCAGGCCACGGATCCTGGAGATGGACAAGGAAGAGAACCGGCGCTCAGTGCTACTGCCCACACACCGGCGAAGGGGTAGCTTCAGCTCTGAGAACTACTGGCGCAAGTCCTACGACTCCTCGCAGGACTGCTCGGAGACGGCAGGCAGCCCTGCCCGAAAGGTGAAGATGCGGAGGCACTGAGGCCCGCCCACCACCCTCCTGGGAACTCTGGCTAATCCTCATGTAGCTGCCCCTTCTTTTGTTTTGTTTTGAGGGTTTTGTTTGTTTGGGGTTTTTTTTGTTTTGTTTTGTTTTGTTTTTTTTGATCCTATATATTTTTTCTTTGATTTGTTGCCTGTTAAGGCTGAAGAACAGAACTGGCCAGGACCTGGGTTCTCATGTTCCTGGTTTTCCTCCTGGATGGAAAGGCTGTTGGCATCTGTAGGGGACAGAGGCTCACGCTGGAGTGGCCAGTAGAGGTGTGGGTGCAGCTGTTTTCAAGTGGGGCTGTGTCAGGCAGGGTTCATTTAAAAGCAGCAAAATGTTTTAGTTAAGAAAATTCTTTTGCTTTCATTGTAAATCTTTGCCGTGTTCTAAACAAAGTTCAATCTCTTACCCACCCCTTCCCTCCACTTACGTGCTTGGTTGAGGTCTCCTGGGACCTTACTGGTTCTGCGCTGGGCCTGCTGTCCTCCACCTTTCACCTGCTCTCTGTGCCCTGGAGCTCATGCAAACACCCTTCCTTCCTCCTGTGGCAGGGGGGTTCAGGTTGGCTGGGCAGGGGCTTCAACAGTGCTGGCCCCTACCACCTTAAAAGCTACTGCTGAGCCCCCTGGGCTTCCTCCACACGTACTGGCCTGCTCTGCCCACAGTTCCTTGGGCTGCTGAGGGGCTAGCGCAGCGGTCCTGACCTCTCTTGCCAAGAGCACACCTCTTTGCTGGGTTGCTCCTTTCAAGCATATGCTTGTGATTATATGGAACAGTTAGACTCGCCATGTTGGGTCAGTTTTAGGAATTTTTTCTAGCTAGAGGGACTGGTGTCCTAGCATTTGGGGTATGGAAATTTGTTGTGATGTGTGGTAGGGTTTTTGTTTTCTTTTGTTTTGAGTTTTTTCTTTTGGTCTCTTGGCTTCTTTCTTTCCCTTTCCTTCTTCCTCCATGGGCCAGCTTGGGCCGCCTCCCCTGCCATCCCTCTAGGAAGGCGCCTGCGCCCTCTGCCTGCAACATGCGTCCAAGGCCAGAGCTGAGGCCTGCAGGCCGGATTGTTGCTGTCTCCACCTCAGGCATGTGAGCTGGGGAAGCGGCTTTTAAAAAATTATAATAAAAGAAAAAGTTAAAGTTTTTGGCAGTTTCTACCCACTCAGATCCTGGTAAGCTGCAGGGTTTTGCTGATCTAGATTTATTAGGAATGTCTTCTCGTCAGCCAGGCCAGGACCTGGGCTTGCCGAGAGCAAGGCCTCCCGGCAGCCAGGCTACCACCATTCAGGCCTGAGGTCTCAGAGGCTACAGAAATCTGGGGCAGCCACCATCAAGAAGCCCCTCTCAGGGGCCAGAACTCCTTTGCCAGCGTGGATTCCTCAAGTCGGGACTGCATAACTAAAGCAGTTGCAGTTTTATTTTTTTTACAGCTTTTTTCCCAAAAATGATTTGTAGTTGTGTGTGCAGCACTTTGCCCGATATGTGTGCTCTACAATAAAAACCAAATCTAATATATTTTGAAACAGTTGTCTGATGCTGTCATAAGAGAGGGCTTGCCTTTGGTGCTTCTTTAATCCTGTTACTTCTTAAAACTTTGGACGCGGGTTGGGGAGGCAGAGCTCATTGCCCACCAGGGCCCCAGAGGAGACAACAGTCACTAGCACTAGGGCTCTTGTGTGCCCAGCCTTGGGCTGATGACTGAAAATGGACTCACCCACTGCCCTCTCTCGCACTCCAAGGAAGATGGACTTCGTAATCCGTGGTGTCCAGGTGCCTGGGGACCACACCCTGCTAAGTTCTGGAAGACCTCTTCTGGTGTGATCATGAAGAGGCTGGTGCCAGTGAAGAGGGAAATGGTATTCACAAAGGCAGGTATTCACCTGGCTTTTATGGAAGATATGCAAGTGGTTTTGCTCATTAAATTCTTAAGTTCCCACTATGTATTGGCCAAGCCCTCACTGAGTCCCCAAAAGTAAGCAAAATTCTCTGGTCCCTTCTCTCAAGATGCTCACAGTAGAGTATGGGATACCTGTACACGCATGAAGCAGATGATTTTGGGTGGGTGAGGCTGGGGCCCAGAGGGCTTTAGTTCCTCCAGATTTCAGACCTAGCTCTCTGGGTTTGGCTAAGGGTTTCAGTCTAGAGTCTTCCCTCATTCTGTTCCTGTGCTCAGAGCCAGTCTGGCCAAATTCTTTATGTGGAAACCTGGACAAACTGCTCATTTAGCAGGGAAGAGAGGCTCCAGAGGGAATAAGTAACTGGCCAGGGCTTAGTCTGAAAACCAGTGCCAGGGTATGAAGAGGGGTCAGAGCCTTGGTGTGGGCGCTGGCTTGCAGGGGTAGCTACTGGGCTGGGCAGAGAGTGGATCCTGGATCCCTTGAAAGGAGAGAGATTGGAGCGGAAGGAAAGTGGTAGAATGTCATCCAGACTGTACATGCAGAGGTGGGTGTCTCCCACTCCATGCCTGGGCCTCTGACTTAGTATGGGATGAGGGCTCAGTGAAGGGCTAGGGGGCTGAGAGGGACCCTCTATTGTGGCTGTTACAAAGACCCAGCCTCTTCCCAGTCCCTGGGTGAAAGAAGCCCTTCACCCTGTAGGATTGAGAGAGAGGAGGGGCTAGAGGAAGGGGCTCCAGCCCCGGCACTTCCCGCCGTGTCACTGGCTTCAGTCTCTACACCTGTACAGCAGCTCCATGGCACCCCGTCTCTGTGATATCCTCGGAGTAGTCCCTCAGAGCCCCACACCTGACTACCTGACTCAGCCTGTTCCCAGCTATCTCCTGGAGCACTGGGGCAGGTGCTGAGTCCCACCAACCCCTACAGTAGATGCTTTAACAGTTGGCACTGGGAAGCCCATGTGCCTGGCTTCTGGCCAGCGCTCTGCTTCCTGACCTCTTGGAATGGCTGCCCAACGGCTGCTACCCTTTATGAGAAATAAAGCTCTCCTTTATCCAAAGTTAAAAACAAACAAAAAACCAACTGGCACCAGACCCATCCACCTGGGATCCCATCCCATTCCTCCAACCCTGCTGTGTAGACGGAATTTGAGGCCCAGAGAAGTCAGGGACTGGCCTAAGATCATGTTCATGCACTTAAAATTATATTTGAGTGTCCTACTGTGTGTGCCAAGCTTAGTGCTGGAGGAGATACAAGACAGACCTGGTATATAATGTCATATACACATACATATAAGGTTATTACAAATTGTACTGATATAAAAGAAGTAGGATAGAAATTGTAAATAATAAAATATACAAATATACTCTATATTATAAATTCCATATAGCCAATTGTTTCTCACAAGAAGCTTCTGTTTTTGTTTTTGTTTTTGTTTTTTTTGCTGAATTCTTGTATTTGTAGTCTGTCTGTGGTTGTAATTCAACCACAACATGATGAAGGAAGTTATATCTCATCTGTTTGTACTAGTTTCTTGTGGCTGCCTTAACAAATCACTACAAACCTGGTGGCTTAAAGCAACAAATTATTCTCACAGTTCTAGAGAAATTTGAAATCAGTATTACAGGCTGAAATCAAGGTGTTGGCAGGGCCATGTTATCTCCGGAAGCTCTGTTCCCTGTCTCTAACAGCTTTGAGTGGCTACTAGCATTCCTTGACTTGTGACCACAACTCCGATGTCTGCCGCCGTGGTCACATGGCCTCCTGTGTATGCCACATCTCCCTCTGCTTCTCTCTTAGTAGAACATTTGTGATTGGAGTTAGGGCCCACCCAGATAATCCAAAATTATCTTCCTATGTAAAGATCTTTAATCACATCTGCAAAACCCCTCTTTCCTTATGAGGTGACATTCACGGGTACCAGCAATGAGGACCTGGTATCTGTGGAGGCTACTGTTCAGCCCCTATACTGCTCTTTCACCAATGAGGTTATTGTCTTTAAATCTGACAAATGACCTACTGTTTACTCATCCTCAGATGATGGTAATTGAATTCCTCAGCATTATTTTTAAATTTGATCTGAATTGTTAATATTTTCACCATTGCTTTCTTAAATCTAGACCTGTGCTCTCCAATACAGTAGCCACTGGACACTGGCTATTAAGCACTTGAAATGTGGCTAGTTTAAATTGAGATGTGCTTTAAGTGTAAAATATACACCAGAATTTGAAGAGTTGTTATGAAAAAAGAATGTAAAATATATCATTAATAACTTTATATCAATTACATGTTGAAATACTATTTTGGACATACTGGATTAAATAAAACATGCTATTTAAATTAATTTCATCTGTTTCCTGTTACTGTGTTAAATCTAGCTACTCAAGAATTTAAAATTACATATGTGGCTTGCATTTTATTTCTGTTGGATGGCACTGGTCTAGAAGATCAACAATAAATCAAGCCTGATTTGTGGTATCTGTCAATTTCTGTGGTGTAAATACTCCCATCAGGGCTGACTTCAAGCTATCAACGTAAGGTCACTGAACATGGAGTTGTGAAGAGGTGCAGTATAGTGTTTCCACCATACAGATACAATACGTGTAATTAACTTAAAAAGCATAGATAATAATGAAATGTAGTAAGATAAATAGGAAATGCTTACTTTTGAATGTTACCTTAGTTTTTAATATAATTTTAATTCTATATAATCTAATTTTTAATAATGAATGTTTAACAACTGACTTGCAAAAATTCTTGGGCATTTGCCAATTGACTTTTGCAGGAGGCTCCAGCATACCACTGGGTTCCCCTGGAAGAGTTTTGAGCAGAGGAGGGATGTGCTCAGATTTAGGATCCCTTGGGCTGCTGTGTTGAGGACAGTTAAAATCAGTTAGAAAGCCATTATTCAGGGAGAGACAGAAGAGCTGGGGTGGTGTTGGGTGCTTGCTGCTGCAGTTCCCCCCTGTGTCCACAGTGTGGCAGCAGAGTCTGAGCAATGGTAATTGGGGGTGGGTGGACAATAAACAGCAGCTGTCCCCTGGTTTGGATGGGGAACTGAGGTCCCCAGAGGCTCAAGAAGCTGCCAGAGGTTACCCAGTGATTCTGCCCTGCTCAGCCAGGCCTTCAGGGCTAGTGGGTGTGGAGGGGCACTGGGACCTGGGGGCCAAGCAGAGAGAGACTCAGATGCCATCAGGTGCCCTCCAGGCCACCCACAGAGCTGTGGGCAGAGCTCCCAGCCTGGGCCCCGCACTGTACCTCTCTTGGCCTCAATTCTTTGGGGAGTTGCATGTGCCGTTGCCCTCTGCCTCAGGCAGCACTGCTTGAAGCTACCTTCTTTAGCCCCTACCCAGGCTTCTCAGGGCTGCTTCTGGGCTCCCCCAGACCCCCGGCTTCCTTGTGCACAGCCCAGAGTATACTGTGTGGTCCCAGTGCTTCCATTCCAGGCTGGGAGACAGGGACCTAACTCCCACCTTCTCCTGGACTCTCACTGTGAGGGAGGCCCTTTACTTATTGTCTCATTTAATCCTCACCGCAACCTCTAAGACCTCACTTGGGGCCTGGCTTCAAATCCCAACTGCTGTGTACTAGCTGTGTGACTTTGGGCAAATTACTTAACCTCTCTGGCCTCAGTTTCTTCCTTTGTAAAATGGGCATAGTATTAAAGGAATGACTGATGCCTGGTACAGACTAAGTGCTCAGTGTTAATAAGTGGTAGCAATTGATAGTAGCCCCCATTATGCAGATGAAAAAACCGAGTCCCGAAGAGGTGAAGCAGCAGAGGCAGAATTAGCACTTGGGGCACTAGAGAGGAATGAGCACAAAGCCCCACCTTCCAGCAGGCCTGTGGCAGTGTACACATGCCCATCTCTGAAGCCTAAACCCTGACAGGCCCTGCAGGGGACAGGTGCACTCAAGTCCCCAGGTCCTGTAGCCCAGCAGAAGCCAAGAAAAGCCGCTCAGGATCCAGGTTCTGTGAATGTCAAGGCTGAGAGTCCTGCCTCCACAGAAGATATATTAGGCTGGAGGTCCAGGGATTTGTATACTATTTACCTGTGACCTTGGGCAGGTCACTTCTCTGAGCCTCAGTTTCTTCCCTTGTATAAAATGAGGACAGACTGGGTCGGCCCCAACACTGCCCCTACCTGTCTGGCCTATCTTTCACTGAGGCACAGAACACTATCCACTCTCTGGACTGAGGAGGCCCTGACCCCACTGCTCCTTCCCCTCTGTGTCTAGAAAACTCAGGCCCTTATCTTTAGCCTTAGCTGGTGTGCTGGCTCACGCCTGTGATCCCAGCACGCTGGGCGGCCGAGGCGAGAGGATCACTTCAGCTCAGGAGTTCAAGACCAGCCTGAGCAAGAGTGAGACCCCCGTCTCTACTAAAAATAGGAAAAATTAGCCGGGCCTGGTGGCTGCCTGTAGTCCCAGTTACTCAGAAGGCTGAGGCAGGGTTGCTTGAGCCCAGGAGTTTGCGGTTGCTGTGAGCTAGGCTAACTCCAAGGCACTCTACTCAGGACAATAGAGCAAGATTCTGTCTCAAAAACAAACAAAAAAAACTGTAAAATGAAAAAATTTTAGCTTCATTTTGCATTCTACACAGGATGAGGTATTCACTCCTTCCCCCTGGCTTGGGCTGGCCTGTTGACCCTGTCCTGGAGTCCCAGTCAGCCCCTCAAGCCCTTCTCCCTTTCTCTCATCTCCCTCCTTCCCCCAGCCTAGACTCCACTGCAGGAATCCTCCAGCCTGCCAGGTCCGCCCCCAGTCGCTACCACTACCGCTACCGGGAAGAAGCTGAGTGTGTGGTTTGGGCAGCTCAGAAGGGTCGTGGCCTCTCTGGGATCTGAGCCAGCTCCTGGAAGACGGGCCCTGCCGCCGTCAGCCAGGCTCTCCTGACTTTCCTCCCACTTCCTTGCTGCCCCTATTCTGCCTTTCCTTGGGGCTCACCCCCTTGGCACTCCCTGGGATCACCCCTTCTTCCGTCTGCAGGGAAGTGACCAAGTCACTTCTCTAGCTTCCATTTGCTGTCTGTAAAATGAGATCCTCCTTGTACCTATGAGAATTCAGGGAAATAAGGTGCAGATACAGAATTTACTGGGGCACCTACTTCTGAGGACATCCTCAGGGCATCACAGCCTGGCTCAGGGACACCCCTATGTACCTACCTACCTGCCCACCCACCTCCCATCAACCACCACTTTCTGTGGACTTGACTCAACGGTATTGATTATTATTTGTGTTGCATTATTTTAATGAAATACTTAAAACATACTGAAAAAAAATTTTTTTTTTTTTTTTGAGACAGAGTCTCGCTCTGTTGCCCGGGCTAGAGTGAGTGCCGCGGCGTCAGCCTAGCTCACAGCAACCTCAAACTCCTGGGCTTAAGCGATCCTACTGCCTCAGCCTCCCGAGTAGCTGGGACTACAGGCATGCGCCACCATGCCCAGCTAATTTTTTTCTATATATATAATTTTAGCTGTCCAGATCATTCTTTCTATTTTTAGTAGAAACGGGGTCTCGCTCTTGCTCAGGCTGGTCTTGAACTCCTGACCTCTAGCGATCTGCCCACCTTGGCCTCCCAGAGTGCTAGGATTACAGGCGTGAGCCACCGCGCCCGGACTGAAAAATACTTAAAATAACAGAGAAGCCACACAAGCACCTACCACCCACACATTAACACTTTGTCATATTTACTTCAGATCTGTTTTTTAAAAATCTATTTTAAAAATGGATTGAGCAGCTACTACATTCTAGGCACTGGGGAGACAGCAATGAACAACAGCATTAACCCAGCCCTCAAGGAGCTCATTTTCAAGCTCAGGAGACAAGCAATATACACACAAAGAAGTCAAATAGGTGGTGGGTGAGAAGAATAGTCAGAGAGTGGAACCAGGCCGGCGAGGGGCTTGGGAGTGGGTGGAAGGCTGCAATTTAATCAGAGAGGTCAAGGAGGTTTCCTCCAGCAAGTGTCATTTAAGTCAAAACCAAAAGGGGATAAGGGGTTTGGCTAAGTGGAGACCTGAGTGTAGAATGTTCTAGGTAAGGAAACAGCAAGTGCAAAGGTCCTGAGGTAAGAACTTGCCTGGGATGTTTGAGAGACAGTAAGGAAACCGGCATGTCCTGGGAGTCCTAAAAACAGCTGGCTCAGTAGGCACAGACTTTGCCAGGCCCCATGCTCACCTCCTGCCAGGGTCTCATTTAGACCTTACTATACTTTATAGATGAGGAAACTGAGGCCCAGGGTGGACTAGTGGCTTAGTTCACCCAGCTAGCAAGGGGATGACTTGGAATTTGAAGCCAGATCTGCATCTCACTCAGAGCTGAGCTAGAGCCATGGGGTGGCCTAGGAGGAAGAAGGAGAGGGGGCCACGCCATCCAGGAAATGCCAAGAAGACAGCACCCTCCCTGGCCTGAGGTTGACCTGAGCTAGGGAGCTGAAAGAAGGGCCTGCTGACTCAGCCCCCCCCCCAACTCCTGAGATTACTGAGGACCCTGTGTTCAAGTCCTTGCCTGGGCTCCCCTGAGCCTAAGTTTCTTGCTTCCAGCGAGGAGCTGACTTGGCATGGGTGCCTGTCCCTGTCCCCTTGGGCTGCTGTGGTAATCACAGGCCTGGCCTGATCTGGCTCGAGGGGGAGGGGACAGACAGTCATTAGTGCCCCAGACCCTCCCAGCCTGGGGGATGGTGTCCTCCCCAGTGCCATTCCTAACCCCTGCCTGGCTGTGTGGGGAGGCTGGACCTGCCTGCCCAGGCCTCAGTTTACCCATTTGTATCTCAATGTACCCATTTAACCCCTCTTAACCCAATCAGATGGGGCCAACCTCGGCCTCAGAGTCACTTGGGAAAGGGACTAGTTTGAAATCCAGATTCTAGGGCCCCACTTCACAGACATTCACATTTGGGGGACCTAGGATCTGCATTGTTAGCAAGCGTGTGTGAGGGGATTCTGACACTTTAAGAATCCCTGCTTGCCATGGGACTCTTCCCAGCCTGTCCCCCAGTCCCCTCTACCAGGTATACTCCTTACCCACTGCAGCCCAGTTTGAATTGTCCTCTCCCCCAAGCCAGGGCACCTACCCTGGGCCAAATGCCTCTCTTGGGCTCCCGGAGCCCCAGTGCACCCCCGTCTTAGGATGAGCTATGGGTAGCTGTAGTCTCCACTCAGTTCTGTTCTCCTGCACCCTCCCCTCCCCCCAAAACTGTAAACTGGGGACAGGGAAGGCATGGCTACTTACAGCCTGATGACCAAGTCCCATTTCAGAATGGAGACTGAGGGTCTACGGCCATACTACCGTGAATGTGCCCAATCTCATCTGATGTGAGAAGCTAAGCAGGGTCGGGCCTGGTTAGTACCTGGATGGGAGACCACTTGGGACTACCTGGTGCTGTAGGCTTTTGCAGAAAAAAAAAAAAGAAAGAAAACAGAATGGAGACTGAGGAAGGGCAGGGATTTCCCTGGGATGATGGAGGGGAAGAGATCAAACAGCAATTAACAAGAACCAGGATAATATTAAATAACAGCTAACACTTATATGGTTCTTCCTACTGCCTAGCAAGTTCTAAGGAATTTATAAATGAGTATTAATTTATCTAATCTTCACAACAACCCTTTGAGGTAAGGACTAATATTATCACCATTTGTACAGATGAGGAAACTGAGGCACAGAGTATTTAAGGTAACTTGCTCCAGGTCACCCAGCTTCTAAATGGTTAAATGGAGACATGAATTAACAACTTTTTTTTTAGAGACAGGGTCTTACTCTGTCACCCAGGCTAGAGTGCAGTGGTGTCATCACACCACACACTGCAGCCTAACTCCTGGACTCCAGCGATCCTCCTGCCGGGCCTCCTGAGTAGCTGGGACTACAGGCGCATGAGCGCCCGGCTAATACATACATATATACATACATACATACATATATATATATATATATATATATATATTTTTTTTTTGTAGAGACAGTTCTGCTATGTTGCCCCAGCTAATTAACACTTTCTGTGTGAGGCAGGACCAGGGTCAGAGCCCAGACCTCTTAGCTGCCTGAGCTGCCTATGCTGGGTGTGGGGTGGGCTGCTCCTCCTCAGTCTCGCCAGCTCTGCCCAAAGCCCCCAGTGCCTTTGCCCAGCTTCCTTTGCCTTTCTCAGCTTCTTCTCCCGTGAAACTGGGATAATGTGGTTGCCTCCCTCACAGAACTGTTGAGAGCATTAAGTCAGCTGAAATCAGAAAAGGGCTTTGAATAGTGCCTGCCACGCAGTAGGCACTCATGGCCTTTGCTGCTCACCGTCTTGTCTTCCTGCCTCTCACCTCTGCACCCCACCCGCCCCTCTTCCGGATCCAGCCCCAACTCTGCGGAAAGGCCAAGCAGGGCTGGGCGTGGGTGGAGGGGGACAGACTTGCCCCTGTTGCTTGGCAGCTGCCTGGGGGTCACAGGTCAACCCCTCCTCCCTTTACACAGCTGGTGGGGTTGGGGCCTGGCCCACTGGCCCCACCTAAGCTTCTGGGACCTCACCCAGCCCCAGCTCTGGAGCCTGGGCAGCCCATCCTCAGCCTGGAAGGAAAGGTTCAGCCTGGAGGCCATTGTCCAGATGAGAAAAGAAGTCCTGGGAGGTGGGTGGGGACAGTCCCTCCGGGCGTGGAGGAGGGGCACAGCTTTGTTTATACACTGCTCCCAGTGGAAAGGAGGCCCTTCTCTCATTTCAGAAAAGTCCAAATCCAAGCCCCCTCCTGCGGAAGGGCCCTCTCCCTTTGCTGGGTCCCTGTCTTTTCTTTTGCTTATGCCACTCATAAGAAACCCATGTGGCCGGGCGCAGTGGCTCACGCCTGTGATCCTAACACTCTGGGAGGCCAGGCGGGAGGATCCCTTGAGGCCAGGAGTTCGAGACCTGCCTGAGCAAGAGTGAGACCCGTCTCTACTAAAACTAGAAAAATTAGCCGAGTGTCGTGGCACAACACCTATAGGCCCAGCTACTAGGGAGGCTGAGGCAGGAGGATCGCTCAAGCCCAGGAGTTTGAGGTTGCTGTGAGCTAGGCTGACGCCACGGCACTGTAGCCCAGGTGACAGAGTGAGACTCTGTCTCAAAAAAAAACCAAACAAAAAAACAAACAAACAAAAACCCAGAAAAGAAGAATCCCATGTGCTGTGACAGAGAGCCTTTTGCTTTGGGTCCTGAAGGATGTGTAGGAGTTCCCTGGGGGCTGAGGAGAGAATTCCTGACTGACCACACAGCCAAGGCAAAAACACGACGGTGGGAGGTGCTCTGGGGAACAGATAAAGCGGTGTCTTGGGAAACTGGTAAAATAGAAACTTGGTAATCACCTGACCAATGGCGTAGATGGCAAAACTGAGGCTCAGAGGGGCCAGGGAGTTGTCCAGTTAGAGTTCTCCTGGGACAGGGTTCCCCTGTTACAAGAATGTACACGTAGCTCGCTTTTTGAGGGGGCAAAAAGCCTCCTCCAAGTCCAGGAACACACGCCAGCGGCCGCCCCCAAGCGTGTCCTCGGCCGCCCACGCTGGAACCGTGACTCGCGGACTACAAGTCCCGGCAGGCCCCGCGCCGCGGCGCATGCTCGGCGAGCGTCCCTCGGCGAGCCCGGTCCAGCCCGGGGGCCCAGCCCTCCCCATTGTCTGGCCGGCTGGGACCGGGCGGGCGGCACGGCGGGCGCCCTCATTGGTCGGAAGGCGCGTCCGTCGCGCCCCGCGTCCACCCCCGTGAGGCCCGGCCCCGCGCGCCCGCGCCTGGCCGCCTGGCGCCCCGCCCGCGCCTCAGGAGCTGCGGGGCCGCGCGGTGCATCCTGCGGGCGGCGGCGGCGGGCGCGGCGCCGGCAGCCGGGCGCAAGATGATGAAGTTTCGGTTCCGGCGGCAGGGCGCCGACCCGCAGCGCGAGAAGCTCAAGCAGGAGCTCTTCGCCTTCAACAAGGTGCGGCGGCCGCCCGGGCCGGGGCGGGAGGGGGCCCGAGCCGCGGACCTGGGGCCGGAGCCACGTCGGGCCCGGGGGGAGGGGGCGCCCGGCTGGCGCGCGGGGTCGGGCCGCGCCGGGCTCCCCCTCGGTGGGCCCCGCTGCTCGCGTCCTCCCCGCCTCCGCTCTCGTAATCTGGATGGGTCTGGGTCTCTCGCTGACTTTCCGCGTCTGCTCCCTGGGTTTCTGTGGGCCTCTCTGGCCCTGGCTCTGCACGTCTCTGCCTACCTGGGTCTTCGGGTCTCGTGTGTTTCTGTGCGACCCTGCATCTCTCTGGGTCTCTGCCCCGCTCTCTCCGTCTTTGACCGTCTCCCTCTCCGCAGTCTGCTTGTGTGTCTGTGTTGGGGGGGTGTCTCTGCCTCGGTCCCTGTGTATCTCTGCGTATCTCTGCTCTGTGTCTTTTTCTGTTTCCCTTTATCTCTCTGCCTCTCAATTCTCTCTCTTCCTGGGTTTCTCGGTCTCTCACTCTCTCTCTGTCTGTCTTTATCCTTTTTCTTTGGGCCTTTGGGACAGTCTTGGGCCCCGTTTGTTTTGCATTCACACCCCGGCGTGCCAGAGGGGTGGGGGGTGGGGCTGAGAAATTTCTTCGAGGAGCCTCTCCTCCCTTCCCCCATTGCCCCAGGCTCTGCCGGGGTCTGCAAGTCCCAGGGTCTGCGAGTCCCAGGGACACCCCTGGCTGTGTACTCAACAGCACTTCAGATCGTGGGGCCTCAGTTTCCCTTGCTGTGAAATGGAGCCACTTTCCTCCCTGCTGTGGGCTCTGGCTCTCTGTACTGCCTGGGCCGGCTGTCCTGCCACTTTGCACCAAGGCGGAGTAGGGGTGGAGGGCTGTTCTTTTCTTCCCTGGGTGGGGCAGGAGAAGCCATGGGACAGGGGCTGCCTCCCCTTGCACTAATGTGTGTTAGATTGAGGTCCCAGCCTGCCACCTGCTAGTTATTCCCAGGTGGGGTGGAGGGGTTGATTTTGTGCTCAGTTTTATCTCAAAGACCCCTAATGGCAGAGCCTCTCACTGCTTTTTGAAGTTAGAGTTACTGTCTCCATCGTACAGGTAGGAAAATTGAGGTTCAAGAGGGAATGAGGACTTGCCCAAAGTCGGAGCAAGCAGGGCCCCTCTGACTTCCTTGTGTTCCCCTGTCAGAGCCTTGAGGGGCTGGGATTTTGGGAAGGGCTGCTGTGGTCCTGAGCTGATTTCATGGCCCTTGCCCTGGGCTGCTGTGAGGAGTCTGGTCCTGGCGGAAGCCCTGGGATGGCTGGTCCTGGAATGGCCAAGGCACTGGACGTCTCACGGCAGGCTCAGGTTTCTCCGCTGAGGTCTGAGGTGGGGGGGGGGGGGGCGGGGAGGGGTGTGCTGCCTGGCCTCTCAGACTTGGTGGCTGAGAACCTACCAGGGACCTGAGAGGGGCCCAGGGGGGGAGGCTGGTGCTCAGGGCCCCCCAGTGGTGCCTCTTCCTGTGCTGGGGTGGCTATGACGGTGGCCTCTGTGAGGTGAAAAGAGAAGGAAGGCGGGGACAGGCCCAGGGCTAAATGTCACTTTTTCATCTGGTGAATTGGGGAGTGCAGTGGCTACTGGAGACAGATGGGTCGTGGAAGGTGAGGGCTGTCCACTGAGGAGGATGCGGCGCTCTTCTGACTGGGCAGCAATGGTGTTGGAAGGGGGATGGTTTGGGGAAGGCCTTTGGTCACTAAAGGGGGTGGTAGGTGGTCCCTACCTGGGACTAGGCCCCAGATTCCTGAGTCTGGAGAGAAGGACGCAGGTCAGGACTGAGCATGTACTTTGGACTCTTGAGTCTTGGATTCAAGTCCCAGCCCAGCTCACAAGTTGTCTTTGGAATGTGCACTGAGACTGAGCCTCAGCTGTGTGTGAGGTTTCCTAGGTGCTGGGGACACAGCAGTGACAGATATCACCCAGAAGGACAAGTATCTCTTCACTCAGGGGGCTGATGTGCTAGTGAGGGAGACAAAGTAGAATATGTAGTAGTTTGGATGGTGGCCAGCACTGTGGATAAAATAAAGCAGGGTGAGGGTGTGGAGGTGCGGCCAGGCAGGGCTGCTGCATACAGCCAGGGCGAGTTAGGGAGGCCTCTCTGAGCAGTGACTCCTGAGCAGGGAAGGAGCCCGCTATGGGAGTGCTGGGTGAAGCCAGTCCAAGCAGAGGGACAGTAGATGCAAAGGCCCTGAGGCAGGAGCTGTCTAGTGAATTGGATGAGAGCAAAAGGCTGTTGGGCCTGAAGTCAAGTAAGCCAGGGAGGGTGGGAGATGAGGCCAGAGAGAGGCCAGGTGCTGACTGTGGGTGAGCTGGGAGCCCGAGGAGGATCCTGAGCAGAGGAGGGAGGAGAACCTGACCCTGGTTTTCACACAGGATCCCGCTGGCCTCTGTGTGGGGACCGATGGTGGGGCCTGGAGCAGGGCGGGGCCGGTAGGGTGTGAGAAGGTGCCTTCTGAGTGTGCGTTGAAGCTGAGCTGACGGGGCCCAGGGATGGGTGGGGCTTGGGGTGTGAGGTGTTGGACAGAGGACCTAACCTTTTCTCCCTCCTCTTTAAAGTGGGGAGCCGTTTGGGGGCCACTTCAGAGCTGTGGGGATTTGCGATGCAGGTGTCATGTGCCCTGTCTCTGGATACTTGGCCATGGGCAAGGGCTGGATAGAAAACTCAGGTCCGGCATGGGTGTGGCAGTGTTGGTGGGAAAGGGAAGCTCCCCCCATCTCCCCAGCCAAATGACCAACTCTGTCCTCAGGTGGGATCACTGTCCCCAGTCCCCAGATGGAAAAACTGAGGCTTGGAGAGTGTTATGACTAGCCTAAGGGCAAACAGCCAGGCCATGGCCAAGCCAGCTGCCCAGAGGGCTCAGTCTCTGCTCGGGTTGGCCTGAGGCACAGAGGGAGGCTGGGGTGACAGGCTGGGGACTGGGTTCTTAAAAATGTGTGACTTTTTGAGGTGGTGAGTCAGGAGTCATCCGTGGCACACATAGGGGCGTCCCTCACTGGTGTTCAGGGTGTGGCTGGGGCCCAGGTGTGCAGGCTCCCCAGGGAGGGCGCTCCTGGCTAGGCCTTGGGGGATGAGTAGGGGCTCCTTGGGTGGGTGAGCCCAGCCAGAGGAAGGAGTGGGCGCGAGCGCATGGTGGGTGGGGAAGGGCCACAGCGGGCTGGGACTGGCCTCCTAAGAAGCGGAGGAGCAGATGGGGAGCTGTTCCGTCAACACCTGGTGTACAAGCCCCCGTAACACCGTTCCCACTGCACTGCTGTTAGGTGTGGCATCGTGTTGCCCAGCTGTTTCCAGGTAGGGAGGTGGGTGGCACCTTCAGGGCCAGCAGAAAGCTACCTCTCTCTGGGCCTCGATCTCTCCTTGGTAGGGGGGAGTCAAGAGCCTCTGCCTAGCTGATTCTGGCCATTGCCCTTTGCCCCTTCACCTCAGACCTCAATGTCTGGCCTGTGGGGAGTGCACCGGGCTTCACCTGGGACCCCAGGTGACATGGCTTCTCACCAGGCTTCAGTCTGTGCCTCTGTGCCCCCTGTGGGGCAGGTGGGGTCCTTGTCAGCACCTGTGCCTCTGTAAGCCTTGTCCTCCCTTTTTGTTGCTAGAGCCTGTGCACACGGGGGTCGACACAGACGTTGAGGGGATTGGGGACTTGGTGAGCCATGGGATGCCTGGGGGTCAGCCACCTCCCCACCTACTGGAGGTGCCATCACCCATTTCACTGCTGACACGAGGCGTAAAGAACAGGTGGTCCCGGCTCCTGCTCCAGTGTGTCAGTGGCAGAGCCTGAAGGCTGCCTGAGAGTGGGCCTCCAGGTGAGCCAGGGGCAGCTATGCCTGGGCTGTGCCCCCTCACAGCCCTCCCCTCCCCTCCCCTCCCTGCAGACTGTGGAGCATGGCTTCCCCAACCAGCCCAGCGCCTTGGCCTTCGACCCTGAACTTCGCATCATGGCCATCGGCACCAGGTCTGGGGCTGTCAAGATGTATCCTTTGTAGCCGTGGCGTGCAGGGCCTCTTTGGGACCGCCTGCTTGCAGTGCCGCGGGTGCTCAGTGCCGGCCTTGGTGAGGCGGTAGAGGCTGCTTCTGTGGAGGCTGCAGCAAGTGCTGGGGTCTTGGTGGAGGTTGGCCCGGCTTTTGCACCTGGGACAACTCCTCACAGAGGGGATGGGGTCTTTTCACTGGGAGACAGGGTGATGGGGTGTTCAGTTTGCAGTGGCCACAGCTGTCCCTTGCTGCATTTCAGCCAGCCAGTTACCTTGGCAACCCTGCCATTGTCCCAGCGACTGTGATTGGGGAGACCAGGCCCTGGTGCCCACTGAGGGTGGCTGGGCTGGGGGCCCTGGTGAGCTGGCGTACACATGTGTACAAATGTGAAGACACATGTGTTCGGCCGAGGGGCCCGAGGCAGTGCCAGGCTCGGCATGGTGAGCGCAGCACGGCCCCCACCTGGATCCTGGCGGCTGCACAATGGGCCGTGTGAGCTGCACAAAGCGGGCATTTTCCCTGTAGGCGCGGGGTGGGGGTGGGGGCGGCCAGGCAGCTGAAGGCCTCCTCGCCTGCCCTGGAGAATCCCACCCCAACTGCTCCCGGGGAAACCGAGGTTCGGGGTCTGGCTGGCGGCTGCCTGGTGAGGGGTGCCAGCCCTCCCCCTCCTGTGTGGCCCTGTGCGTCTCAGTAGCCTGGCCGTGGACATAGGTTAGCAGAAAATGAGTCAGTGCTTGGAAAGGGGCGGGCAGAGGCTGGGGGTCTCCTCACCCCAGGGCTGGGGGCGCTGGCCAGGCAGGGGTGGGCCTCTGATTTGTGTGCTTCTGTCCTGCTCCAGGCAGCGTGGCTGGGCCGGAATGTCCTCTCCTCTCCTGTGGGCCCCTGAGGCACCAGTGGGGGTGGGGAAGGTGTGGGTGGCCGCAGAGCTTCCTGGCCTGCTGCTCCCACCCCTCATGGGTGCTGTGTTGCCTCCACACGCATGTCTCTGTGGCCTCTTCCTCACAGGGACGTGCCTTGCTGTTACATGCTCTGAGCTGTCCCTCTCGTGTTGGGGTCTCTCGTGTGCTGGCTCCTCAGGCTCACAAAGAACCTGGAGACAGACAAGGAGACTGAGCCTCAGAGAGGAGGCCAGAGCCCAGCTCCCCCTTTCCTTCCCTCCTTCCCCCAAACCACTAGAGCCTGGGGCCCCGGGGTTGGGAAACTGAGGCTGGAGAGGGCCAGCCCTGGTCTCCAGCAGCCGCCCCTCCCCTTGCAAGGCTGAGCATCTCCTTGACGACCTGGTTCCCGCCCAGCTGCTCCTGCCCCCTCTTTTGTCCTGTCTTCTGAGTTCCCGGCCAGGCTCCTGCGGGGAATCTCGGCTCAAGCTCCAGGCAACAGCTCCTGTGTTGTCACCGGGGCAACGTGGCTGGCTCCTCCCAAGCCCCCTCCTGGGGCCCCCTCAGGCTCTGCCGTCCACCATCAACCCTGGAGTTGCTGGGACTCTGCCACTGGCACTGGGCACTTCAAGCAGGTCCCCAGACCTCTCCAGGTCTCTGTGTGCTCATCTGTAAAATGGGCAAGCTGGGGTCACCCCTCCCTCAGAGAGGGGGTTTTTGGCTCCCTGCCTTGGAGGGAGACTGCTTTCCTTGTCCACAGCTGGAGTTTGGCCTGAAGCTGCGGGGAGGGGCAGCCTGGATTCTCCCCTGCCCTCGGGCTTCCTTGTCAGGGCCTGGCCTTGCATCTGGCCTGCCTGACCCCCACCTGCCAGGCCCGGCTCTCAAGCCCACACAGACACACACATGAGGCTGCGGTGGAACGGAGCCCCTGCTGGGTACCAGGCCTGGGCCAGGCCTGCTGGGCGTGTATTTATTCTCACTCAGTCTGCAACAGCCCTGTGAGGTGGGAGTCACTAGCTCATTTTACAGATAACGAAGTGAAGGTCCCATAGCAGCACCCGGCTTGCAGCAGTGAATGGACCCTGCGCTCTGAGCCTGGGGCAGGATAGGAGCTTCTTCAGGGAGGGGCCCTGCAGGGCCCTGGAGGATGCCTGGATGGTTAGGCCTGGGCCAGGGCCCATTGGAATAGTCCTGGGGAGGGAGGAGGCCTGGGCGTCTCCCATGCCATGGTTTCCCAGTCTGTGCCTGCGTGTTTCTGCCCTTGACCCGTCACCTTCAGCTATGGTGCACCTGGGGTGGAGTTCACAGGCCTGCACCGTGATGCAGCCACTGTCACACAGATGCACTTCCTGCCCGGCCAGGTGAGCCTCTGCCCCCCACCAGCCAGCTCCTGTAGCCCCCGTGACTCCTCACCCCCTGCCCAGGCCAGCACAGTTTTGGTCTCTGCTCACCCACCAGGGCCGCCTCCTGACTCTGCTGGACGACAGCAGCCTGCATCTCTGGGAGATCATCCACCATAACGGCTGCGCCCACCTGGAGGAAGCACTCAGCTTCCAGCTGCCCGGCCGGCCTGGCTTTGACGGTGCCAGGTACTAGAGGACTTGGGTGGGGCCGGCTGCTGGGTAGGGGCATTCTGTTGGTGGGAGCGCTGCGGGAGCTGGCCATGCAATGGCATGGTGGCTACGGGATGCTGCCAGCAGCGGCCGCAGTTCAGGGTGGGGGTGCGTTGAGCTAGGCCTGGTTTCTAGGCTGTTGCAGTTGGACCCCATTGGGACTGAGGTGTGCTTTGTGAACTTTTTGGGTTCCACGGGAGATTGTGGCTGAGTCTGAGGTGAGCAGGTAACTAATGGTGTGAGTACCAGGAGATACACGTGTAATATGCCAAGATCTTCGGACCTGAGACCTGGTGCTGCACTCCCTGCAATTATGGGGGTGTCTAGGACCTTGGGGCAGGGTTTAAGCTGAGCTGACATCAATAAGGGTCCCCTGGCCTCTTTAGTTGGGGGTGGGAGATGGGCCATTGTGTGCATAGATGAAAAGGCAAGTTTAGGGGCATGGAGGGTCCCACAGGCTGTGCTTGTTGAGGTGCTGGCAGCATGCCCCAGTGTGTCACCAGTGGGCCTGGATCCCCAGGTGAGAGTATAGGGACCTTTCCCTCCCTACCCCTGGGCTCGAGTGGGGGAGTCCTAACCCAGGGGTGGATTCCTGGGGCTGCCCAGTCTCTGCAGGCAGGGGTGATCTGGAGCCTTCCTGCAAAGTCAGGGGACGTCCAGAGGGCTGGGAGTGGGATTCTTGGGTGGGACTCAGAGGGGCCTTGTATGTTCTGGAGCTCCTGGTCCTGGCCTGGGTCATGTCCCGGTTCTTGCTTTTCCCTCCTGGTGGGTGGGAGGAGCTGGGAGCCCAGTCTCCAAGACCTGGGGAACCTAATTTTATCCGTCTCCCTGCTGACATCCTGATGAATAATTGAGCAGGCTAATTATGACACACTCCCCTTCCCGGGCGGCTCCATAAGTAGGCCCCAGCGAGTGCAGTGGGGCTGAGGATGAGCTACCGGTGGTGGCCCAGCCCCTCCACACCCCTCAGCAGGTGGATGGGCTCGCTCGCACCCTCACCCCTTCCCTTCCTTCCCTGCAGCGCCCCGCCTAGCCTCACGCGCGTCACTGTGGTCCTGCTGGTGGCTGCTGGTGACATGGCAGCCCTGGGCACTGAGGGCGGCAGTGTCTTCTTCCTGGACGTTACCACCCTGACACTGCTTGAGGGGCAGACCCTCGGTCCAGACGAGGTTCTGCGCAGGTGAGAGGCAGGCTGGCTTCTTAGCACTGGCTCTGTGCCCGGGAAGTTCTGCTGGCTCACCTGAGCTTCCTCTGCAGCTTGCCGGACGACTACCGGTGTGGGAAGGCGCTGGGCCCCGTGGAGTCACTCCAGGGACACCTGCGGGACCCCACCAAGATTCTCATTGGCTACAGCCGGGGCCTGCTGGTCATCTGGAACCAGGCTGCGCGGTGTGTAGACCATGTCTTCCTGGGGAACCAGGTATGTGGGTTAGGCCCGTGCCCCCTCAGCCTGGACCCCCTGCATACACCCCCTGTAGCTCACATCCTCCTGCCCCTGCCCACCCACAGCAGCTGGAGAGCCTGTGCTGGGGCCGTGATGGCAGTACTGTCACCAGTTCGCACAGTGATGGCAGCTATGCTGTCTGGTCTGCAGACGTTGGCAGCTCCCCGGCACTACAGCCCACGGTAGCCACCACACCCTACGGTGAGTGCTGGGGAGGCCTGAGCTGGAAGGTGGGGACGGAAGGGCTGCCTGGCCCTGGTGGGGGGCGCTGCTGAGCTGAGGCAGATCTGCAAAGTGGTGACTCCCCTGGGGGGCATGGTCGGGGGCAGTGGGCCTTCCCCTTGGAGGAGGCAGGAGGCAGCTGGGAGGAAGAGAGTGGTGGAGGGCAGAGCAAGAATGGGAGGAACGGCGAGAACTGCCAGCGAGTCCAGTCTGATGCCGTCCCACCTCCCAGGCCCCTTTCCCTGCAAGGCCATCAACAAGATTCTGTGGCGGAACTGTGAATCCGGGTAGGTTGAGGGGCGGGTGTCTGGCATGGGTCAGGTCTGGCGGGGGGACTGGAAGGGCGAGCTCTTCCTGGGCCATGGTGTGTGTGCTTCGGACCCAGCTGGCTCCAGGCTCACGTGCCTCCCTTCCGCATGCAGGGGCCACTTTATCATCTTCAGTGGTGGCATGCCCCGTGCCAGCTATGGTGACCGCCACTGTGTGAGTGTGCTACGAGCTGAGGTGCTGGTGACGCTCGATTTCACTTCCCGCATCATCGACTTCTTCACAGTGCACAGCACGCGGCCCGAGGATGGTGTGTGCCCTGCCCCCCAGCCCCACCCGGTGCCCCGTGCCACCTGTGGCTGCGCTCACCTGGTCTCTCGCCCCACAGAATTCGACGATCCCCAGGCCTTGGCTGTGCTGCTTGAAGAGGAACTGGTGGTGCTTGACCTTCAGACGCCTGGCTGGCCGGCTGTGCCTGCCCCGTACCTGGCCCCGCTGCACTCGTCCGCTATCACCTGCTCGGCCCATGTTGCCAACGTCCCTGCCAAGCTGTGGGCCCGCATTGTGAGCGCCGGCGAGCAGCAGAGCCCCCAGCCTGCCTCCAGTGCCTCGGTGTGTGCCGGGTGGGGGGCTGTTCCTGGGGGCGGGCACTGCCCAGGCCTGGGCCTGGAGGTTGGACTGTGCCATGCAGGGGTGAGAGGGAGAGACATTCCTCCTAACCTTGTGTGCACATCTCTGCCGCTCTCTCCCAGAGTTGGCCCATCACTGGGGGCCGGAACCTGGCTCAGGAGCCGTCACAGCGAGGGCTGCTGCTGACTGGGTAAGGCAGACACGGCTGTGAGGTGCATGTGCGCATGTGTATGTAGGTGAGTGAGACTCTGCACCTACTGGGCCTGGGGTTCCCTTCACCGCTATGGGAAAGCCCGTCCTGGGCCTGGTGAGCGCTGAGCTGCCAGGAGACTCAGGCATGGCCCCTGGCGGGACTGTGTTATCCCCCTCCCTTGCCCAGGGTGGATTGGGGTAAAACCTCCCTAGACCCTGGCTTGAGGCCCCACCCTGCTCTGCCTTTTGGCCTGGAACTTAGCTCCAGCAAGCCCCAGGGCTCCACCTACCCAGCTTGCCTGCCTTGGGACCGGAAAATCTGGGCTGGCCCACGGTAAGCTGCCCGGGGCAGGTGCTGGGGAGCCCAACCTTGGCCTGGCGGGCGCTGACGTGCCCGATGACTCAGGCCCTGATTTCCTGTCCTGTCCCTCCCTCCCTCCTGTGCTGGGACCCTCAGGCCTCTGACTCCAGCGTGCTCAGGACTGCTAGAGTGGGTCCCAACCAGCCCCACAGACTGACAACCCTCTCGTGCCCTGGCTCTGAGCTCCCACCAGTGCCCGGCAGCCCCTGCTTGTGCTCTGTGTCTGTTTCCCGGGGCTGCGCCCTAGATTTGTCTACTCCTCCCCTCCCCCACTCCCTCCTTCCGCAGTTGTCCTGCTGCTCTGCCTGTGTGGCCTCCTCCCGCCACAGCTGGCTCCTCCTCCTGGGATCCCCTGCGCTCTGCTCTGTGCCTCCCAGTGGGGGCAGAACCCTCATGGTCCTCTTTTCCCTGCGCATCCCCCTCTGCCATCTCCTATTTGTTAGGGTGGTCATTTCCATACCTTCCCACTGTTTAAAGAGCCATGGTGCATGTGGTATATGTGACCTGGCATCCAGTAGGTGTTTGGTATGTGTTTCCCCTATACAGCAGGTGCCTACTGTTGCATGCAGTAGGATTTGGTCAGGGTTTGGCATATGCAGTAGGTGCTCAGTGAGTGGTCACTGGTTGAGTGGATGGAGGGGTGTGCAAGCCACCCAGAGACCTAGGGGTGGCCCTGATACCTGCCCTCCCTGCAGCCACGAGGACGGTACTGTACGGTTCTGGGACGCCTCAGGCGTGGCACTGCGGCCACTCTACAAGCTGAGCACGGCTGGCCTCTTCCAGACGGACTGTGAGCATGCTGACAGCCTGGCCCAGGCTGCCGAGGATGACTGGCCGCCCTTCCGCAAGGTGGACCCCTTTCCCCTGGGCCTGAGGAGCTGGTCCCAGCTCTGCCCAGTGTCATCACCCCATCCCATCCCCCCAGGTGGGTTGTTTTGACCCCTACAGTGATGATCCCCGGCTCGGTGTGCAGAAGGTCTCGCTCTGCAAGTACACAGCCCAGATGGTGGTGGCTGGCACTGCAGGCCAGGTAGGACTGGGCGTCCCCTCGATTGTGGGTATCAAGGAGGGCTTTCTGGAGGAGGAATAGAGGGATGGGCACAGGCAGAAGCCCAGAAGTGGGAAGGGGGCTCCAGGTGGGGCTGGCTGGGGCAGGGATGATGGGAAGTGGGCCCATCACTGGGGGCTTTGAGTCAGGCTCTGGTGGGGGGATCCACGGAGGGTTGGGGAAGGGGCAGGAACACAGCTCACTGCCGTGCCTCTGGCACTCACGTGGTAAACAGACGGTTCTGAATGTGTGCTTTTTCCTGAGTGGGAGGAGTGGGTACTTAGCTCCAGGATGGCAGGGACCACCGCATCTTGGTCACCACTGTGTTCCTTGGTCCTCAGCAAGGGCTTTGGTATACAGTAGCTATTCCCTAGGTACTTATTCAGTGGATGAACTGAAGATGGTCCTGGGCAGTCAGTGGCTGGTGCTGTGTTTCCGAAGTCGCAGGCTAGGGTGGGCCCGGGGTGGCCCCTCCTTTGGGCTGACCCCTCTCTCTGCCCTGGCGTGGGCTCAGGTGCTGGTGCTGGAGCTCAGCGATGTGTCCTCGGAGCACGCGGTCAGCGTGGCCAGTGTGGACCTCCTCCAGGACCGCGAGGGCTTCACATGGAAGGGCCACGAGAGGCTGAGTCCACGCACGGGACTGCTGCCCTGGGCTGCTGGCTTCCAGCCCCGTGTGCTGGTGCAGTGCCTGCCGCCAGCCGCTGTCACTGCTGTCACGCTCCACACCGAGTGGGGCCTTGTGGCCTTTGGCACCAGTCATGGCTTTGGCCTCTTCGACTACCAGCGCAAGAGCCCTGTGCTGGCCAGGTGTGTGGAGCGGGGGCTGTGGGCAGCTGGAGCCCCCTCCCATGTGAAATGGGGTCTGGGCCTCTGTTTCCCCTTGTAAGGTTTAGTGTGGCAAAGGTGGGGTGATTTTTAAAGCCCCTGTAACCTCCATCATCCGGTAAGAAATAACCTGGCAGCTCCGTAAAGGACGTTCTAAGTGCTACCAGCTGCCGGGTCCGTGGGGCAGTGCCACGGGGGCTTTGGCTTCAGCTGGAGCGGCGGCTACTCCGTAGCACGACCAGCCCCTGCCTGCCTTCAGGTGCACTCTTCACCCCAACGACTCCCTGGCCATGGAGGGGCCGCTCTCCCGGGTGAAGTCGCTCAAGAAGTCGCTGCGCCAGTCTTTCCGGCGCATCCGCAAGAGCCGTGTCTCTGGCAAGAAGCGGGCTGCTAATGCCAACAGCAAGGTGAGCTGGGGCAGATTGCCTGGGAGCCATGCCCTGGCCCTGGCTTGGGACCCTGGGGGCTGCTCACCTCACGGTGCTCCTTCCCCTGCAGCCTCTGGGCCCTCAGGAAGGGTAGGGTGAGCTAGGCAGGGTGATGGAGGGAGAGTGATGGGGTGTGGGGTGTCAGGCACGGTGAGCAGCTGGGGTGCCGGGGACACGGTGTTCAGGAGCCTCCCGCCCCTCCAGTTGCAGGAGGCCAACGCGCAGCTGGCCGAACAAGCCTGCCCTCATGACGTGGAGATGACACCCGTACAGCGCCGCATCGAGCCCCGCTCTGCCGATGACTCCCTCTCGGGCGTTGTGCGCTGCCTCTACTTTGCTGACACGTTCCTTCGAGATGGTGAGGCCAGGACGAGGAGGGGCTGGGGAGGTTGGCCTCAGTTGGCCATCCAGGAGATGGGTGTTGTTGGGGACAGTGGGGGGACTGCTCCTTCAGGAGGTTCAAAATCACTGAGCACTTCCTGCGTGTTGGGCCACCCACAGTCCCTCTGGGGTTGGGGGGGACAGACAGTGAGGGGTTGGTGAGTGAGCCCGGAGGAGGGAGCCCGAGGCCTGGGGGACAACAGGGAGCCACACTGGCCTGTGCCCCACCGTGGGCATGTGTGTGGGGAGCTGCCCGGCCCTTGGCTGGAGTGGAACCAGCGAGTGGCGAGGAGGCAGCTCGGGGGTGCTGGGGCTGGCCACCACGCTGAGGACCGGCTTCGACTCTGGGTGGCTTTGGAGCCCCAGGAAAGGCCTGGGTGTGTTGATTAAGTCATTGATTTTTGTTTTTTGTTTTTTAACTTGAGAATTTGAAAGATACCCAAAAATAGAGAGGGGGTCACAGTCAGCCCTTGTGTCTTGCCTGCTGCCGCCGGTGTGCTGCTACTGAAGCCTGTCCCACCCATACTCGCTGTTTTATCTCATGGGCTCTTTGAAACAAAAGCCCAAGCATGAGTTCTTGAGCGTGTGACTGACCGACGTCACCAGTAAGCCACATCGTGCCCTGTAGAGCTGACGCTAATTCCTGAGTCTCATCTCCTGCTTGGTCCACAGGCCCCCTTTCTGATGTCATTTACTTGCCAAGGGTCTTTGTTCTGTAGATTTTCCCACTGTCTGCACGTGGCTGAAGTGGCCCAAGGTTTCCAGCTTGTTCTGCCATCCCTGTGAGGAGGCTGATGGGTTCAGGTTCATGGCTGGCCAGGGCTCCTGTCTGGTGTGTCATTTTCTGAGTTGCTCAGTGGTTTTTCACCTCAAAGCTGTGATGGTTGTGTAGGTCCCTCAGTCGTCAGGGTGCAGAGTGGGGAACATCCAAGCCCACCCCTGCTCCTGTGGAGTTCAGTCCTGATTCGCCACTAAGTGTTGCTCCCAGAGGTTTGGCTCACACAGGCAGCGCAGGGCGAGGGGCGTCCTGAGCGGCCTCAGCGCATTTTGCCCCAGGCCCGGGGTCTTCAGTGTTGAAAGGCTTCCTCTGGCTGCCTTTCAGGGAACACTGAAGAAGGAGGGCGGGGGCCTGATTCCCGGGCTGATGACAGGTCTAGTGCTGGGCCGTGGAGGGAGGAGAGGAGAGTCGGGGACTTGCAGGGTTTGGGGCAAGAGTGACAAGGACAGAGCTGCATTTACTGAGACGGGGCTCAGGGTGCAGCCTGCAGGGACAGGGTCTGTTGTGGGTGCCCGCTGACATCCTGTGCAGGTGCCCTAATGGCCGTTCGTGCGTCTGCAGAAGGGCCGCATCTGGGGCCCTGACTGGAGTCCGCAGCCTAGAGCTGGTGTCTCAGGCCATGAGGTTGAAGTTGCTGGGGAGGCAGGCGTGGGACAGGAGGGAACCAGTCTCGAGTCCCAGGGTATCACAGTTAGGAAGTGGAGGTGCAGGAGAGGCAGAGGACTGCAGTGTGTGGGGAGGCTGCAGGGGAAGTGCCCAGCCTGCAGGGAGCACCCTCCTCACAGAGTCGTGCCTTGCAGCTGCCCACCACGGGCCCACCATGTGGGCAGGCACCAACTCGGGCTCCGTGTTTGCCTACGCGCTGGAGGTGCCGGTGGCAGCAGCGGCAGGCAGCGAGAAGCGGCCCGAGGGGACGGTGGAGGCCGTGCTGGGCAAGGAGGTGCAGCTGATGCACCGGGCGCCCGTGGTGGCCATTGCCGTGCTAGACGGGCGCGGCCGCCCGCTGCCCGAGCCCTATGAAGCCTCGCGGGACTTGGCACAGGCGCCTGACATGCAGGGCGGTCACGCTGTGCTCATCGCATCTGAGGAGCAGTTTAAGGTGAGCTGTGTGGGCTGTGGAATCCCCCACCTCAAGGACACCATTGGACACTCTAGAACCCCCCCACCTTTCCTGTATCCCCCACCTGCTGAGAGCCTCCATGACCCTCCTGCCCCATGGAAATACCTCCAGCCAGCAGAGACTCCCTGCCGAGGACCCTGATGTCCCCCCGGTCTGCTGAGTTTTCCTAAGATCCTCCTATCTCACTGTACCCCACAAGGCTCCTGTACCCTGCTGGGACCCCCGAGTCCAGTCCTCAGGGGCTCTGTCTTACAGGAACTCATGGTTTGGTGGGGATACCAGACATAACCTTAGGACCGTGTGTGAGTGATCATGCCACACGTAGAGAGGGAGCCTGGGAGGTTTCTGGGGTACAGCCTGAAGCTTAGGTCGAACACGGAGGATGCAGTAAGGGGGCGGCACGGTACACAGGCAGGGGAGGCAGTGTGGCCCAGGGCGCAGGTTGGGGTTGAGGCCTGCAGGGCAAGCTGGGCTTTGGGGTGGGGGCTGGCAGGCCAGCCGCTGTGAGGGTGAGGGGCCCTGGGGCCAGAATAGGGCCAGGCTCTGTGCTCACTGGCTGCCTGCCACCAGGTGTTCACACTGCCCAAGGTGAGCGCCAAGACCAAGTTCAAGCTGACAGCCCATGAAGGCTGTCGAGTACGGAAGGTGGCACTGGCCACGTTTGCCAGTGTGGCCTGCGAGGACTATGCTGAGACCTGCCTGGCCTGCCTCACCAACCTCGGTGACGTTCATGTCTTCTCGGTGCCTGGCCTGCGGCCCCAAGTGCACTACTCCTGTATCCGGAAGGAGGACATCAGTGGCATCGCCTCGTGTGTCTTCACGCGCCACGGCCAGGGTGAGGTGGGGCAGGGGTGTTGGGGAAGGCTGCCTGAGTCAAGCCACCCGGGTGAGGCCAGGAGAATTGCTTGGGAGTGGAGTCAGCAGAAAGCATTCCAGGTGGGGCCTAGCAAGGCCCAGCCAGCACATGCCAGGGAGGGGACCAGCTGAGGGGCTGTGGTTGGTGTCACATCTCCTAACTGCACTCCTCACTCCTCTCCTGCATGCCCAGGCTTTTACCTGATTTCCCCGTCAGAATTTGAACGCTTCTCCCTAAGTGCCCGGAACATCACAGAGCCACTCTGTTCTTTGGACATCAGCTGGCCCCGCAATGCCACCCGGGCCAGGTGTGGAGGGGCAGCCCCTAGCCCAGTGGCTGTGGCCAGGGCCAGGTCTCAACCCACCCCTGATTTGCCCTCCCTGCTGTATCTCCTGTCTGTTCCCCGGGCTCTGGCGTGGGAGGGTGGGCATCTAGTGCTACAGCCTCAAAGTACCTGCCTGCGGTCCCCATCACGGCCCTCTCTCTGTAGCTACAGGCTCCGAGAGTCACCCAAGCTGAGCCAGGCTAACGGGACCCCGAGCATCATCCTGGCCCCACAGAGCTGCGACGGGAGCCCAGATCCAGCCCACAGCAAGGGAACCGGTAAAGGGGGCATGAGACACGGGCAAGCCCTGGCCTGATGGTGTCCTGGGGAGGGAATCAGGACACACAGCTCTGGTTCAGGGCAGGCCTCTGCAGGGGCAGCAGCTGAGCCAAGGCTTAAGCTGGGCAGGAGAGGGCTGGGCATGTACCTGTTGGTGCCACATCCCATTGTGGGCTACCTTTGGGTCTGTGTCCCCAGTCCCCCAGGGACAGAGGGTCCTGGGGAGTCCTGGCAGGGGCTCATCACTTCCTCCCTGCAGACACCTCAGAGCCACTGGAGGCTGTGCTTTCACCCATGTCCGTCGACTCCGCCACCAGTGCCGACACCACGCTGGACACAACGGGGGACGTCACGGTGGAGGATGTGAAGGATTTCCTGGGGTGAGGCCAGCGAGTGGGTGAGGGGCCGCCCTGTCTCCCCGGCCTTCCTCCCAGGGCTGCCAGAGGCTCCCCGGCTCCTACCTTCTGATCACCGCCCCCATCCTGCAGCTCTTCCGAGGAATCGGAGAAGAATCTGAGGAACCTGGCGGACGATGAGGCCCGGGCCTGTGCCATCCTGATCAAATGAGGTGCTGCAGGGGCGGGGCCCTGGGTCCACGTGGTCCTCACTACTCAGTAGCATCCACCCTTCAGGCCCTGTCTGGACCCCACAGGACCTGCCCCCACCTGGTCTTGCACCTGGAACCCTGGCACTCTCTGAAACCCGCTGCCTTCTACAGGATGTCCCAGTGGGGGGCTTCAGGGGCTCACACAGTTATAATTTTCATAGTTGGGTATTAGAAAAGCACGGCCAGCCCATCATCCCTTGCATGTCACGGGTGGTAGTTGGAACGAGATCAGGTTAAACCACTTAGAGGTGGCAGCACTTCGGGGCCTGGGGGGGTGGGGGGGGCGCTGGCTTGGCCAGCCCATTTCACAGGCAAGATTACTGAGGTACACAGGTCGGGTCCTGCCACTGAGCCCAGCTGGAGGCTGTCCTGGCTGAGTGTCAGTGTGGGCCCACAGATCTGCCCACCCCATTTGCTGTCTCGTGCCTCCATCCACCCTGACCAGAAGCCACTGCCCCACTCTGCACTGGGCACAGACAGCCCTGGCTCCCTTTCTGTCTGGCACCCTCCCGGGCCTCAGTGGGTTGCGTGTGGGCCTGTGCTTGGATACCCAGCTTAAGAGACTCATCGAGCCCCTCTCAGGCTGTCACAGAAGGGCTGTGCCTGCCCTCTGGGCCTCCCTCACCTCCTGATGCCTCTTCTTTCCCTCTTCCAGGAAGGCCAGAACTATCCCAAACTGCCGCTGTCCTGCTCGGAGCTGGGGGTCCTGGATCCCTGGCTCCTGCCTGGCCCCTTAACATAGATCTACACCTGCTAACCTGTGGGCTTCAGCGGGACCTGCCATCCTGTCCCTGCTGACCCTGGCCCCGGAGCAGCACCAGCCCGGGGTGTGGGCCCAGGAGTCTGCATCCTCCTACAAGGCAGTTGGCTGCCCTGGGGGCTGCTGCCTCGGGGAGCGGACAGGTGGGGCCCAGCACCTTGTGCCACCTCCCACTCCACACTGTCCTTCCCTTTCCCTTTGCAAAGAGTATTTTTCTAATGCCTGGGCGGGACAGTCATTTCTAAAACTATTTTTGGTACTTGTTCCTGGACCGCCCCCGGCCCGTGCGTGAGTGCACACGTGTGCGTGGATGTGACTGGGAACCCGGCTGGGCACCCACGACCGGGGCCCGGTCAGGTGTGTGTGTGTGTGTGGAGGGGGGTGGTCAGGATGGGTTTCCCTGTAGATTGTACCATGAGGGTTTTTTTTCTGTCATTTTGTTAAAATTAGCGCCGTTTTAATAGTAAAAATACTGATTTTTTAATATTGAAAATAAAAGCATTTAATATCTCTTAAAGGGCAACCACATCTGCTTTATCCCTAGCAGGGGCGCGAGAGGCTTCACACTAGTGCTCACACTGGAGGGAGTCCCATTTCCCAGAGCCCCCAGGGCACCTGGCAGGGTCACCCCATTGGTGCTGCTTGGGGCTGTGCGCTGTGGGGGACTGTGGCACTGCAGGGGTGGCCAGGGCAGGGGCTGGCATTGCGCGTATTCTCCACTAGCAGGTGTGGACAGAGGACCCCCTCCTCACCCAGGCTGGGGCTGCAACGGGGGCGCTGCCCTAGGCCAGGGCCTTGCGGAAGGTGCTCCAGGCATGGAAGCAGCGAGTGAAGGCGTGCTGCTCGTTGCCCTTGCGGACCAGGCGCAGGCGGCGGGGCCGCTCGTGCTCCTTGGATCGCATGTGCTGGATGTACACCTGGCGGGGAGGACAGTAAGCTCTGAACGTTCCTCCCAGGCCTGCGGACCCAGCCTCAGCCTTCCCTCCACCCAGCTCACCTGGCAGGCCTTCAGACTGAGTTTGATCTCCACCTGGCTTGTCTGGGTTCCCACCCACATGTAGACCTGTGGGGACAGCAGGGGAGGTGGTCACATGAGTGCCTTAGGAATACTCTTCTGGCCACAGAGCTCCCTTTACAAGTGGGTAGGCTCCTCCTTGAATGGGTGGGGCTCACTGGTGGGGGTCCTTACCTCTTGGCCATTGTCCAGCAACATGATGTCATCGTCTGCCAGGTCATCTTGGCAAAAATCAGAGCATTTCTCAGTCACTGCGAAGTAGCCCTTTTCATTGGAGCACCTGGGGGTCAAGGTGAGGCCAAGGGTCATAAGCAGCAGTGCCAGGACTAAGGGATCTGAGGTAGGGTCCGGGCCGTGGCCTCACCGGAAGAGCCGCGTGTGCTTCATATATTCCGCATCATCATCGTAGGGCTTCTGTGCCCCGATGCCCACCCAGAAGAAGTTCTCGGGCTCCTCACCTTCGTTGATGACCTGTGGGGAAAGGGCCGGTGCAGCCCAGGGCCCCTGCCTGCCCCGGCTCAGCTCCCCGCCCACCGGCCCACCTCGTTACCTGCTTGCTGTAGGAGGCGTCAAACATGGTGTTCAGGATGTCTTCTGCCAGCTTGGCCTCGTCAGGGTCTGACGCTCGGCCCACCCAGGCATACACGATGCCTTGGTTTTCCTCACTCTCGAAGGGAACCTGGAGAGCATGCAGGGGTTCGGGCAGGTCCAAGCCCCTACCCACCCCTGGATCCACCGTCCTGGCTCACACCCACAGCCCTACCTTGAGAATGAAGCAGAACTCGGAGTTGAGGAAGCTGGAGTCAGTGTTGATCTGGATGCAACTGGGGAGGGTGGGGGTATCAGCAGGGAGTCAGGGCTGGGGCCCCAACCCCTGCCTGCTGCTGTGCCCTCCCCCGAGCCAGGCACCGGGTACAGAGGGCACTGCCGTTGGTGCGAATCTGGTACAGGCTTGGTTGCAGGGCGCCCTGGGCCACCTTCCTCTTGCCCCGGTGGATGATGAACTTTCTCTTGAAATGGGACAGGAACTTGGGGTTCTCCTGCTGCTGTGTCATTCGTACCACCTAGGAGTATGGAAGTGTCAGGGGCAGCTCCCTGGACCCCAAACCTCGCCTGGGTCTGGGTCCCACCACACCCCTCCACTGGCTCTCAGGGCGTGGCAGGCGCACCTCCAGCTTGCCGGGAAAGAGGCTTTCGAACTTCTTCTGCAGGCTGAAGGTAAAGGTGAGCCAGCCCATGTTGGAGGCCTCGCGGCCCTGCCAGAAGTACACGATGCACTGGAAGTCCTCCTCAGGCTGCTTCTCCTCCACCTCGGCAGCTGCCGCGTCACCTTTGCCCTCGCCCTTCTCCTCCTCCTCGTCCTTCTCCTCCTCCTCGTACTCTACCGGTACCCAGTACCTGCCGGGTTGCGGGGCAGTGAGCAGGGGCGCGAACCCCCAGCCCCAGGAGCGGGGCTCGGGACAGGGAGGCGTGCTGGGGCGGCACCTGCAGAGGAAGACGTAGCAGTCCTGCGTGTAGAAGTGGCCGAACTCCTCCTCGGGCAGCCGCGCGAACTTCTTGCCCTCGAGCACGAAGCCCTCCATGCCGTCCAGGTCCTCATTCCACTCCTCCATCAGCTGCTCCGCCTGCAGGTGACAGGCCCCGCCCCGCCGCAGGTCTGAGCCCCGCCCCGCCCCCTGGGCCCCGCCCCTGGGCCCCGCCCCGCGCTCAGCCCCGCCCCCGCCGCCCGGGCCCCGCCCCCGCCCCCGCCCCCACCTCAGCCAGCGCCATCGGCGGCTGCCTGGGCAGGAACAGCGCAGTGAGGTCAGCCTTCATCTGGTCCTTCTTCTCCGCGTCGCGCTTCACCTTCCCGGAAAGACCAGGGCCTTGCAGCACGGCCTCCGCGTTACGCGTGTAGTCCACTGTCAGCACATCATCCCAGTTCTTGAACTTGGCCTTGAACACCTGCCGGTGGAGGGAGGAAAGTCACGAACTGTGAGGGGTCCGGCATGGTTAAGGTTAGGGTCGGAGGAAATTGGTGGAGGCTCGCTCGGGAGGCGGGGTGCAGGTGCGACCCGGGACGGGCCGGGGAGATTGGGCCTAGGAAAGCAGGAGGGACAGGTGGACGGGGCGGGGCCTGGGCAGAGGTCTAGTGAAGAGGAGGTGGGTTTGGGCCCAGCTTTGAAGGGCAGTAATGGAACCAAAGAGGGGTCGGGGCATGACAGGCCCGCAGGATCGTGGGGAGCGGCGAGCACACCTGTGCCTCGGTGCCCTCGAGGCTGCGGCTGACTGCGGCGTGGCGTGGCCGGTGCAGCATCCCGCACAGCTCCTGGCCCAGCTTGAGGGCGGCGGCGCGCACCAGGCGTGGGGACTTACGGCCAAGCCAGATGAACACGTCGGACCAACAGTCCAGGATGTACACGCAGCGCGTGTCCAGCAGGCTCTGCAGCTGCGGGACCGGAGGCTGGAGGTCAAAACCTGGCCGTGCGGGTAGAAGATCCTGGTCCCCTCATCCCTCCTGTGTGTCTTACCAGCCGCATCCCTGGCATCAGCTCCACCTTGGGCCGTTTCTTATGTTCCACAGAGAGCTTGTAGTTGATCTGCGGCAGCTCCAGGTAGCCCAGGCCCAGGCCCACCTGGCAGCAGAAAGAGCAGGGCATGGCAGGGATGGGGTCTGGGGACAGGAGCCTCACCTAGGCAGCCCCTGCTTGGAGTCTGGCCCCGCCCTGCGGTATGGCTCACTGCTAGCTCCTGTCTGGACCTGTTTCCCCCTCTTCCCCAAGGTCGTTTTAAGGATATCCTATCAGTGGAAGGGCTTTTAAACATCTTCCCTGTGCCATTTCTAATTCTCTAACTTGTCCCTTTCCTGCTCACAAAACCCCCATGGCTTCCTGTCACCCACAGAATTAAGGCCAGGTTCCCAGCCCTGGCACCCAGGCGCTTCTGTCTCCCCCTCCAGCCCCACCTTGCTGGAACACACCCCCTCAGGATATTTCGCAAAGCCAGTCTCCAGACCGTTGCTCAAGCCGTTCCTTGTCCAGAAGGTGGCACCCTCTCCCCACCAAAGTCTAGATGGAGCCCACAGCCACAACAGAGGTGCATGGCCTGCCCCCCAACCAGCTGGTGAACTCAGGCCAGCCCTGCGCTCACCTTGTACAGCTTGGGCTGCGGCGGCCAGAAGTCATCGGGCACGTGCTTCTTGATCTCGGAGGGCTCCCCACCCAGCACCTCCCAGAACTCCGGGGGCTCCTGGCCCTGCACCAGCAGCGTGATCTCGGCCTTCCCTTTCCGCTCATTCTTGTTAATTTTCTCTGCAAAGAGCCTGAGGGTGGACGCAAAGCCCTCAGCGAGGCCCGCACCCCTGCACCCCTTCCCCTTCCAGAACCCCCATGCTCTCCTCGTACCTGGCCTTGGTGGTGCTGCTCAGTGTGGCCTGGGCCCCCCGCCACACATAAATGTCCAGCCCTCGGTCCAGCAGGAAAACAAACCTGGACAGGAAGGGGCAGGAGGCTGTTGTGATGGGGCGTGGGGCAATGAACCCTTCTGGGAGGCCTAATGCTGCCCCCACTGGTGGAGAGGAGGATGAGGGTCAAGCTCTCCCACCTCACATCTTGAGGGCTCACCTTGGGTCCAAGGAAGCCCCCTTGAGGGGCACAGGCTCTAATTTGATGTTCTTTTTCCCATACACGCGGTACATCCTGGGGAGCAGGTCAAGAGTGGCTCAGGGCTAGGTTGGGCCCTTGGTGCCCACACTAACACCCTCCCCGCCCTTCCCAGCTGAGTCCAGGTCACGACCACCCACCCCACACACACCCTCACCTGGTGACGTAGTGCGTGTCCTCCACAGTGTAGAAGCCACTGGCTGTGCCACCCTCAATGTAGGAGATGTCATTGTCAAACACCTGTGTGTGAGGGTGTGCATTTTTATCACTCAGCGGCCCCTCTCCCACCAAATACCACCTGTCAGGCAGGGTAGAGTTGTATACAGGTTGGATACTATAAATCTATGATAATGTTACCAACAAAAAAAGACCTGTGCCTATAAACTTAAACAAATATTACAGGGTTGGATATGCAACAATGTGTTCATTTGTGTGCATAAAGATGCACGCAGCGTGTTTAGATATGTGTGTATCAGGGTATAGGAGCAAGCAGGTTTGTGAACAGTGCAAATCTGGGTGCAAAACTCGGGGTGTGTGTGTGTGTGTGTGTGTGCGCGCGCGCGTGTATCTAGGCGTGTGTGTGTGTGTGTGTGTGTGTGTGTGTGTGCGTGCGCGCGCGTGTATCTAGGCATAACCGGACTAGTAATTTATTCAAGACTGGACTCTGGTCTACCCTTGGCCAGCCTCCTTGGCACCCAGGGATGGCCCCACCCCCTAGCTGCTATTGGCTCTGGCTCCCCATCTCTCTGGGCCACACCCCTTAGAGCCCGTGCCCAGCTGCCTGTGCCAGCCCATGGGTCTAGCTCCTGGTCCCAGCCTGCTCCCTTATCCTATCCTGGTTGAGTCCAGCTCCAGCCCCTGTTCTAGGTCTCCCCTCCACTGGCCCAGGTTTTGACCACCTTTGGCCTCACCACCCTCCCTGACCTCACCCTGCCTTAGGTCCTGCTCAGCACCCTGGACCCACCATCGTTGGCCTCATTTCTCCGCCTGCCCATCACCCCCGCCCGCCTGCCTTTGGGCCCACCCGCCACCCAGCCCTGTGCAGAGAGCTCCCCGGATGGCCCTTCTCTGCCCGCCCCCCTCACTCTCGTGGGCAGGCACCTGCAGGAACTCCTCGCTCTCGTCGCCCATCTCCTCCCGCACTGTGCGGCACTCAGCGCCCAAGTAGTTGCGCAGGTTGACAGCGTGGATGGCAGAGCAAGCCTTCTTGTCGAGTGTGGCCTCCCCTCCGATCCAGTAGTAGATCTCCCAGTTCAGGGAGCCGCTGTCATCCAGAAAGGTCTAGGAGCCAAGGCACCACTGTTCAGCCTTCACTGGGGCCCATCCTGGCTTTCCGGCTGCCCCTGAGAGGCCACTCTCCAGCCCCAGAATGTACTGCCACCTTTGCCTGCCCAGCCCCCCTGGCCTGCCCACCTCCCACATGGCCTCGCTGAACAGAACCAGGAAGGCGGAACTCAGCCACCTGCGATGAGGGCCCTGGGCCCACAGTGTGCCCAGCGCTCACCTTGAGCACGATGTAGCAGTCGGCCTCGTAGAACTTGCCGTGGAAGGCTTCCTCCACCAGCACCGGCACGAAGTTCTCGATCTGCCAGATGGTCAGGCCGGGCAGCTGGCCCACGTCCTCCGTGAAGAACTCAGAGTAGTCGAGGCGCGGCTTTTCCAGGCCCTGGTCCCAGCGCCGCGCCTTCGCCCCAGGGGCTCGGGTGTCCACATTCTCCTGGGGGTCACAGTGCACGACTTAACTCTACGAAGCCACTTAGGCTGGTCTCTCTGCTTACCGCCTACCTCAGGGCCTTTGCACGTGCTGTCCCCACTGCCCATGGTCCCCTCTCCCTCTTGGCCTAGGTCACACAGGCTGCCTTGAGCCCAGCCCAGCCGTGGCCTGGCTTACCTCCTGCTTTTTGTTCTTCTCCTGGGCCACGTCAGACATGCCTTTCAGCACCTGCTTGGCCTGATCATCCTGGGCTGAGTCCTTGCGCCTCCGCAGCCGCATCTTTCGAGCCAGGGGGTCCTTGGGCCCACTCCCTGCTTACGAGGGGGGCAAACCCCTGAGCCCCAGCTGGGCCCGCCCCCTTGGGCATCCAGCCAACCAGGGGCCAAGCCCATCCCCCAGGTCCGGAGAGCTGTATCCCACCCAATTTACAGAGGGATGAGGCGAGATCCAGAGAGGAGCCCCCGTTCCCAGGCCAGACCTTCCCCTCCTCACCAGCTGCCGCTGCGGCCACTGTGGCCGGGGAGGCACCCGCCAGCCGTAGCTGGTTCTGCAGCGAGAAATCGATGTTGTACCACTCAGCAGCGCGGTCAGCAGGCTTGGGTGGCATGACCAAGTTGGGGTTCTCCCTCACGTCCAGGACCTGCCCCATGGGTAAGCAAAGCTGGTGCTGAGGCTGGGTCCCCGGGTCCCTCCCAGCCACACCGTACTCGGTTTCTTGCTCTTTTTGTCTGCAGATGTGAAGTCCGAGAAGCCTGGGGCTGGGGCCAGGGACCTAGGTTCTTGTCCCACCCACCTCTGGGACTAGTTGTGGGGCTTAAATGACACTATCAAGAGTGTTCTGGATGCAGGGATGTGGCTCACCTTCTCCCCATAGCCACCCTGGCACTGGCCACCCCTCCAGGAGGCCTCTGCTGGGGACCCACCCCCAGGGCACAGCCCTCTCCCCACCCTCAGTGAGGGCTGGCCCGCCCTGACCTCGATCTCCGTCAGGAAGTGGATGGCCTCTGGGAGGGTCACCAGGCGGTTCTTGTTCAGGACAAGTTTCCTCAGCTTTGGGCACCTGTGAGGGCAGGGCCAGCTGGGCCTCAGGGAGGTGACAGACAAGGGGGAAGGTGGGGAGACTTCCAGTCCTAGGGGAAGGGAGGCAGGTAGGGCCAGAGGAATGGAGGGGGCCTCTGACCACGCTAGCAGGCACTGTGACATCCAGAGGGGATGGAAGCAGCTGGGTTCCAAACTCATGTGGCACCGGAGCCCTCAGACCTTATCCCTAACAGAACCCTCACAAAGGGTACTCTGGGGAACCCAAACTGGGAATTGCTGGCATGGGACTGTGGTCTTCATCCACAAAGGCACATTAGCCCATCTGTGTGTTGTAGGATGCACCCCAGGGTGGCTTCTGGCTGTGACTGTGTGGCTTTCTGTGCTGTGAGCCCCCAGCTAGCCCCGCCCCCCAGCACCTGCAGAGACTTTCGGGGATGAGCTCCAGGTTGTTGTTGGCGGCCATGAACTCCTCCAGACTGGCCAGCTTGCCGATGCCGGAGGGCAGCCCGTCGAAGTCCAGCTTGTTGGAGTTCAGGTACAGCTTCTTCAGCTTGGTCAGCTTGCAAATGGCCGACTAGAGGGGAGTCAGGTGGGGTGGGGGTCAGGGCCAGGCCCAGCAGCACCCCCACCTCCCCCGAGGGCCCCGGACGCACAGGTAGTGAGGTGAGCTGGTTGCGGGACAGGTTCAAGGTCTCCACATGCACCCACTGGTCGATGCACAGGGACAGCTCCGTGATCTGGTTGCTGCTCAGGTTGAGGCGGCGTAGGCTGGGGAGGGTGTACAGGCACTCGGGCACCCGGGTCAAGTCATTGCAGGACAGGTCCACATCTGGGGTGGGGGGGCACATCAGCTGGGGCCCACACAGCAGGAGCCAGGGGCAGCCAGCCCTAGTGTGAACCCCAGCTCTGCCACCTGCAGGCTGTGTGGCCTTAGGCAAGTAACAACCTCTCTGTCCAATCTGTCCATTTGGAGCAACTCCCTCACCGTGGGTGGGTCTAGGCGTAAAGTTAGTGCTCACGATTTGATGTTATTAGTAGTGGGCGTGATGACAGAAACAGTCACCACATAGCCGTATCCCTTTCCCTCTGGGAAGTGGCCCAGGAAGCAGGGTCCGACCCCCTTTGACCACGAGGAAGCAAGAGAGCTCGGAGGGACCTGACCTGCGAGGTTGCTCAGGCCCTCCAGGCTGGTGGGGAGGTTGCTCTGGGTGCGCTGAGTATTCCGCAGGTGCAGGGTCTGCAGGGCTGTCATTGCCGGGAGCTGCCTGCAGGGTGACTAGAGAGTCAGGGCAGGGCAGGGCCCACCTAGGGGGTGTTGAGCACAGGGCCTGGAGGGGCAGGCCCAAGAGCCTGGGGCCCAGAGGGCAGGTATGTGGCCATGTCTGCCTGAGGGGACAAGACCAAGGGTGGCTGCAGGGCAGGGTAGATGGGAGGACAGGACTGACTGGGGGGTGTGACACTTAGGGGCCGGGCCTGGGCCTGAGGGGCGACTGCACAGGAGGGATGGTGGCGTGGCTGGGCCTGAGGGGGAAGGTCAGGGCCCTCCCTGGGGAGCAAGGGGCAGGCCAGACTCCCGGGGCAGCTTCCGCTGTGGTGTGACCGGAGGGGCACCCACCGCAGCTGTGCGTGCAGCAGCGGGTTCCCGTTGAGCACGAGCGTCTGCAGGTGCACCAGGCGGCGCATCTGCGGGGGCAAGCTCTCCAGGCGGTTCTCGCTGAGGTCCAGGTACAGCAGGTCGGTGAGGTTGATGAAGAGCTGGTTGGGGATGGCGTCGATGCTGCGGGCGGGCAGGGGCTGCCAGGGTCAGCGCCAGACCCCCCGGGCCCACCCAGCCCCGAGCCCGCCCCACCGCGCCAGCACCTGTTGTGGCCAAGGTTTAGCACCAGCATGTTCTTGGCGTTCTCCAGCTCCCGCGGGCACTCCGTCAGCTGGTTGTGGCTCAAGTCCTGGGTGGAATGAGCAAGGCCCAGGCCGGGGTGTCTCCACCCTGCCTCTGCCAGGCTCGGAATCAGGCAGGGCATGGGGGAAGGGGAGGTAGATGAGGGAGCTTCAGGGCCAAAGGGAGACAGCTGGGACCTTGGCAGGAAGGGTGCCCGAGTTAGGGATCTAATTCTAGGAGTGACCTCAGGGGAGGCACTGCCCATGCCAAGCCTCAGTTTCCCCATCTGTAAAATGGAATCACAATGGCCCCAGGGACTTTTATGGTACGTGGGCACTGACTGGGCTGACTGGCACAAGGGCGAGGTGGGTGGGTAACACTGACCAGGACTGAGAGGTCATCCAACTTGAAGATGTCATCGGGCACTCCAGAATTCTTCAGGCTATTGGCTCGGGCCACAATAGCCTGGGGATAAACCGTAAGGGTCCATGATTCCTGGCTTCCACCCCCAGGAAGAAGCAGAGAGGCTGGGCACAGGACTACCTCAGGAGGCCCACCGGAGGCCAGGCCTGAGTGCTGTCCCCTCTCTGGTATCTGTTCAAACAATCCCTCCACCTCGCAGGTTCTTCTTATCCTTCCAGTGAGCTCCTAGTCATACGTCAAAGTCCAACTCAAATGTGCCCCAGAGCCCAGCACAGGGCCCTCAGGAACATTTTATGCTCAAACAATGCCCCCTTCTTCTTAATTCCAGAAGGCAAGATGGGGGTGTAGGTCTGAGTTGGGTTTTAGAACAAGAGACGACTGGACCAAAGAAATCAGAATGAGGACTGGGAGAAAGTCTCACTTTGTCTTCCCTGAGGCAGAAACCTCCCCACACTATGTACGTGCAGCAAACACAGGGACGAGAGTGGACAGGGCCAGGGAATGGTGCCGTGACTGCAAGCAACGACAGGAGCAACGGCAGCCACCTGACACTCTCCAGCCTAATGTCCCTGCGGCACCACGCTGCTGCCCCATGTGGTCATCGCTGACACTCCCAACCACCATATTTGCAGACGAGGCCCAGAAAGCAGAAGGGACTTGTCCAAGGTCACGTAGCCAGGAAGTGGCAGAGTTCAGCTTTGAACTCGGGGAGCCCAAGTCCAGATGCTGTGCCCCTTACATCTCCAGGGCTCTGGCCTTGGATGAGAGGACCCTTGCTGAGGCCCACAGGGTTTGGCCAGGGGCCTGATGTTCCAGAATGTCAGAGCACCCTCCTGGCCAAACCCCACCCAACCCCAGTTCTACCACTGCCTGGCTGTGTGACCTGGTGCCAAGTAACCTGCCTTGGTGGCCATGTTGCCTCCTCTGTGACACTGGTGTTGGTCAGGAGTATGTGAAAAAAATCCACATAGAACAGTTGGAACGCTGCTCAGTCTGTACTGGCTATTAATATCGTAGCTGTTGTTCAAAATCAGTGGTGGAAATTTGGATTTTTTTTTAACCTTTTTCCCCCACAGAATTCTCTGATCCATATAGGTTATTTTACGCAAGGTATTGCAACTTCTTGCAACAAGACGGCCCCTCTTGTGACACCTGGGCCCCTGAGCCTGACATGGAGGTGAGCAGAGATGCTGGCCCACCCTGGGGTTTGGCCCTGCCCTTACTTCCTGGCCAGACTCCAGCCCCAAGCCCCAGGCCCCGTGGCCTCCTGGCCAGCACTCACCCGCAGCGATGGCAGGCTGGACAGCTCCCCGTGAAGTGTGGTCAGGTTGTTGTGGCTCACGGACAAGTGTTCCTGGGCAGGGACAGGAGAGCAGAGGCTCAGTGGGGTGGGTGGGGTGTCCAGAGTCCCTGTCTGCCACCACCACGTTGTACCATCCCGGAGGGCCCTTGGCCATACAGGTGAACTCCACGTCTGCAGCCTCCCTCCTGCACAGACCCAGCCTCTTCTTGCATACCTCTCAGGATGGGAGCTCACTCCCTCTCTGCCAGCTCTGCACACAGCTGTTAGTGTTTTTCCTCTCTCAGGAGAAGCTGCCTGTCTCCTCCGAGACTCTGCCCACCTGGCTCAGCCATAGGGACCCTCCCTGCCCACCCAAGCCCTTACCAGCTTCTGCAGGGCAGCCAGCTCCTCTGGCAGGTAGCAGAGGCCAGTGCGGTTCAGCTTCAGCCATCGCAAGCTGGTCATGGCCTTGACATTCTCAGGGAAGTAGCCGCCCTAGGGGGTGGGAGGATGTCATGGTGAGGCTTGTCTGGGAGTGTGGAGTCCCTGCTCCACTCCCTGTCACGGCCCACTGCCCACAGGAGCCTTTGGGGAGCAAAAGAGCCAGTTCTCACCAGCTGTGAGAGCAGGAACGTGTCACTTCATCACTCTGTGCCTCAATTTCTTCACCATAAAATGGGACTAATAAAAGCCCCCACATGACAAAAGTGTTGGCCTAAGATTTGTCTCTCTTGCTAGATTCAGTCCCAGGAGGGCCAGCACAAAACTGGCCTGTTCCAGGTGATATCCCAGCACCTCGATTCATGGTTAGCTTGGCTCAAATCCCTTCACCTGGCATTCCAGGCCCTGACTAGGCTGCCTGGGGTGGGGGTTCCCCAGAACCTCTGCGAAGGCCCCACCTGTGCCCTCACCTTGCCATCAGCATACAAGTGACTCATGGTGGGACCAAAACCCTGCCGTGCAGAGGCCATGGTTCCCAACCCTGCCCGGGCACAGCCTCGTTCTCATTGCCCACAAGAGGATGCCCACCTCAGCACCTCCAGCCCTTGTGGCATGAAGTCTGGGGCAGCATGTGCCATCAGTGCCCTTGGCTGCTGCCCCCTTCCCCCTGTGGCCACATTCTCAGCTGGTGATTTAGCCTCTCTCGCAGTCCAGTGAAGACAAAGGGACACCTCAGGTAAGGATGGTGGGGATGGAGACAGGGAAAAGGGGGTGGCTGCCTGCTGTTAGTGTCAAAGGTGTGTACACATGTGGGTAAATGCAGGAAAAACCTGCCCGCCTTCTCGGCCCCAGCCCCTGGCTCACACCTAAACCGACCCCAGCCAGACTCTGCCCCTCACCCACCTCACAGGCCAGGCTGAACCCCGGCCGGCCAGCTCTCCTCTCCCCTCCTTCTCTGCTCCCCCGCTTTGGTCCTACACTGCCCACCTGTTCTTGAGTCCCTAGAACCTCCCTTCTCGCCAACTGGCTGTGGCAGGCTGGGCTCCAGACCCTGTCCCCCTGCTATATCAGTTCAGCAGCTGCTCACACAACTGCCACCCAAGATCTCGCACACCTGCCTGACACACCAACAAATCTCATTACATCCCTTGTGTCCAAGAGGGCTACTTTTAAGCCACTTTGCTGGATGAGAAAGCCCAGGCTCCGAGAGGGGAAGTGACTTGCTCAAGACCACACAGGATGGGAGTGGTGGTGGCGGGGACAGGGCAGTGATGAGCTGTCTCCAGACCCGCCCCTGGGCAGCCTGGCCACCGGTCCTGAGTCAGGGCCTGGCTTGGGTGTGTGACCTCAGAGGGGCGGGGAGGCGGGAGCACAGGCTCACCCACCCCGCCATGCCTCTCTCCAGCCCGGGGCGGAGAACAGGGACACAGGGTGGTGGCTCCCAGCCGGCCCCTCAGCGTGACTCCGAGCCCAGGCGTCTGCCCGGGGGCCGCGGTGCCTCGGCCTTCCCAAGCGGGCACTGGGCGGAGGCCTCGGTGGTCTGCTCGGGCAGCGGGAGGCCGGGGGAGAGCCCCACCCAGCCCTGCCGAGGTCCCGGGCGGCGCGCAGGACCCGGAGGCGGCCGGGACAGGAAGCGGGCGCCGGCGCGGGCGGGCGGAAGGGAAGGCCCGCGGGGAGGCTCGGCTTGCCGCCCGCCCGGCTCACCTTGAAGTCGTTGCCGCTGAGGTCCACGCCGCGCACGAACGGCAGCACCCCGGTAGCCTCCATGGCGCCGCTCTCGCTGCCGGGCCGGGCGCGGGGGTGGCCCGGGGAGCCGCGGGCTGGGCCAGCGCCGGCCCCGCCCCTTTAACCCGCCCGCGCCCGCCGCCAGGGGAAGCCGGCTCCGCGCCCTACACCTGGCGCACCCGGGTCGCTCTGCTGGGAGGCGCAGGCCCGCTGGGCCTCAGCTTCCCCGTCTGTGCGGCGACTGGAGAGGCCGGGAGGATGCAGGCCCCCGTGCTCGAGCAGGAGGCTTCCACAACCTCCGCGCTCAAAGCCCAGCGCCCCAGGCCAGGCCTTCACGGCCGCAGGTCCAGACACTGCCCGCCGGGCCGCTGCACGGCTGAAGGTCACCGTGACCCCGGAGAGATCCCAGACCCAGGCCCGGGGGCGCAGGGGCCCAGAAAGTGTCTGCGCGTGGGACCCCGGGTGCCTAACTCCGGCTTCTGGCTCTGTTTCCTGAGGAAATGCTTCCTAGGGTTGTCGCCAGAAGCAAATGGACAAATGCATGTGTTGCTGGCAGCACGCAGCATACGCCCGGCAAGCGGCCCGTTATTCCCGCTTACTGCCAGCACCCCTTGTGTATTCGTTGCTGCTGCCCCCCTACAAGGGGGCTGCAGAAGAGCCGCGTTCGTCTCGGTCCGGCTGTTCACGCTGCCCCGCCCGGGCGGCATGTGGCAGGCCCCATACCTGGGCCGCAGCTCATACATGCACGACCACCTTTCGCAGGAGTAGAGGGGTCTACCCCTTTTACACGAGAAAAAACTGAGGCCTGGGTGGAGAAGGGCCCACACAAGGTCGCACGGAGCAGATGGCAGGGGTGGGCTCTCTTGCCCAGCTGTGTGCCTCCAGCAGGCCCACAGATAATTATGAGGCCACCAAGGACTTCCTGCAGAGGTGACCTAAGAGGTCGGAGGCGCGGGCCTCTGGCCAGCTTGCCGCCTGACTGCCAGGCCTTGGAAAGAGCGTAGGCCAGACAGCCTTCTCCAAAGCGAAGGCTCACATTACAAACGCACAGGCCACCGGAGGACAGCCACTAACACCACCTGTCGCGAGCTCGGAATGCAGCCTGGCGCCTTTAAATTCGGAGTGCGGCAGGTAGTCCCGCCCCCTAGGGGGCGTGGCCTACCCGTCATAGGCTGAGCCGAGCAGTATTTTGGAACCTGTTCGCGGGAGTCCAGCGCTCCGATTGGAGCTAGGGCCTGCCTGTCTGCATGCCTCTGGGTCAGCGGCTTCCCCCGGGCCCTGGGCGTTCGGTTCCCGGGTGCTTCACGTTCCATTCCCAGGCGTTCCGGGCTTAGGGGCCCGGTGGACCCGTTGCGTCCTCCAGTCGCTGCGCAGACGCCAAGACGCAGGTACGGCCGGAGCGCCGAGGGGCAGCCCCGGGGGTCACCCAGTCCCGGGCGTGGCGCGCGTCCCGGATGCAGATCGGAGGCGTGGCCCGCGGTCTCCGCCGGGGAAGGAGGGGAGGGCTCGGGGCCCCAGGGCTCGAGTTCGAGTCCCAGCCCTGCCCCTTCCTGTCTCGGGCATTTTACTTGGTTTCCCTGGGCCTTGGTGTCTTCTCCTGTGAACCGGGCTGCAACAGGCCCACCTAGGGGTGGTTGCGTGGCCTGCTCAACCCTGGCCCAGGGCAGGCGGGTTTGGCGGAGGAGGGTAAGGGCAGGCGGCATCCAGGGCTGGGCCGTACAGCTGGGTTATTTTTAACCACCCACGCCCTCTCTCCCTTCCTGGAGTTGGAAGGCTGCGGGTTGGGGCCTGTGCGACCCCTCCAAGAGCAAGGCTGAATCCCAGTTTCGACAGGTGGAGGGTCTTTAAATAGCTTTACAGTTTGCAAAGTGGATTCCCGGTCCCGCCGGGGGTGGGTGGCAATACTGATCCCCGTGTCACAGATGAGGAAGGTGAAACTGGCTCTGGGGCCGTGGTGGGTCACCCGTCTGGCCTAGGACCGCCCCAGAGCCCGTCTTATTTTTAGTCTGGGGCAAATGCGCGGGTGTCCGGGCTCAGTCACATAGTGCTTCAGTCTTCAGCTACTCCAGGCCTTTTGTCACCTGGCAACTGAGCCCCTGGCACCCATAGCATAGCAGGGAGGACAGAAGTCCTTGGTGCCCCAGTAGGCTGTGACCTCATGGTCATCTCTGAGGCCTCCCCAGCAAGACCTCTGCCTGGTGTGGTCACACATCCCCCTCAGCTCTCAGTGCCTGAGGACAGTGTCCCCTCGCAGAACCTGAGGCTGGGGCTTGGTCGACTGGACCCTGGGAGATATCTGCGTCCACTTCCCAAGTGCCTGGCCCCACCCAGCCACACACTGCAGGGTCGCTCACTCTCCTTGCCACTGCCTGTGCCATTGGCCTTTAGGCCCTCATCTTACCTTCTTTGTTGCTTGGCTTCCTGGCAGCTGAGGATAACCCCCGAGCCCCCCAACAGCATCCCAAGCCCCAGAGGCCCAGATAGCCCTCTGTCTGGGGGCACTGGGCAGCCCTCTGGGTCAGTCTCTAGAGCTGCCCCTGACAGTGGGGCTTCGGCCTTGGCTTGCACATGCTCATTGGCCTCCCCGGGCCGCCTGGGCCATCTCGCTGCTTGTTCTCTCACTTGGTAGCTGTGCGTCTGGGGGCTGCTACCAAGATTTGGGGCTTTGCCCCTGAGCATCACACAGGTGCCTGCCAAAGGTCTGAGAGGCTCCCCCAGGCAAGCTGTCTGGGACCCCAAATTGCTGGTCTTCTCTGGGCTTTGGGTTCCTCCTGAGAGGGTATCAGGGAGGGCTGCTGTGCCCGGCCCTTGTTGGGAACCTGGAAGAGGCAGCCTCTGAGGACCTGGCCGTGTGGCACAGGGAAGACCTATTGGACTCTGGGGGTGGATGAGAATCTGGAGGCTTTGCATTCGTGGGTTTGAGACCTCAGCACTCGCTGTGTGGTTTGGCAGCCTGCAGCTCTATAAAATAGGGGTGGTCATGATAAGACCCACCTCACGGGTCTTTGGTGATGTCAGGGGTCCTGGAAGGTGGGTGGAGGGTGATGGGCCCTTCCCCTAGCTGCCACAGGGCCTTTGTGAGCTCTTCTTTCCAGGGGTGGGTTGCTTGCAGGTTTGGAGGAGAGGGCTTGGGCGCTCCCCATCTCCTTGCAAGAAATGGGGACTTGGAGCCCCAAAGCCCAAGTTCCAACCGCAGCCCCGCCCCTTCCTGTCTTGGGCACTTCACTTGGTTCCCCAGGGCCTTGGTGTCCTCCCCTGGGAATGGGTGGCCCTTTTCTCATGAGACATTCTCAGAAAGCCCCCGAGGGCTTGACTGTTACCCCAGCACGATGGCAGCCAGAGCTCCCGCCCACACTGGCCCCGCTGCCAGCCTGGCTGCCCGCAGCCTGAGCTGTTGCTGCACCCCTGGCTCTCTTACAGGCCGACCATGGCAGAGTTCTCCCAGAAACGGGGGAAGCGGCGTGGCGACGAGGGGCTGGGCAGCGTGGTGGACTTCCTCCTGGCCAATGCCCGCCTGGTGCTGGGTGTGGGCGGGGCTGCCGTGCTGGGCATTGCCACCCTGGCTGTGAAGCGGGTAAGACCAGGCTGGGTGGGTCATGCCTGAGGCTCCCAGAGGAGGATGACAGGGTTGGGGCCTGCACAGAGTCCAGGGTTGGTGGGGACTACCCAAGGCTGGTGCTGGAACCCAGGGCACCTGCTTCTCCCCAGCACCCTGGTTTGCTTTGCCCCTGGGCTTTGCCGTGGCTGCCCAGGCTTCGGATGCTCTGATCTGTGTCCCTCTGCCTGCAGTTCATTGACAGGGCCACTAGCCCACAGGATGAGGATGACACCAAGGGGGACAGCTGGAAGGAACTGAGCCTTCTAAAGGCTACACCGAACCTGCAGCCCCGGCCCCCGCCTGCTGCCCTCAGCCAACCTGTATTGCCCCCGGCCCCCCTGCCCTCTGCCCCAGGTGAGTGGCACCCCTTGCCTTCTGACATGGGTGGGTACCTCTTTGGTGGTCACATTCAGGAGATGCAGCCCAGGCTCTGTCGCTGACGGATGCTGTGACCCTACCCATGTCTCTTCCCCTCTCCAGGCCATGGGCTCCTCAGACACTTAATGGGGATTGTGTTTCTTTGCCCTCCTACCAGAGCGAGGTGACAGCATTGATAGTGGGGAGCCTCAGATGGGGAAACTGAGGCTTGGAGAGGGGCAGGACCTCTCCCACTTTGCACGAAGCTGTCGTAGCTGTAGGGCCAGGGTGATGGACTCTGGGACAACGAGCACTGCTCATCAAGTGCTCACTGTATGACAGGATGTGAACTAAGTGCTTTGTCAGGCGTCATAACTGATGAGGAAAGTGAGGGGCAGGGACATCACAGAGCTAGTCATCAGGTAGGGTTCTGTTCTGACTGGTTCCCTGTCCCTTCAATCTGCAGAGGGTCCTGCAGATACTGATCCTCAGGTGCCACCTCAGCTCAGCTCTCCAGCACCACTGTGCCTGACATTCCAGGAGAAGCTGCTGGCGTTTGAGCGGGACCACGTGACCATCCCAGCAGCCCAGGTGGCTTTGGCCAAACAGCTGGCTGGTGACATTGCCCTGGAGCTGCAGGCTTACTTGCGGAGCAAGTTCTCAGAACTGCCCTTTGGGGCACTTGTGCCCCAGGGGCCGCTCTACGATGGGCTCCAGGCGGGGGCCGCCGACCACGTGCGTCTCCTGGTACCGCTGGTGTTGGAGCCGGGCCTGTGGAGCCTGGTGCCGGGTGTGGACACTGTGGCGAGGGACCCTCGCTGCTGGGCTGTGCGCAGGACTCAGCTTGAGTTCCGCCCCCGAGGGAGCAGCCCCTGGGACCGCTTCCTGGTGGGAGGCTACCTCTCCTCCCGCGTCCTGCTGGAGCTGCTCCGCAAGGCACTGGCTGCCTCCGTCAACTGGCCAGCCATCGGCAGCCTTCTCGGGTGCCTGATCCGGCCCAGCCTGGCCTCGGAGGAGCTTCTACTAGAGGTACAGCACGAGGGCCTGGAGCTCACAGCAGCTGTGCTCGTGGCAGTCCCTGGGGCCGATGCTGACGACCGCCTCCTGTTGGCCTGGCCCCTGGAGGGGCTGGCTGGGAACCTCTGGCTGCAGGATTTGTACCCAGTAGAGGCTGCCAGGCTGCGGGCCCTAGATGACCATGACTCTGGGACCCGCCGACGGCTGCTGCTGCTGCTATGTGGCATCTGTCGAGGCCACTTGGCCCTGGGACTGCTGGGCCTGAGCCACCTGACCCAAGTGGTTCTGCATCTGGGTGAGGAGGATGTGGATTGGGCGGAGGCGGCCTTGGGAGAGCGCTTCCTGCAGGCCCTGGAGCTGCTCATCGGCAGCCTGGAGCGGGCCAGCCTGCCCTGCCACTTCAACCCTTGCGTGAACCTCTTTGACAGCTTGTGCGAGGAGGAGATTGACGACATTGGCTACGCACTGTACAGTGGCCTACAGGCACCTGAGAGGCTGCTCCAGAGGGGTGGGGACAGGGGTGGCCGGCAAGTTTTCTGATGCTGGTGAGCTGTGCTCGTCTCCCAGGGATTTGGAGAGTGGGTTTTCTCTTGCGTTTAGCCAGGATGAAAGAGGGTACATTACCCCACCCAGGGCATTGGTGTGTGCTTGGGCTGTGATCACCAGGATCCCTGAGCCTGGAGATTGGGTCACCGTCACCTGAGTGCAGCTGGGCTGCCTTGGCAGTGTGGAGTGCCAGCCACTCACGCAGGAGCCTCGAGTTCCTCTGGGGTCAACCCCAGGACTTTGGGCTCTGCCCATCATCACCAGCAACGAATCCACTTATAGAATGTGGCTCCTGCCATCCGAGGCAGGGATGAAGGCAGTTCAGTTTTTCTGCTGAGAGTGATTTAATGCTTTCCTTGGGCACCAGCTCCAGGCACCTTGAGGCATCTGGTGCCAGGTGTAAGTATCATGTTTGTTCCATCCCCTGGGGCCGGAGTCACCTGGTGTCCCTGGAGGACAGCTTTTTGGTTGTTAGAGGATGGCATTTTCCCGATGTCTTCTGAGCGGTTAGTTTTCTTGTTCTCTTCAGGCTCCGGAGCAGGAGCTCAGTGTGACTTGCTGCCCACCTGATACCTCCGGGGAAGGCCTTCCCCACCCAACTAGGTGAGTTTTCAGGCAGCCGAGGGCCGTTACTTGCTGGGGGGAGCTGAGGCCCTGTACTGTCTGCCTTGCCCGCAGCTGGGGTGTCCCACTGTCGCTCCTGGCCCCACTGGGGAGCAGAGGATGTGCCCCTTCTAGAGAGGCCTGGTGCGCAGACGGGGCCCCTGCAGTGTGCCATGTGAACTGCTCTCAGCCGATGTCTGTATTCTGACTTTGAAGTCGGGCAGAAGTAGCAGGGGCCTAGAGGAGGGAGATTCCACCTCTCCTCCCAGGTGCCCCTCCTGTCTTTGGTATTCTTCCTGCTGAAACAAAGCTATGCCTTGAAGAATGTGAACAAGAATAAAAGGAAAAAATTCTAACGTGTTTGTAACTTGTGCTGGGTAAAGGGGTCTTGGCGCTGTCACATGTGGCTGTTTGGGGTTTTCTGAAAGTCCTGTGGCTTGGCCTGGCAGCTTGGCAAGAGGCCTTGAGATCAGTTTGGAGGTGGTAGGGTTTATTTTAAAATGTAGTGTTGGCCGGGCGCGGTGGCTCATGCCTGTAATCCTAGCACTCTGGGGGGCCGAGGCGGGTGGATCGTTCGAGGTCAGAAGTTCGAGACCAGCCTGAGCAAGAGTGAGACCCCGTGTCTACTAAAAATAGAAATAAATTATCTGGCCAACTAAAAATATATATACAAAAAATTAGCCGGGCATGGCGGCGCATGTCTGTAGTCCCAGCTACTCGGGAGGCTGAGGTAGTAGGATCGCTTAAGCCCAGGAGTTTGAGGTTGCTGTGAGCTAGGCTGATGCCACGGCACTCACTCTAGCTGGGGCAACAGAGCGAGACTCTGTCTCAAAAAAAAAAAAAAAAATGTAGTGTCTTTGGGCCGGGTGCCGTGGCTCACGCCAGTAATCCTAGCACTCTGGGAGACCAAGGGAGGAGGATCGCTCGAGGTCAGGAGTTCGAGACCAGCCTGAGCAAGAGCAAGACCCTGTCTCTACTAAAAGTAGAAAGAAATGATCTAGACAGCTAAAAATATATACAGAAAAAAATTAGCGGGGCGTGGTGGGACATGCCTGTACTCCCAGCTACTCGGGAGGCTGAGGCAGGAGGATGGCTTGAGCCCAGGAGTTTGAGGTTGCTGAGCTAGGCTGACGCCATGACCTCTAGCCCAGGCAACAGAGCGAGACTGTCTCAAAAAAAAATTAAATAAAATAAAAAAATAAATAAATAGGCAGGGCGCGGTAGCTCACACCTGTAATCCTAGCCCTCTGGGAGGCCGAGGCAGGTGGATTGCTCGAGGTCAGGAGTTTGAGACCAGCCTGAGTGAGACCCCGTCTCTACTAAGAATAGAGATAAAAATTATCTGGACAACTAGGAATATATATAGAAAAAATTAGCTGGGCATGGTGGCACATGCCTGTAGTCCCAGCTACTTGGGAGGCTGAGGCAGTAGGATCGCTTAAACCCAGGAGTTTGATTTGAGGCTGCTGTGAGCTAGGCTGACGCCACGGCACTCACTCTAGCCCGGGCAACAAAGTGAGACTCTGTCTCAAAAAAAATAAAAATAAATAAATAAAAAATAAATTAAAAAAAAATAAATAAATAAAATGTAGTGCCTTAATCTGTTCAGACTGCTGTAACAAAATGCCATTGACTGGGTGGCTTAGAAACAACAGAAATTTATTTCTTACACTTTTGGAGACTGGAAGTCCCAGATCGAGGCACCAACAGATCCTGCATCCTGGTTCATAGGTGTCACCTTCTAGCTGTGTCCTCACGTGGTGGCGGGGGGGCGGGGGGGGGGAGGGATTTCCCCAGGGTCTCTTGGAAGGACACTGAGCCCAACCATGTGAAACCCACACTCATGACTTAATCACCTCCCAAAAGCCCTACCTTTTAACACTATCAATTTAGGGGTTTCAGCAGTTAGGATTGCAGCATATAAATCTGTGGAGGACACAAACTTTTAGTCCGTAACAAGTAAGTTACGTGGAGGGAGAAAGTTAACAGTCTTAGTGTGAAGTCTTGCTTTAGCAATGGGAACCAACTAGTTCAAGTTTTGTTTCTAAGGCTAACTGCCAAGCCCAATGTCATGCCGGCCAGCCCTTTCTGGGCCCTTCAGCCAGGTCCCATCAGTTCAGATACCTCCTTTCTCCACCTCCCTTGCCTCTCCGTGTGGCCCCACAAGTAGGGAGCAAATTCAGCCCCCCTCGTGCAGGTGAGAAGCCAGAGCATCTCAGCGTTCCCCAGGAGCCAAAGTCGGGCTCACTTCCTGTCACCACAGATGACAGATGAGGCCTGGGGAGGGCTCTGGGCCATGGGGACTCTGGCCACCGCAGCCGGGCCCTTTTCACTTGCTTCAGCCCTTCCCACACCATTGTATCTCCTCGGGGGACGCCCCTACCCCTTCCCACTGTGGCTGCAGGAGGCAAGGGGAGCATGACAGTATGGGGCAGGGGTGGGGTGGGGGTGATGCAGGCCTCCAGGTACAGGGCGAGGCACAGAGGCTGCAGCAAGAGGCAAGCGGTGGGGGACTGGCTTAGTCAGGGCCTGTTCTAGTCTCTCGGTCAGGAGCTGCAGCCGGGCCTTGGGCCCTGGTGCTTTGAGCCATTTTACTGGCAGAGGGTCGGCAAGGGAGCAGCCCGGGCAAAGCCTGTGCCTTGATCCTCCCATCTATAAAATGGGGAATCGGGGACACCTACATCCCGGGTGGCTGTGAGGTTTACCTGGGGTGGCAACGCTGACCCAGCTCCTGGCACACAGTGAACTGCCCTGGAATGAGAAACTGCTGGGCCTCGCTGCCCCTGCCCTTTCCACTTCTCGATGCCCCAGCACAGCAAGGCCCTCCCAGGTGCCAGGCGAGCCCACTGGTCACGAGGCCGGAGGCTGCTGTCCAGGAAGTGAGCTTGGTTTAGAACCCTTCTTAGGCAACCAGCCCCACCAAGCCTGGTGTGGGCCGCTCTGTGGAGGCCAACTGCTTCCGGCAGCTCTGAATGCTCTTGTCATTCTGTGGTTTTGTAGGGAAAAAACCAAGATGAGTTAAAAGGGAGAGAAATTTCACGGTTACATCACCTCGTTAATGTCGGGGGCTTTATTTCTAGCTGGAGAACTGGACACAAGCCACCGTTTTTGCTAGGAGCCTTCTCAGGACCTGCGTCCTGGGCTGGCACGGTCCTGGGCTCCCACCAGCTGCAAGACGTGCTGCTGGGAAATCCCACCCTCTGCCCTTTGACCCGAGGACGATTCCAGCTCTGCCTGCCTGTGGGAGCCACATGTGGACTCAGCCCAGGCCCCAAATGTCTTTGTGCTTAGAACCTTCCACTGTGGCGGCAAAACGTGTCACTCCAACTGCTTGTTTTAGCTTTACCAAGTGACCCCTAGCCAAGAGACTGTGGTGAGGCACAGCCTGTGGCCACATGATTCTACTTGCTCAGAATGCAGGGATCACCAGACCGGGCGGGGAGGGAAGGGGGCACAGCAAAATGGAGAATAGAAACTTATTAATTTAAAAAGTCACCTATAGATCATCTTGGCTAACTGAATAAAACTCACCAAATAGAAAATGTCCCCTTTTAGTAAACCCACTTCTTCCAATACCTAGCTACAGGGCAGTCCCTCAAGGGGAGATCATTATCTCCCCAGAGCTTACCTGTCTAACTGGCTTCCATCTTTGCTATTAAAAAAAAAAGGAAAAACAACTCTGAACAGTTTCTGTGCACACACCTTTCTCATTAAGAGATTCCTGCGAGCGGACAGCATTCGAATGTTGCTCAGATCCTGAAGGACTGGGCCAAATTGGGTTCTAGTCAGGTTAGAAAACACACCTCCTCCCAACCCAAGCCCCAAATAGCGGGGAGCAGAGCAGAAAGGTCAGTGGCTGGGTCTGAGAAATGGAAATAAATGCACCCGCTGCCACTCCATACTGCAACTTCCAAATTGACTTTGGAATGGAAAAGTGAAAGTGTTGACTCATACTCCCACCAGCAGTGCAGACACTTTGTCACTTGCACCAAGGAAGAGCAAAGTCACTTCATCATCAGCCTGAGGAGCCCTCAGCTACAGAAGTCTTGCTGGCCCCAGCCTCCCCGAAGTACACCCGCTTGGAAGCAGTGCCCAGGCACTCGAGGAGGGTGCGGCCTTGCCTCTGCACAGGTCCTTTCCCCAGCCTGCCTCCAAGGGGGGGAATCCTTCAAGTGGGCCTTGAGGTCACACCTCAGAGCCCCCAGGCACAGACACCAGAGCCTGAGGAGGCTCTAGGGCAGGGGTGGGTGGGAGGTGCTCCAACCTCTGCCCCCTGAAATGAGAAACCCTCAAGCTGGTATACCATTTATGTCTGTAACATTCACTTTTTTTTGTAATCAGAAAACGCCTTAAAAAAAAAAACCTACCCAATTTATTGAGGAAGCTAAGGTTGTAGTGGACAAAACCCAAGCCTATCAGAAGGCAAGCACCCATGACTGGCCAACGCTCCCGATCATCTCTGCACCACTCGCCACTTCCCGAGACATCTGGCCCAGCTAGTTCAGCGGGCTGAGGCCTCTGGCAGGCAGGGAGGCCAGACTCACAGGGTCACTCGCTTGCATGGACTTCTGCAGGAACTTTCCAGGCTCAGATTGCAGGCACTGATGCTCTCCCAGTGTGTGGGCTGGCGGTCTAAGACCCAGGTGAGCAAGCTGAACCGGGGCCACCTTGTGTTCTAGTCCGAGACACCTGGACACTGAACAAAATCCAGCTGAATGTGAACACCCCAAGTTCTTGGCTGCATTCTAGGAAAAGCAGGTGGTGAATTCACCCCAGAGGACAGTGGGGGTCTCTGCCTGGTGTCATGGCAGCTGGCATCTTCAGGTGTGGGCACCAGCGCTGCTGGGCACATTGGCCCTAGCTCCAGGGGAGTGGCTGGCTGGCACTAGGTTTCAAGGCCAGCTTAGATGCTTGGTAGGGGAAGGCACTTAACCCACCAGAACCTTGGTTTCCTCCATAAAATGACAGATGCTGTCCTGCAGGCAGCCAGGAGGCTGAAATCATGAGACTCCTTGCCCAGTGCCCAATCTTGGTCGGGCCCAGCAAGGCGGGGAATGCGTATCATTTTCTTCTTGGTCTTGCATTGCACAAGCTGCAGGAGATGGGGTTCAACACGAGGGTCAAAAACCTCCAGTCAGTGAGTGGGTGAATGAGTGGGTGAGTAGAAAAAAAAAAAACCCCAAACTTCCAGTTAACTGGGGGGGCAATCTCCTGTTGCACCGCATGCTGCTAACCTGACCGTGCAGGCAGGCTTCATTTGCGAAGTTTTAATTGCAACTGAGCCGACTGTAACCTCCCACCAGAGAGCCTCACAGCTGAATAAGAACACCCCATTGCAGACACGCCACTGAGGCTCCAGGGACAAAGGCCCATGCCTAGGGTAGCAGACTGGGCCAGGGGAGTTGGGGGCCAAGCCTGGGTCTGTCCAACCTTAGAGGCCCGGCCCTTTCCATGGTGCAGCCCAATCCTGCAGTCCGTGGTCTTGGCACACAAAGGAGTTACCTGTGGAAACACCACAAATGCACCTGGTGTCCAGAGTCTATGAAGAACTCCTACAACTCAACGACAAAAACGCAAAATGACCCAATTTAAAAATGGGTAAAGGATTCAAATAGACATTTCTCCAAAGAATATATACCAATGGCTAGTAGTAAGCCCATGAAGAAATGGTCAATGTCACTAGATAAATGCAAGTCAAAACCATAATGAGATGCCACTTCTCACCGACCAGGATGGCTATGATACAAAAAAAACAAATAACACTGTTGATGAGGATCTGCGCGCACGGCTGGTGAGTGTAAAATGGCGCAGCCACCGTGCAACAGTTTGGTGGTGCATTACGATGTTAAAACATGGAGTTACCATATAACCCAGCAAGTCTACTCCTAGGCATATGCCCAAAATAACTGAAAATAATCAAACACTCCTATATATGTTCACAGAAACACTATTCACAACAGCCAAAAGGCAGACACAACCGAAATGTCCCAAAAACTGATAGATGGAAGACAAAAAGTAGACTGGTGGTTGCTGGGGGCTGGGAGGGCAAAAGCCCACGAATGCAGGGCCATGACCCACACCACTGGCTGAGATGCTCCAGGAACAATTCCAAGAATTTGCACTTGTAAAAATTCCTCCCAGACGGCAGCCAGGACACAGCCGCTGGTCTCACTGGAGGGTATGGGCAGAGAATCCCAAGACCAGAGAACAGTTCCAGTTTCTGACCAAGTCGCACCTCCTCTCTGCTCATCTCCTAAACCGTACAACAGAGCCCATGAGGCTGTACGTTATTCATAATGTTCTTGTGAAGGCGAACAAGGACCATGAGCACCACTGGAGCACGGGCAACGGGAAGTTAGTGTTCTGAGTCTCGCCTTGGGCATTTTCTCAGCACCAAGGGACAAACTGTGAGGTGGAAAGAAGGCAGGCTCAGTGCTTGCCATACGGACAGGTGGGCTGGCAGGGGACCACCAGAACAGTGGCTTGTGAAAGGCCCGAGGGTGAGAGCTCCCTGTAGCACTGGCCGGCGTTCGTGCCCGTCACTCCTGCAAACGTCCCCTGGATGCTCTGTACTGTCACTGGGCAGAGTGCAGGGCTGAATTCTTTCTTGAGGCACACGGACTCTGGAGTCCCGGCTTTTAGGTGAAAAGGGAATGAAGCTGCTTCTGCAGGCAGAACAAGGGCTACTTCCCTGTGTTACACCCTCCTCCTCGGGATGTCCAGGCTTTCCAGAGCCTGCCCAGTGCTGGCTGCTCACTCAGGGGTTCTGCAAGGGAAGGAAGCCTCTTTTTGTTTTTTTGAGACAGGGTCTCACTATGTTCCCCTGGCTGGTTTCAAACTCCTGGGCTCACGAAGCAACCCTCCCACCCCAGCCTCCTAAGTAGCTGGGGCACTTCTTGCTTTGCACCAGTGTCTACTGCTAACTGTGACCTGCCTAACTAGTGACTATCCTTGGGGCAGAGGGTCACAGGAAGCAGATGTGTGACTTCTCAGCAGTGGGTACGGTCATTCCTGAGCCCTGGGCAGAGGGCCCCTGTCCAGTAGCGCTGACCTTCGCAAGACAACGAACGGCCACCTGGTCCTGGTTAACTCATTAGGGGGCCGGAGGCAGGTCTGAGAAACTGGCCCTCACTACCCTACCCTGCCCTCATCTGTTCTGAGGACAGAAAGGACGAGTGTGTCCAGGCTGGTGGCAAAGGCTGCACTTCCGGGGTTTCTTAGCTGTAGACGCTGGGTCTGAGGAGTTGGCCCGGGGTCTTTTGCTTCTGGCTTCTGGCCCCTCGGTTCTTCCTCTCCCTCCTGGCCACGGTGGGGCTCCCAAAGTCCCTGTGGAAGGAGTTAGGGGAAGACCGAGTTTAGAACAGACACACTGAAGTGGCAAGAAATACAGGTCATGTGTTGGGTGGGGCATGTCCCAACTTTTACTCAGTCATGTATACCTCACAGGCCAGGCCCCCCTCACTCACCATAAGCTCAAGATAGGACGTGTTTTCCATCTTATGTGACCCGACACCTCCTCTAAAGAAGCCTAAGCTCCTGGAGACATTGTCCCATGCTCATTGCCCTCGTAAGGGGGCACTGGTGTCACTGTGCTGGCCCTTTATAAGAGGTAGAAACCCAAGCAGGCAGCAAAGACAAGCAGTCTGTGACCTACAGCCTGCTCTCTACCTGCCATGCAAGGGGACCTGAGCTCTGACCTCTCCAGACCCTAAACAGGCCTATAGCTGCTGGCTAGCCGACAACCAGGATAATCCATCAGTTGGCCTGGAAGTCAGATGCCACTTCCATCCAAGTAGGAAGACGAGTGGCCCTGGTATTCCTGAAGTGTGCAGGCCACACTGCTCTCACACACGGAAAATGTGGGTCTGTCACAGCAACGCTGTCTCTTGTCCCTGCAGCACTGGCAGGCGGCTCTAAGGCCGATGCTTTTTACTGAGTCCCTGGGTTCCTCTTGTACATGCAGAGCTGGTGTTACAGTCACCACCGGAGACTGACTCCTTTAAAAAACAGGAGCCCTATGAAAGTAGACAGGTACCATCTTATTGTTGAGGAAACTGAGGCAAGAGTCTAAGTCATTTGTTCAAGGTCACATGGCTACAGAACCAGAGCCACACAACCCCAAAGTTCCCATGAGGGCTTCTGGTCATTGTCAGAGGTTTAATTAAGCTCTGCTGTGCACCAGTGTGGCAGCAGCCATTTCAAAGTGCCCTCACAGGCCGGGCGCAGTGGCTCACGCCTGTAATCCTAGCACTCTGGGAGGCCAAGGCAGGTGGATTATTTGAGTTCAGGAGTTCGAGACCAGCCTGAGCAAGAGCGAGACCCCGTCTCTACTAAAAATAGAAAGAAATTATATGGACAACTAAAAATATATAGAAAAAATTAGCCGGGCATGGTGGCACATGCCTGTAGCCCCAGCTACTCAGAAGGCTGGGGCAGAAGGATTGCTTGAGACCAGGAGTTTGAGGTTGCTGTGAGCTACGCTGACGCCATGGCACTCTAGCCCGGGCAACACAATAAGACTCTGTCTCAAAAAAAAAAAAAAAAAAAAAAAAAAAAAAGGACCCTCACATATACCATCCATCTTGATCCAGTATCTGGGCACCAGTTCCCACAACACCTATTTTTGGGACACTGGACCAAGCTGTGTAGCCCTGGGCAGGTTCCTAAGTAACACCAGGGTCAGTTTGGTCACCTGAAGAAATGAGGCTGATGCTAATAACTTTTTTTTTTTTTTAATTTCAATCTGCATCGCTCAGGAAAATGCTAATAACCTTGCCAGGGTTACAGAGGCTGTGAAGAGGGACTGGGCAAACCTACGGTCAAATCGTGGGGTCTGTCGCTGTGTGACCCTGCGCAAAGCCACTTTGTTGGTCTGGGCCTCACCTTCCTCATTTGTAACACTGTGAGCACAATGCTTACTTGATGAGGATGAAAAGAAGATGCATGTGAAGTACATTTAGCATAGTGCCAGGCACACAGAAGCTACCCAATAGCAGCTACACTTTCATCTGGAATGAGGACTGTGCAGTTCATCATTTTGCTCAAAGTGAGGAAACGGATGCAAAGGACAGCCCAGGTGCCCTTCCTGATCCCATGACACTGACCTGCCTTCTCTCTGCTCTCTCTGGTCTCTAAAGTGGGGACATTCTGAAAACCCAAGGCAGGGACTCGCATGCCCCTCACCGCCTCACCTGGTGCCACGTTCTCGTCGACCCACTGGAAGAAGCCGCACTGCTGCTCTCTCGGCTTGGCACATGTATGGAACTGGCGCCCCTTGTTGGGCCCATCCTTTTGCACGGTCCGTGTGACGGTGGGTTGGCTGCACAGGCAGGATGTGCCACCACCACTGCCATCACCAGGGCTGCCAAACCCACCCAGGTGGCTCCCTGAGCCTGGCAGGCGTCCCAGAGAGCCGCCTGGGGGTCTTGACGCTGGGGCAGGAGGCCCTCCTGCTTCCGGATGGCCGCTGTCCGCCCACAGGAAGAAGTTGCAGCTACCCGCATTGCACTTATAGAACTGCCGGCCCTGGTTGGGGCCCTCCTTACGGACAGTGAGCAGCACGGCCTCTTGGCCACAGTTGCAGGTCACGGAGTTGCTTTCACCCGCACCAGTGGGTGGGGGGAGGAGCTGGGCCAGAGCCTTTGAGGGCCCAGTCTGTCTGTTGCCGGGAGGTTGTGGGTGGCTGTGCTGGCTGCCATCCATCCTGTTCAGGGACTGGCTAGCCTGCAAGTGGCCAGAGGGCTGGCTAGCTCTGGGGGGGCCCCGTGAAAATCTTAGGTTTAAGATCTCCCTCAGGGTTTCATCACATCCGCCGACACAGCCAACAAACTCCAGAGGCATGGTTGGGGGAAGGCTACCACGCTTAAACTTAAACTTCAACCTGGTGAGGCCAGAAGGTGGAAAAAAACATTAACAACCAGGTGTCAGCCGTTTCCCTGCTCCAGCCCCAGGCCTCTCCACATCCCTCAGGCTTCAGGAAGCCCACGTAAGGCCCTCAGCCAGCCATCCAGGAGCCCCTGCAGCTGTCACAGGAGCACAGTGGGAAGCAGTGCAGACAACACCCAAGACCCTGATTCATCAACCCAACACGGACACCTCCAAAAGGTTCCATTTCTCTATACCAGCAGTTCTCCTCTTTTTTTTCTCTTTTATCTTGATCCTCATTTTATAGATGATAGATACACCAGAGGTTCTCTAGGTGTGATTCCAGGGCCAGTTTCTGGGCCCTTTCAAGGGGAGGTCAAAACTATTTTATAACAATGCTAAGAAGTTATGTCTGTTTTGCTCTTGTTCTTCCATGTGTGTGCTCTAGAGCTTTCCAGAGGTTACAGCACACACAGTAACCCAGCAGACTGCAGGAGCAGATACAGGAAAATAGGAATTTTATTGCAAAAAACAAGTTATTTATATTATTATGCAATGCATTTGCTGTAAATGAATTAATATTTTAAAAGGTGTCTCCACTTTAATTTTGAATATAACATATATAAATAAACAGCCTATAATAAAAGCTCTGTGAGCTCCTCAATAATTTTTCAGAGTGTTAGGGATCCTGTGAGTAACAAGTTTGAGAACCACTGTCCTGCACCAGGCTCTCCATTTTTAAGGCGTAATTTCCTGAGCCCAGTGCAGCCATAATCTATCTGAAAAGGGCAGGGAAAGGGCCCTCCTGGCCAGATGCACAGCCCAGAGCCCTCTCCCACGCCGGGCTTCCACACACACTGAGGCGATGACACAAGACACAGCAGAGCTGGCCTGGGCCAGCTGATGTGGCTGCCACTAAGTGCCTCAGCTAAAACCCCGTGTGGCCTCAGAGTGAGACTTCAGGCTCTCCCCTCTGGGTCCTGGTGGGAAGCAGGGCAAGGTGGGCGACATCGCGCACTCACTCAGGAGGAGGTGCCTGACTGCAGCACCCAGCTCACCTGTACACGGGCTGTGGCTGACAGACAGGACACATGCTGCCGTCCCTGCTGGCCTCCAGTACCGAGTCGGGAAACCACATGGCTGTTCGACACTCCGGGAAACCCGTGCAGCTGAGGTAGAACCTGAGGAGCAGGGGCCAGGTGAGACCACTTACCTGGACACACAGTCACTGGTGTTCAACAACTTCGAAAAATGAGTCTACTTACTCTGTACTTCCTCCCAAACGAAGCAGCTACTGCTGAGCCTGCTTCGTCCTTAAAGATACATGAGCCAACAAGACAGCCATGGAGCAGTGCTCTGGCCTCATGGCACATTCTCAAGTTTCTGCTGCCTGCCAGTCTGGGGTGGCGCCAGCATGCCCTCATTTGCATGTGAGTAAATAGAGGCCTGGAGTGCTCTGGAAACCTGTCCAGAGACCTGCACGGAGGGAGGGAGCCAGGCTTGGAAAGCATCTGCCTGCCGAGGCCCTCACGCCCAGCGCCCACGCAGCTTGGTGCTCTTGGCCAGCACATCTCAACACCTTCCAGTCATGGAACTTCAGGGTCTTACAATTCCTCTGCGTGTGCCTGGGTACTACTGGACAGGAAAAACCATCCCTAAACCCCAGTTATTTCAACAGGAAATCCACAAACTCAGAAATGGAACTTACCAGATGAAACCTGGCAAGCTAAAGCCCCCAAGACAATCTCCAGACCCTCCCTGGTGACTCTGAGAAGAATTTCTTTGTTATCAAGTACAGCACCTGCAGAATTCCAAACCAAAACAAATGTAGCCTTTCTCCTTATGTCCCAATGATTACTAATACAATAACCTACTGGTGGCAAAGAAAACCATCAGTAGCATTTATTATGCACTGAAATATATGCCCAGGCAAGGCTGAGCCTGGAGTGGTGCCGGCTTCTGCCTGTGGGTGGCATGAGCCCTGCCACCTGCTTCTAGGTCTGACCCACAAACCTCATTTCCCAGAGCTGGGGGAGGTGCCCCCCTCCAGGCCAGCCAGGCCACTGAGGGTTGCGGTGAGGAAAGGAGGTGGGAAACAACCTTTCTCAGTGGCAGCAGGGAGGCAGCACAATTCTGCAGTCCAGGCAGAGGTGAAGGGCAGTTAAGTCCTGAGTTCAAACTCTGCCTTTACTGCTCACCAGAACTGAGACTCTCAACTAGTGCCCCTGGCCCATTAAGCCTCAGTTTTCACTTTTTTTTGAGACAGAGTCTTACCCTGTCACCCGGGCAAGAGTGCCATGGCATCAACCTAGCTCACAGCAACCTCAAACTCCTGGGCTCAAGTGATCCTCCTGCCTCAGCCTCCTGAGTAGCTGGGACTACAGGTGCGCACCACCATGCCCAGCTAATTTTTTCTATTTTTAGTTGCCCACCTAAATTTTTTTTTCTATTTTAGTAGAGACGGGGTCTCGCTCTTACTTAGGCTGGTCTCCAACTCCTGACCTCAAGCGATCTGCCTGCCTCAGCCTCCCAGAGTGCTAGGATTACAGGCAAGAGCCACTGCGTCAGCCTGTTTTTACTCTTTAAAAAGTGGGAAAAAAGGCTGCGTGTGGTGGCTCACACCTGTAATCCCAGCACTTTGGGTGGCAGAGGCTGACTGCTTGAGGCTTGAGCCCAGGAGTTCGAGACCAGCCTGAGCAAGAGCAAGACCCCATCTCTATAAAAAATAGAAAAATTAACTGGGCATGGTGGTGTACGCCTGTAGTCCCAGCTACTCGGGAGGCTGAGACAGGAAGATTGCCCTAGCTCAGGAGTGTGAGGTTGCAGTGAACTATGATGATGTCATTACGCTCTACCCTCAGAAACACAGCCAGATCCTGTCTCTTAAAAAAAAAGAAGTGGGGGGGGAAAAAATCCCTGCCTTGCAGGGTACAGAGTGGTTATGAAGATGGAATGAGACAATGTTTACAGAGCATCTTGCATCATGCCAGTGAGGGATGGCACCTGATGAATGATGGCCTCCATCCCTCTCTAGCACCTCTTTCCCCACGGACTTCCTCTAGTGGCCAGCTGCCAGCAGGGACAACTAGGCCAGACTAAGCAATCTGATCGGGGATAATTTTCAGGCCTAATTCAGACCAGTATTTGGTGAGCACCTACAACATGTCAGGCAAAGTGCTGTACAGTCTTGATCCTTTTTCCTGAAAGGGGTGGCCTTGCAAAAATAACAGGGAAATACCTAATCCTACAGTTTCCCCAGTAGCAGCTAAAGATCAATCCTATGAGTTCCTTCACTAACAGGCCCTCTGCAGGAGTTCTGCTTTGCACAGCTTCTGGAAAAACCAGAATGAACGGAAAAGAGATCTAGATTTCTCTCTTTCAAAATTGTTT